>NW_024070208.1:23253428-23712041 GCF_014754425.2 Oryx dammah
CACTCATTCCTCTAACAAGCAGTCGTTCACTCATTCCTCTAGCAAGCGCCCACTAGCACTGATTCCCTCCAACCTCCCAGTAATGGGTCAGCCAACAAGACCAAGATGTGGAAAAGCAGGCCGCATCCTTAGGGGCTGAGGCCAGTGGGAAGCCAGCTGTTCACTCGTACCGCATCCTTAAACTTCCACCCTATTTACGAGGGTTTGTCCAAAGTGCCAAAGCACTTAAAGAGGAAGCTTGAGAGATTTCAGTGACATATAAAGCATGATAACAGTAGGTTTCATTTAGGTTTGCAACAGGCTGTCTTGAGTTCTTCAGGGAACTGTTACTGTAATACAGGAAGGCAGACTGGCTCTAAGTGACATTCGGTGTACTGGGTTTGATGTATACTACCTGCGGCATACATACAGTGAAATGGATTTTGTTCTTTGGTTTTGTTTTCTTCCTCATCTTTGGGCTGCCCTGAACAGCATGTGGGATCCCAGTTCCCCAACCAGGAATCGAACCTGCACCCCCTGTATTGGAGGCATGGAGGGTTAATGACTGGATGGCCAGGGAAGTCTCAGTGAAATGTTTTTTAATGACATGTGCCCAGGGCTGCAGAGATATGTAGGAGAGTACGTGGGTATATCCAGTCCTGGAGGAACAGCCCATATGCCCTGAGATACACACATTCATTAACATACACACACATCCATGTGTGCAGACAGGCATATGTACACCAAGATCCATATATAATGATACATGCCCCACCCCCATATAATCAGACAATCCAAACACACCGATCAGACCATATATTTACCCGACCGGTGGAATCCACTGTAACACTGTGGGGTATGTTGAACTTAGCAGGCCCTGTTCCATTTTCTCCACGCAGCCAAAGGATCATAAAATCTATAAATGGTAAACACATCTGGTTGTTATAACATGTAGAATGCCTTATGCATTAGCATGTTATATTGTATGTCATGAGTTACAAACTATTCAATTACACCCTGAGCTGATTATGCCTTCCTGGCTTTCTGTTTATATAAATTTGTCTAATCTATATGCTTAAAAAAAAAATTCCTTCTCTGTTTCAAGCAATCAGCTTCTTCAATGGTTTTCTCCACTTAAATTTTTCATAACCCAAATATCATTGTTTAGAGTTCATGCCAACCTCTTCTTCAAATTGGTTCCCCCTCATAATCAATATGTTATTTGGTATTACCTTGTCTCTGAGCTTACAAATTACGATTTTGTAGGTGGCCATTTTTAATGCCCCTGTATCGTGCTAAAGATGTCCCTCTCGCCCCCAGCCCCCAAAAAAGAGACACGCCCAAGTCTCAAATCTCCAAAGCTGTGAATGTGACCTTACTGGAAACCAGGCCTTTGCAGATGCAGTTAAGGATCCTGAGGTGGAGATGACTGAGTTTAGAGTGGACCCAGTGACCAGTGCCCAGATAAGAGAAAGGGGAGGAGGTGTGAAGACACAGGGGCACACAGAGAGGGCAATGTGAAGACAGAGGCGCTGACTGAAGTTCTGCTCAGTGTCAGACAAATTAGACCCAACTAACTGAGTGATACTCTTAGAACACCACACAAAACTAAGCCACGTACCTTGGGACAATTTGATCAACCTGTTATTCAAACCTCCATCTCCATCCACAATGTAAATATCTCCTGTGTCATCTACATGTAATTCCGCAGGGTTATCAAACTGCAGGGGGTTCAAACCAGTGCCTTTTTTGCCTGGGGTCCCCAAAACTTGAACAAGATCACCAAAGGAATTGTATTTTTTAATAGTATGACCATAGAATCCTATAAAGACAAACATGCATATTTCACAAATATAACCACTGCACAAACATTTACATGTTTCAAGTAAGCTGAGAGCAAAAAATCTGACAAAATTAAACAGCAATAAAAAGTTTAAACGCTAATAATTAAATATATTATATCTGACAAGCAATGAAGCTTCATTCGTTATAGCCAAATCTATTCAGACTAGAATCTCATGTACTCCAAAATAAGTAGATTCTAAATAAAACATATACAACCAAAGAGAACTGACTCCTCAAACAGAAGGCTCATGATGTAAAAGTACTGGTACAATACTTTCTTCTTTTATCTTATGACTTTCAATAAACAGTATTTGGACAACAAAATCAAGCTACATCTATACATATAACTGAATCACTTTGCTGTACACCTGAAACTAACAGAACATTGTTAATCAATTATACTCAGGTGTAAAATTTAAAAAGAAAAAGGAATCAAAAGAAAATCAAGAAGAACTTGAACAACTCATATTTGAAAACTGTTATTTCAGTTACTCATGGGCACATCTCAGTTTCAGTAGCTCAATGAAAAAGTTCTTTATAATACAGACACATATATCTATTTTCGTGTTAATTTTTTAAAGCTTTTTTTTTTAAAAAAATTTTAGTAACACTGGCTTATAATACTATTTTTAAGCCACATTTTCTCCAAGTGGAAAGAAATACAAAATTTAACCCATTAGCTTTTCTTTCCTAAATAAGGAATAAATCTTTCCATAGAGTCAAAATTATTACAAGCAAAGCATAAACTGGAATATTAATAAAAAAGGAAAAACCATAAAGCAATTTAACAGAAACCAACTTGAAGGCATATCAAGACCAAGTAACTGGTAGGCATTCAAATGATAAACTGGAAACAATGCGAATCAGCTTGCATTGCATCCTATCTTGACAATTTATTATTATACTTCTTTTGGAGACTTAAGCTAAACTTTGTAGCAATAATTGAGAGCAAAACAGTAAAGAAAACAAACTTCAAACTCTCTAAGGAATTGGAAAAAGGATACCAGTAAACAGCGGTTTTCTTTTTTTAAATGGCTAACATGCAGCCATGTTTTAACTAAAGAGCATTTATTCTTTGAAATATAGGAAGAAATAGAAAAACTGTCTTCAGATCTGTGCATGGAAAAATAAGCTATAATGGAAAGAATGAAAGCAAAATGTGTGTTCTTTCTGTTTCTGGGAACCAGTCAAGTATTTTATAAAAAAGGATCACATGAATGGAAGGAAGTAAAAAGTGAAGGCCTCCTTTTAACCGTGAATCCCGAAAAGGGGAAAAAAAAAAAAAAAGAAGCAAAAATAGTCAAACTTCAGTAAGGTCTAACAATGAGCTCAGAAGTAACCAAGATTTTCTGATTTAACCAAAACCTTACCATCCAAAATATAGCTTGAAATAAAGGACTCACAGACTAAGGCTCAGAAATCTTCTGGGTACTGAGAACAGATATGGTTAGTGCACTGTTCACAAAATGAGACCTCTTTAATTCCAAAATGGTATCTGAATTAACCCAAAGTGGGGAAATAGAATGACCTTCAAGCCATGAACTTATCTGGCACAAGACTAGAAATATTTTCTTTAAGATCTTTCTTTCCTGAGATCCTGAAATAATAATACCAGGTTATCTCTTGAATCATCTTGTCTTAAATCACAAGCACAGGCAACAGCTATCTCTGAACACTTATCTCACAGCTGTAACTTCAACTGTGCTTACTCTGGCAGCATGTGTGTGTCCTAGGTCACTTCCGTCATGTCTGACTCTCTGCAACTCTATGGACCAGGCTCCCTGGTCCATGGGATTCTCCAGACAAGAATACTGGAGTGGGTTGCCATGCCCTCCCCCAGGGGATCTTCCTACCTTACGGATCAAACCCAAGTCTCACGTCTCCTGCATTGACAGGTGGGTTCTTTACCATTAGCACCGCCTGCACACCCTACTAAAATTATTTAATGGAAAGGTTTCAGACATGCTAAAGTCAGCAGGACTTCAGAAGCATTCACACCACCAGCAGTTTCTGCAAATCTTGCACTCTGGGCAAGAAAGCAGTTCTGGTTTCTCAGCAAAATCCCTCAGACAAGTGGTAAAGGAAAACAACAGGCAAAGACCCCATTTATTAGCTTTTAGAGACTACCATTTTATTTGGCTTCACAGAAGTAGTCTAAGAAGAGCAACTGATATTTTAACATGCAAAAGTCCTGTGATAAATTAAATGAAAGATCACAGTAATGATAGCCTCCTTGTTAAATGTCTCAATTATACATGATGACGATATAAAAATTTAGAAAGGTGATTTCACAAATCACTGAAGAAATTACAAATAGATTCAGCCACTCTGATTTTAAAATGGACAGGCAAGAACATGGACAAAGAGGAGGTTTCTAGCAAGATAATGTAAGAGATATTACTACACATACCACTTCCTACATCCGTGATCCAGACGGATTTTTCCTGTGGTGTACTGGCTGCAAATATACCATGAGGTGTGTCAACTGTATAATTCCAGGATCGTAGGAAATATCCATCCTCTGTGAACACTAATACCTTTGGGATGTTATCCCCTCTCTGAAGGTATACAAAAATAACTGCTTAGATAGGATCAGTTTTAAGGAAGCAATCATTATTTTCACAACGAGAAACAGAAGTCAAAGGTTAACCAAGAAATGATGTAATGTTTACAAAACCAAACCATATTAACCTCTATCAAGCTCAAAAGCAAAACACTAACTTAAAAAAACAAATTCCACAATTGGCGTAACATAAACGTACATAAATACTTAGTACAGTAACATAGGAAAGCTGTTTCCTTTGCGTTCGTAACTTTAAGAACAAGAATCCCAGTTTTACTTACCTGGGCCACATAAACCAATCCGCTGAGGGAGTCAACTGCAACAGAAAATGTTGTTCCGGTGAAGTATTCTGAATACTTCGGCCAATCCACATCTAGCCGGTAAAGAATCCCCTCAGCTCTCCAGGAAGTTTTAAAAGCCAAGTGCAGATGTGGTGGGAGCTGGGGAGGAAGAGAAAATAAGCAAACTGACAGTGTACTTCCCTGGTGGCTCAGACGGTAAAGAATCTGTCTGCAATGCAGGAGACCAAGGTTCTCTCCCTGGGTGGGGGAGATGCCCTGGAGGAGGGCATGGCCACCCACTCCAGTTTTCTTGCCTGGAGAATCCCATGGACAGAGGAGCCCAGCTGGCTACAGTCTATGAGGTCGCAAAGAGTGAGACACAACCGAACACACACACCACATTACAAACTTTTTAACGCCAAGGGGCGACACGTCGGCGGTTCGGCCTCAGATGCAGTTTTGAGACGAGCCAGTGAGAGAATCAGCTCCATCTCCATCCCAAGACCACCTCCTAAGAATGCTGCTACCCGAGAAGCAATTTCCTAACCATCCAGCTCACCCGAGAGGCACAGAACCGCGAATGCAAAACCAGAAGCGCTAGAAAGAAGCCAGCGCCGGCTATGCAAACCCAGAATCTCGTCATGACCGGACGGGAAGACTGGCGAGGGAGACGGACTGGCAGGCGGCTGGGGGCCGGAGGACAGCCTCAGGCAGTTCGTCGCCGCAGGGAGCTCTTAGCTCCAAAGCGCCTACCCTGGATGCCCCAGGTTTCAGAACCAAAAAGCACCGGACACCAGAGCGAAACACAGTCCCCACTGGGATTCCGCATTCCCGGCGCGTTCCCTCCCCGCTGCCCCGTCACAAGCCCCGGGCTTACCACGTGACCGCCCTTCCGCCCATCCAAGCTGTGGACCTTTCCTGTCCACCAAGTCGGGGTGCCGGTGGATATGCCTTAACCACTCGACGTACATTCTTTTAAATCCGGACTTACCAATCAAAAACGAGCACAATCAAACTCTAGAATTAAGGGCGTGACCCTCCAAAAATAACTTTCAGGCTTTGGGAAGGACTTCTACGGCATCCAATTCCGAGACGTACAGGCATCTGACAGGGACACCTACATTCCCACACCAGGACCCCTTCTTGGGCTCTCAGGATAGAGGGGCCTAATCTGGCGGCGCAGTGTTGAGTTGACTCCGGCGCGACGGGCTCCATCGAAGGTCCCCTACGAGCCGGGGGAAGCCGTGGGGGTAACCAGGAAGCGCTCCCGGCGCTGTTGGCGCTGCGGTGTTCGGGAGCCCCCCTATCCGAGACCGTGACCCCCTTCGCCCGGCTCCGGGTGCTCGCCGGCCGCCGGCCCGCTCCCGGAAGCGGTGGCAGCTGGTAACAAAGAGCCGGCCAGGCCGCCACTGCCCGGGCTGCGGGCCCCAGGAGTCCGGCGGTAGCTGCTGGGAGTGAGTGAGAGCCGGGCCATGAGGCCAGCTTCGCGGCGGTGAGGGGCAGCCGAGGCGCTGGTGCGGGCCGAGAAGCCGGTGCCTCCCTCCTCGCCGGCCGCAGGATTCGGGGCGCGGGTGCCTCTGCTTCTCGGGCCGCTACACCCGGGAAGGCTGCTTCCCCGATCTGCCTCCGGCGGCGCCTGGCCTTGCGCTGCGGGGACAGACGCTCTGCCTCGGGCCGCCGAACGCCGGGTTTTCTCTGCGGGACTCGGAGGACCCGGCTCTTACCCGAGCGGTCCTGAAGCTTTGTGTAAAGAAGCTGAGGAAGCCTGACGGGTTTTGTTTTGTTTTTAATAAAAAGTTTTTATAAGTCCCCATTTTTAGAAGTTTTTGCAGACTTTGAAGTCCTCTACCTCTTACGCGTCCTTCCTCCTGCTCCTTGAGTCTTTTTCCTTAGCTGGAAACATTTTTTACTCTCGGAGCGGACCGGGGATGATCGTTTTGTAATTGAAACTGTAACTGTTAAAACCTCGTCGAGATAGTAGTCAAGATGGACAAAAAGTCCTTTGAAATGGTGCTGGATGAAATTAGAAAGGTAATTGCACTTAATTCCTTCAATCTGTGAGTTACGAATTCTCATGATTTGTTCTCTCTGGGGGACTGCGAGCAGATTGTGTAAAATACGGATTTAAGGATTGCAAAACTGGTTGGAATTTTAACGTCTAGTGTAGGAGTTTATATCTTGATACATTTCACGATACGAAACGGAGATTTGCTAACTCCAAACTGCTCGAGAATCAGACCGGTATTGCGGAGCTTATATTCAGTGCCCTCGGTTCCCAAGTCCGCCCTACAAATCTTGAATCACTGTATTTTTGGATAAGTGATTTCGTATTTCTGAACCGATTTCTTCATCTTTCAGTAAGATTGAATGAAAACTAGAAATACGTAGAAAGTTTCTTTAATGGTGGTTATGATGAAAGGATTTTTAAGTTTGAGTGTAAGCAGACTGTATTTGTTGCTTCGGCGGGACAAAGTATCCTAATAAAAAGTGTGGCATTAAGCTTAAAGGCAGATTCTTAGGAATGGGCTTCAATAACTCGCATTTCAAAACTTTTTTTCCTTCTGTTTGCCAGGTTTTTGCTTCATTTTGAGACTATTGTAGGTAGCCTACATCCCACTAGACAGCAAAAAATTTAAAAAAATTGGAATGTAGCCTTGAGGCTTAACAGTATTTTAAGCGCAAAAAGTTAAGCCTTTACAAAATTAAACCTGAAAAGACTGACTAACCATTCGTATGTTAATACAGGGTTCTTTGCTTAGAATATCAGGGCTGTTTCCTCGCCATTTTCATATTTTCAAGACCCTTGATTGAGGCGGAAAGACTTGTTACCTTGTGCACTGGTGATTATTATTTTTTCAGCTTATGAAATTGTTAATAAAATTGCCCGTTTTTCTTCATTCTGTATAAAGCAAAATGCTGTTTTCCTTCATCCTTTGTAAATTTTTTTTTTCAAATTTGCATGTTAGGTTACATTTGTAATGCTATTGGGTATTCTTTTTTTGAATCAAAATAAAATTTCCTTTTTTCCAAATCGAATTTGCCCAATAAAAATCTGCAATAAAATGTCAGCCTGCTGAGTACATACTTAGAATTTGCCACAATTTGTTAATGAGCTGATGTTAAACTACTGTTTATGAGAAAACAATTTGTTCAGGGAGAGGAGTCGATTTCTTTTGGAAGCTCTAGGGTGTCGGTTTGTATATTCTCTCCCTGCTAAATTGTGGACAGATGACATGGTAAATACTAATGAAAGGAATAGGAACTTTTCTAGAGATTAAAGTCAAATTCATAACATAAGTCCCTTATTTCTGGTCTGAAATCAAGATGTATCTTTTTCTGCCTGTGCCAAATAATTAGATACATCAACATAGTACTAGGTTATTAAAATAGGATAAAAATATAGTGTATCAAGTATGAGAGTTACTGTTGGCTTTTCAAAATTGCTCTCAGACTTTGTAAATCAGTTTAAACCAGGTAATCTCTTCCTGAGTGTTACCATTATGTCTGTAGGTAATACTAGCTGTCACTATTGTCATTTAAAAACAAAGGCATGTAAGAAGACACTAGAAAAAGAAATAGGAAGAAGAAAGGAGGGGGGAAAGCAATATGGAATCTGCTTTCTAAGAAGAGGCTAATAATAATATTCATTATTGAGCACTCAGAGTGTGCTTGTTCCAAGCACTTCCTCCATGCGTTATTTGATTTAATCTGCCGAATAGCTCTCGAGGTGTGAGTTCTATACCCCTCATTTTACAGATGGCATGTCTAGTCTCTGGAGGTTAACTGGCCAGCTCAAAGTTAGCCAGCTGATAAGGGAGGGGGTTCAGTGTTCAAGGTCAGGGGTTCTGACTCCAGCTATGGTGTTGTGCCTGGGGATACAGCTGCGTCTCTCAGGTGCTGATAAAAGAAGACATGACTTGGCATCAACACAGTCCAGGATTTGGGCCAGAAACTTGCTCTTGATTGTGTCAATAATGGCAATAATAAACCCCCCAAGAGCACATTATCCAGAATCCCATTCCCTTCCCTTTTTCATGAAAATTCAACTACTGAGCTCCCTGCATGTTTCTTTGTTGACTCGTCATGATGTTCTAGCAGCATGATGCATGTAGAAAGTACAAATATGATTGTTCTGGAATGAATGCAAGGGGATTCATTCATTTTTGGGGGGGGTTATGACTGACCATATTTCTATATGCTAGAAAGTACTATATACTAGTACTGTCCATATTTCTAGATACTAGAAAGTGACCGCTACAGTAAATCTAGTTACGACCTGGCACCATACAAAGGGGATTAGTGGATTTTTAATGAGTGGTTGTTACCAGATTGTGGTAGTCTGGTATTTTCATCTCTAAGCTTAGCATGTAGTTGCCAGGAGAATCATACATGATTTCCTGTGGCTGTAGATGGTGCTGGGTCAAGGCCATGAACTTCTCTCTGAACTTGTGTCACGTTTGACTATTTTAATCCTGAGGTGGGTAGTGATTGGTGTTCCCTTTTGTGGGTGAAGAGGCTCTCAGGGCAATTAAAATACCTCCCAGAGACCACATTGCCAGTTAGTGGCAGGCACATGGCTTGGCTTCTGGGTTCCTATCTCAGTAGAAACACTGAGAGCCTGGACTGGACCTTGTTTTACCCATGTTTCTCTATCAGTTAGTGCATATAGGTGTGCAGTAAATAATTATCTGCTGAATGAGTAATGGCTAGTACATTTAACCTTAAAAATGATGGTTTGGTTGAATTTGGAGTGATTTAAAACTGCAATCACTTTTACAGGAATACTTAATTTCTATTAATGTAGAATCTTATCTGTTACAATTCTATTCCCTTCCTTTGTAGGAGTGAGTAGGGAGGCCAGGGGTTTTCCTGGTGTCTGATTGTATCCCTAACAGCATGGAACCCCAAAGGTAGAATGTCACATCACCATGGTGACTTTGTCAGCCTCCTTGTCTCCGGGCTACAGAAGGTCTGCTGCTGTTTGAGTTGCATAGGCAGCTTTCATGTATGCATACTGCTGTTCTGTTTACATATATTTATTCTGTTTTTCTGTGTTTTTAGGCTGTTTTGACAGAGTACAAATTAAAAGCGATTGAATACGTACACGGATATTTCTCTAGTGAACAGGTATTCTTTTGTTTATTTAAGCGAAAGCTTTTTATATATATATATATATTTTTTTTTAACAGTGATGTTCTGATTAGTGCCTTTACTTATTTACCTACTGATCAAGTTCAGAATTGCTTTTACTTTGTTGCTCTGTTTATTCAGGAACTTTAGAAGCTTTCAGTTTTAACAGAAAACTTTACATAATTTATAGTTGGCATGTTTTATAAGCATACCCACTTTCATCATGATATCATATGCTAAAATGATTTTAAAATGCAGTGTCTGAAAAACACAGTTCAAAGTGTTTATATTCTGAGCACAGTATCATATGCCTGTAAACTTCTAATAGTTAACATACCCAAATTTGTACAGTGTTTATGAGTCAGTAATTGCAGAATTCACTGCAATTTATACAACTTGGAACAAATGGTGATATATGTTCTTATGTGAAGCCACGAATAAGAAAAAAAATAGTGTCTAATAAGTAGTTTCTGTATCTTCCAGAAGACTGATATTATCAGTGGGATTGTTTAGTGGAAACTTTCACCCAACTTTAGGAGTTTGCTGATTTTGAAAAATAAGTTTGTGTGTATATACACACATGCAGAGATAGCTGGATTTCCAAGGAATACTTGGAAAATACTTGATACAGATAGGAAGCAGAAATAGAATGTACATCTGGAGAACAGTTCTGGGAAATGGTGGGAACATGAGTAAGGTAGACAATGGATGAAACTGTAGATTGAATTAGTAAGTAAATGCCCCAACTTTTCATCTCTTTCTCAAGACTTTCAAAACTGGAATAACATTAAGCCAGTAGTTCTGCCTCCTAAACTCCTGAGAGCTACTCTGTGATTTGCACATGTTGCTACCTGTTTAATGAGTGGTTTCCAGATGTCCCATAACTTTTCACAGTGCTTTTTTTTTAAACTTGAATGTTTCAGGAAGATTTGTAATTTCACATAGCTGATAGCTTTTCTTTCCTTCTCTTGTATGTGTTTCTGTGTATACATGTGAAATTTTGTAGAAAACTTCCCATAGTAGAAATTTAATGACTTTGCTATAGTCATTAAAAATTTTATCAAGCTATTTCCTAAGTGTGATCTTATAAGCCTACTTATTATAATGAATATCTCCCATCCTATATCATACATGATAGTTTATAAAATTTTATGGTTGGTGTAGTCCCAGGTAGCATTCACTGTGTATAGGAAAAACATTATTCCCATAAAAGTAAGGACATACTCTTACCAAGTTGTACAGAAAGTACACACAGTAACTGTTTGCTACTTATGTATCTCTCAGTGAGGAGTGAGAAGTATTTTTACTCTTCTTTACATAGCACCCCATTTTCTAGTGTTAACTTTGCTTTGTGGAATAATTGAACCCGAAACATTGTGAGGAACTCAGAGTAAAATAACTCATTAACCCAGATTTCACTATCCTCTCATCCTGAGTCTTTGTTGTTGTTCCTTTTGGAGTGTCCTTGGAGGCAGTGAACCCGGAGACCGCAGTGGTGTGGTTTCTACGCACCTCTGGCTAGCCATGGCACAGTGTCTCCCTCATGCACTTGAACTTGGCTGGTGGTAGTACGGGAGAGCCTGGCTGGCTGTGCTCTCAAAGTGGCTTACTATTTAGAAGCTGCTGGCGTGATTCAGGGTAATTCTCACCTTTTTAGAGAATAGATCTGTGGTCTAAGTCAAAATAGTGTGCCCCCCACATCTGAGTTAGAGAGTAGAAATTAGTGGACCACCACTAAACCACACCACTGAAGACCTTTTTCTATGACTAAAACTGTTCTTCTCCACTAAATGTTTTAAAGCTTTCCTTTCATACTATATCTTTATATTCCTAAGTGAACATTTTAGATCCATCTAGTACTTTTCCAACTTTCTTTTTCTCCAGGTATTTTATTCTTCCCCTACCTTATACATTCCTTTATTTCTAGACCAGTGCTGTCCAAGACTTTGTGTAATTGTGGAAATGCTCTTTCTCTGCATTAACCACGATGGTAGCTTCACACGGCTGTTGAGCCCTCCCTTACCATGTGGCTTATGCCAGTAGGGAACTGAGTTTTCTCTTTGATTTAGTTTCAGTTGATTTAAATGTAAGTAGCTGCACGTGGCTGCTCTGTCTCACAGTCTAAACTCTGGTGTCATGCTTATGCCTCGTCATCTGGGCCCCGGCAGCACACTTTGAATAGCAATTCAGAGTACGGAAATAAATCTTGTAGAAATGTTTGCAAACACGTTGTCGGTAGAGCTAAATTAGTTCTTTGCTTTTCAGGTGGTTGATTTACTGAGATATTTCTCCTGGGCGGAGCCTCAGTTGAAGGCAATGAAAGCATTACAGCACGTAAGTAATTTACTTTTCCTTAGAATGTAGAATTTTAAGTATTTTGAATTCTCCCCTCATTTTCTGTAATCCATCTCAAGTTGCAGTTTGTTTGCTGTAGTTGCAGACACTAAATTCCATTATACTTTATTCAAAAATAACTATGTTAAAAACATTAAAGCTTCCCAAATTGTAAATTTCAATCATATGTACTATACTGTTAAATTGTACAGAATTCTAATTGGCAGACTGGAGTAGAAAATATTTATAGGCAAGCAAAACATAGGATTCAAATTCATAAGTATTTTTATTTACTTCCGTTTTTGTGTGTCTTCACCTTCCTGTATTTAGTCTTAGAAGAATAGTCAGACTGATCTATGCCTGCATTTTTTTAGACCAATGCTGTCCAAATGACCTTTCAGTGACAATACAAATGTTTTGTATCTGCTCTATCCAATATGGTTGCATGTGGTTTTTGTGCACTTAAAATGTGTCATCTGTCTGAGGAATGGTATTTTTAAGGTGTTGTTTGATTTTAATGTAAGCAAGCAACATGTCTAGTGGCTACCATATGGGTGGCACAGTGCTAGAGCCTAGGTTTTCAGAGGCTCTGAAGTCAAATGGGGTCTGACTGTATAGAGGATTTTCCCGGGAGTATCAGGCACTGATACCTTTAAAGAAATCTGCTGATCTTGAGGGCTTCCCAGTGGCTAAGTGGTAAAGATTCCGCGTGCCAGTGCAGGAGAAGCTGGTTTGATTCCTGGGTTGAAAGATCCCCTGGAGGAGGGCATTGCAACCCACTCCAGTATTTTTGCCTGGAAAATCCCATGGACAGAAGGGCCTGGAGGGCTACAGTCCATGGGGTTGCAAAGAGTCAGCACAACTGAGCCAGCACACAAGCACCTACAGATCCTTATCTTCCTAAACTAATTTGCTTAAGAAAGTGTCTGGGTCTGTTAGTGCTTCTTCTCTTTAACAATTGCTTTTTTTTTCTGCTTTATTTAAGAAAAGAAAAGATTGTCTCACTCATTTACCTATCAGCAGGGGTTGAAAAATCTTTCTCTAAGGACCAAAGAAAAGGAGAGCAAGGCAGAGAGCTTCTGTAAAAAATACTGTTGGGGACCTTGGCTTATTTTATCAGGAGAGCAAGGCAGAGAGCTTCTGTAAAAAATACTGTTGGGGACCTTGGCTTATTTTATCAGAACAGCAAACTCAGGACAAAGCTCTGAAGCCAGCTTGCCTACCCACCCACCTTAGAATTAAGACTCAGAAGTGGGAAGGCTGCACAGGCAGCCCTTCATACACTTAGAGACAAAATAAATCTGATTTGACTGTGTTCATTCTGAAGACTGACTTTGATGATTAGGTTACATTCTGGACATTTTCATAAATGAGCTAGAGCAGTAGATCCAAGGTCTTCAGAAATATATAAGAAACTTACATATCAGGAAATCAATCTTTGGCAGGTATGTAACCTTCCGATAAAACTTTCAGATGTCCGTTTACAAACACGTAAGGGGGCATGCAGTTTTACCAGTTCTTTTGGTGATACAGGTTAATAGTGTTTAAAAACAACTTCAGTTGATCAGTTGATTCTAACTAATCTCCTTATATTGACTTTGATTTTGAATTTCCTCCACTGCTAACATAAATATATAAATTGACCTGCTTTTCAAAAACATAGGTATCCTAGACAAATATTAAAGTATGTAACAGTCCATATAATCCCTGTGTCATAATGCACATTAACTTCTTAGAAGTTCTGCAGTAAAAGAACCTGTTAATATTTAACCCATCTTTCCCCTAATCATGTGATTGGAGTACCTTTTTTTTAATAACACTATTCAGCACCATGGACTTCACTAGAAGTGCTGATTGTGACATAACCTAGCACTCCGAATTACAATTTTTTTCTAACTTTTCGAGCAATGTGTCTCCCTTGTTTGTAAATAGCCTCTTTTTATATAGCCTTTTTGAAGAAAGTAGAATATGTAATTTTTTTTTATAGATGAACATATTGAGAGATGTGGATAAGAAAGAGCACATAATTGATCCAAGTTGCTCAGTTGTGTCCGACTCTTTGCGACCCCATGGACTGTATAGCCCTCCAGGCTCCTCAGTCTGTGGAATTTTCCAGGCAAGAGTACTGGAGTGGGTTGCCATTTCCTTCAAGTAGTTACATTGAAAAAGCCTAATTTTAATCCACATAGTTGTTAGGGCTTACTTTTGATTAAGCAGCTTTCATCTCACATATTTATATTAAGAACATTTAATTACACTGCCCCCACCCCCAAAAGGCAGATTCTGGCATGAAAATTTCTCATGTTGAAAGTAAAATTATTTTTTTATTACTAGAAAATGGTGGCTGTTCACCCAGGAGAAGTGGTCAATATACTCAACTGTTTCACCTTCAGTAAAGACAAACTAGTTGCTCTTGAACTGTTAGCTTCGTAAGTATTTCTTCTTTTTACTCAGAGAAAAATTTGGAAAACTTTTCAAACATCTTTTAACTCATTAGTGTATGTTAATGTGTCAGAATTATATTGGTAAATGGAACTAATAAAATGTATGAAAGCATAGAGCTGAATTCTTATATCTTAGCTAGTGTGCTCATTACACATGATTATAAACTTGTAAAGTTAGTGGGGCTTATTGAGTTTAATTCTTTTGATTTGGCTGCATATCGGTGACTTGCTTTGCCTTCCCACTCAGAATAACTTGAAAGGCTTGTTGATAAATCCAGAGGACTGATGGTTAGATGGGTTTTCCACATTCTGACAGTATATATTTTTTTGCTTCATATACACTTACTCTGTCTGGATCTTGTTTTCCTCAATTGTGAAAATAAGGATTTTATCTACATGGTAGGGATGCAGATTTTTAATACTATAAGATTTAAAACACTCAGCACAGCATTTGAGAAATGATTGTGAAATAAATTTGAAAAGTGAATGTTAGAGAAAAGGAACCTACTCTCCTATAATGTATTTATGAGAGTCTATAAATTGCTATTTATTTCCAGCACATGCAGTTTCTAAGTCCCTAATATATTTATAAACGACCACAAAAACACAAATTTCAAATAAAACATAACTTCATTTTTAGATCAACCTTGATTTTTATGCATTTAGCATAGGGGTTTGTTGTATTGCCATTAGCTCTCCTGACACAGGGTAGATTTGCAAGAATCTCAAAATAGTGATTTTTTTAAAATTTGAAATATTACTTTGTTACTTTCAAGTAGCCAGATAAACATCATTGAGTTACTATATTTACCATATATTTACCATATTTATATAAACATGTTAATTACACTCATCAATCAAAACTGAATAATCATACTCTTCTTGTTACATCATGGAAAAAAGCTTACTCAGATATATCTGTGTATTAAATGTGTGTGTCCAGGTTCTTAAATGAAAAGCTAAATTGTATTTCCTTGGTAGAAACATTGTTGATGCACAGAATTCTCGACCCATTGAAGATTTGTTCAGGATAAATATGTCTGAGAAGAAACGGTGTAAGAGGGTGCTTGAACAGGTAATTTCCTCAAGATTGCTATATAAATGGGACATGGTTTTCCTGAATGCTGATGAAGAAAACAGTACCAATCTTATTACTATGCTAACTTTTGATGAATAACCTGATTGCTCTTCTGTAATGGGTTAATAATGACAGCCCTGCAGTCTGTGGCAGGGAACTAGAGCTTTTAGGGGGACCCTGGGGTATGAAGAGATGGCTTGAGAGTGAGAAGCCAGTGGCGCCTCAGTATGAGCCTCAGAGGGTGTTTATGCTCAGTCCCTTGGTAGCTCTGCCGTGTCTCCAAGCTTTTGTCTTTATGTGTTTAGGAGGAACTGACTCAGACTGTAAAGAATCTGCCTGCAGTGCAGGAGACCTGGGTTCGATCTTTGGGTCGGGAAGATCCCCTGGAGAAGGAAATGGCAAACCCATTCCAGTATTCTTGCCTGGAAAAATCCCATGGACAGAGGAGCCTGGCGTGCTACTGTCCATGGGGTCACAAGAGTCAGACACCACTTCAACTAAACCACCACCAGGAACTTGACTTATTTGTCATCAGGCTTATTTTCATCAAACTTATAAAAAATGAATAATTATAAGACTAAATTTCAGTTTGTCCATTTAAAATCTCTATTAGTGAGAGAAGTTGTACTTGTCCAAGTCTAGAAAACTTGATTCATCATTCAAGGTAGTTATTTCTTAGGATTTTGACAGGTGGAAACTGGATTAGTGGTTAGAAACCTGCTCGAGGAGGGCATGGACTGTTCCCCTAGGAGCTGCAGCCCAGTCGTATTTAGTCCTCGCACACAATTTACAGAATCCGTCGTGAGGAGATCTTTGGGCAGGAGTCTACTAGTTGCAACGATAAAAACATTCTGTTACCATTTAAATAATTCCATTTAAGTGAAGTGATTTTACTTACTAATTTTATCATGTTCACCAGTGGAAGTGCTGACTGATGTATGAACAGATTGAATGTGATGCTCTTCCTTAATCCATCCTATTTAGCAGGGCTTCCCAATATCCAGAATACTAAATTTTGTGAGTTTATTTTATTTATTTTTTTTTAACAGTCCTCCTCTTTGTTATGTTTCAGGCTTTCAAAGGGGGTTGCAAAGCTCCTCATGCGATGATATCTTCTTGTGGAACAATCCCGGGAAATCCATATCCCAAAGGAAAACCTAGTCGCATCAATGGAGTTTTCCCAGTAAGCATACTTGTGTGGCTACATGTGCAACTTCTTTGTATAAAATTGAACACAGTTATGGTATGTAAAGAAAATGCCAGTTGATGATGCTTCTACAAAGTAAAGGAATTTTACTATGTCAGCAACATAATTCATAGGTTCACCACTGAATGAAAGCGCATACATAAGCTATATTAAAATATTTCTATAAAATATATAGAACAACAAGCCACAGAAAAGAGAGTGATTTAGTTTTGACTTGTTTTGGCAAGTATTTTAGAAGCACTGATTTGCATGTAATAAAGGACTATTTCTCAGATTCTCGGTATTCTTCAAACAGTTTCACACTTAAGTGTGTTTGGGAAATCCTGCATGCAGTGTCTCTTTTGGAGAATCACATTGCATAGTAACGGCTCTGAGAAGTCCCACAGGAAAGACAAGTTATTTTTATGTCACCCAGTGTTCCTCAGATTTCTTTGTGAAATAATTTTTTCAAAGAATGGTGTATTTTTAACGGCAATGTGACAAATAGCCTTAAAACTTACTGGATTGAAACAATAAACGTTTAGCATCTCATGCAGCTTCTCTAGACCAGGACTCTAGGAATAGCTTTGTTTGGTTCTGGCTCAGGGTTTCTCATGAGGCTGCAGTCATCTGATCGCTTGATTGGAGCGTGAGCCTGAGCTTCCAAGGTGAGTCACAAACCTAGCAAATTAGTGTTGAGGTTGGCAGGCGGGGGGGTCTTTGTTCCTCGGCATAAGGACATTTCCGTAGTGCTGCTCGAATACCTCTTGACACGGCAGCTGACTTCCACCAGAGCAGATAGTCCTGGAGACGGCCGGCCAAGCCCATGTTGTCTGTTACGGCTCAGCCTTGGGAGTCAAATGCCCTCAGTTCTGGAACATCCTGTTTGATACATGGGTCAGCCCTGTTCATGTTGGGGGCTGCACAGGGACACGTAGGAGCGAGGATCACTGGGGGCCACCTTGGAAACTAGCTCCAAACTAGTATGTACCACTTAGAACACAAACAGTTAGCAGGACACATTGTAATAGGGTGTCAGCTTATTTTCATCTGTTAATTAGAGCAGTCTCAAGTGAGGTCAATATAAGTGATCACACTTAAATACTTAGAGAGAACACTATTTCTTATTACTTATTTTCAACTGTAATATAAGCACTGTTTTTGATTCTTTGAGCATCAGATACTGTAGCACTGGAGCTGTCTCTGGCTGCTTCTACTGTGCAGTGAAAAAAGTAGAACATACTTTCTCCTCCTCTGTCTCTCTATGAGAATTGTGTGTTTCCTTGAACCTCTGTACGTGTTATGAGGACTGCGTCAGGATCATGAGCCAGCACAGGACTGGGGCTGTGGTCCCTCCTTACACTCCTGCCAAGTTATGTCCTTTGTTCAGGGTAGCACAGCAAGGGTATGGATTTGTTTTGATTTTGCTTTGGGGTTTGTATGGGTTTTGTTTTGTTTTGATCTCAATTATCTTTCCTTCTTTTTTTGAAATAGGGAACCCCTTTGAAGAAAGATGGTGAAGACTGTACCAATGAAGGCAAAGGAATAGCCGCACGGATTCTCGGACCATCCAAACCAGTATGTTTAGAAAACAAGTGACAGGACAAGTCTTGATGCTTATATCTGGTTTTCTGTCTATTCAAAGCATAAATTTCATTTTTTGTTGGGCAGTCTAAAGTGCAGTAGAAACTAGGAAAGTGAATGTGTTCCTAGGGAAATACACTACAATTAGTTAACAGTGTTAAAGGCCCTTTTGAGGATTAATGGCGTATGTTAAAGGTAGACCAGTTGAACTGCTATTACTGTTTTTTTTTTCTGCAGCCATATTCAGCAGTTTGCTTGGAGATGTGGAGAGTGGAGAGTTCACTTTAACTAAGGTTGAGGTATGATGGCTGGATTAGTGTTAGTATTAGTGAAGTGAGGATGGAGCCAGGAGGTGGAGTGTATTTTCAAGGGAGTGATTGGAATATAAACTGAGCAGAGAAGACAACCTCGTGAGCTGAAGGATTGTACTACAAGAGGCCAACACTCAGCTGCCTTGCAGTCCTGACTGCCCACCTGACAAGAACTTGGGTGGCTGTTGTTTACAGTAAAATAGTTACAGACCATAGTCCTTGCACAGAACTAGCACATTTTCCAGGGCTGCCATTAAGAGTGCTGGAGAGAGTATAGGTTTGTCACTCCAGGGCATCCCGTCTGCCCCAAGATGTGGGTGCCAGCCCCCTCGAGGGGGTGTGTGTGATCTCTCATCCTCTCCATCTCTGTAGTTACAGTTGCAGCATGTGGCCTAGCTTTGCTTACCTCTGGTCCTCTGGAGACCAGCTCTTTGAATGTTCTTTCATACCTAAGTCCTGTAAACTCTAAAATGGAAGATTTGTGGATTTCAAAAGGTAAAAAGACTAAGCTATTGAATTCATAATTCCAGTCTGCATTCTACAAGAGTTGTCAGAATGCCAAATGCCAAAGGAAATAGTGCTTGTTTCTTTCAAAAAGAGAAAAGGGGGTAGGAACAAGAAGATGACTGCTGGGGTCCAGCCCCCACAGGATCCAGGGAAACCCGAAGGAGAAACGGCGTCGGTGATTGATTTAGAGAGAGATAAGGAAAGAATGTTGAAGATAAGAAAATAGAAGAGAGAAAGAGGCTGATATTCCTTGGTTTACATAGAAAGCCAATAAAACTCCAAGACAAGAAGTTTGCCCTGCTCACGGAGGCCACAGGTGCCCTCCCGGTCTCCTGAGGGAGTGAAGATGCAGAAGGTCTTCCCGTTCAGGTCTTAGAAACCCGGGCAGATAAGTGAATGCAGGGAGCCCCTATGCTCCAAGGGATCAGCCTGAAAAAGAGAGAGAGAGAAAGAAAGAGAGAAGGAAAAACACGGGGTGACCAAGCTGCTTCGGTGAGCGAGGCCCAAAAGCTTTATTTTTCAGAAGGTACTTTTATACCTTGCCTTATACATAGAGGGAAATGAAAGATGCAAGGTCATACAGAGTCAGCCCAAACATTCCAGCAGTTTTTTCCTTATTGAAACGAGGATTTTTCCGCATACCTTTTCCACAAATGATATTGTGTACAGTATCTTTTGGCCTTGGAGGCCTGTGAACATTTTATGACCCTCCTTTGATAAAGGCTGCTCAACCAGAAAACTTGTTTTCCCTCAAAGTGTTTTTTCTTTATATTTCTAATCTATGTCAGCCTCAGAAAATGCCAAACAGAGTTACATTTCACAGAGAAAAAGGTGCAGTGAGTTACAAGAAAGAACCAATTAGCTCAAAGATCTAATGTGGTTAAATTCAAGGCTACACTTGTTTTTCTTACATTCTCACTATGTTAACTAATGCACTCCCAGGTGCACAGTGGATAAGATATAGGGAACTTAGCAACAAGCATTGGCCCAATAATGAAATCCTACATCAGCACTACTCTAATAACTTTTAACTCTTTCAAAGGCTCTATGTTTTAGGCTTTCTGTGCCTCTCACAGTTGGGAGGCTGTAAATAATCACATGCGTAGCTGTAAGAGCCTGGATATACCTGCCAAGCAAGCTAGAATGCTAACAGAGGGGGTTTGATTTGAAATATTCCTCTCATGTCCAGGAAACTTATTAGCTATAACCCTAAGTTGATTTTCTCCAGAGAAAGGTGGTCAGGGTTAGCCCCCTGTTAATGTCAGAGGAGTTGGTGAAAGTCATGAAATAGTAAAACAGACAGATTCTGGTTTGGGGGTAGATGCTCGAGAAAGCCTAGGGAGCCCCTTGAGTTTTGAAGCCTTGCTTAACAGTTCTCTTCCACATGACCTTGTCATGGGTGGGATCTCCCGTGGTGGCTCCCAGCAGATGACTTTCCAGGAGGATGTGGCAAGTTCTTGGGTAGCCGAGACTCCAAAACCTGGTGGGTTTCTTGTGTTCCATGGGAGGAGACAGGAATCCTTGGATTAACCTGGACTGGGTCAGAGAAGAATCTGCTGTTCAGGACGAGGTTGGGCCTTTTGTTGGAGATGATCTGCAACTGAAATGAAAAATTAACGCCTCTACAGCAGACCAAATGGAGTTGAGTTTGAGCAAACTCCAGGAGATGGTGAAGGACAGGGGAGCCTGGCGGGTTGCAGTCCATGGGGTCACAATGAGCCGCACACGATTGAGTGACTGAGCAACAGCAACCGCAGCAGCAGTCTTTGGCAGGACCTCTCTTTGGACTTTAATAGGAGCCACGTTTATTAAAGCAAAGAAATTTCCCTCCTTTGTGCCATTTGTTAGTGCAGTGGCAATGGATAATATGCTGGGGCATTTTTGTCCTCTTAGACCTAAATGTTTTGAAAGACAAGTTGTATTTTGTTTTGGCAGGAGACAGCTTCCTTGATGTTCTGCTAACTGCTGTACTTTCCCCTCTCATTCTAGCCTCCTTCAACATACAATCCACATAAGCCTGTTCCTTACCCGATACCTCCATGCCGACCACATGCAACTATTGCACCAAGTAAGGAGCTCTTTCATAGTTCTTTTTTTTTTCCCTTTTTGCTCTTTATTTATTAAGTTGAAAGTAAAGGTTGGTATATATACTCTGTAAATCTGGAGCACTCAGGAAATATGCTATGCTGAGCTTTCCTTTGCCCACAGTTGGTTACTCTGGGGTGTTGGTCTACAACAGGGCAGAAGACTAAGAGTCTCATTTAGGATATTTTCCTTTTGATAAATTAATTATAGATTTTTTTTCATTGTTAATTATTTATATAAGCTTTTGCTTATGGGTAAATCATCTTGAATCCCTTTTTTGATCGTTGGTATTCAAAGACATCATTAGTGCATTTAACTTGAAAGGGCCAAGTGTGTGTGCTTGACATAAAAGGCAAATCATACAAGTCTGGTAGGTTCTGCCCACTGTGCCCTTCAGTGAGTTAGGCCTGGAGTGTGCCTGCACTGGGAAATAGAAGTCTCTGCTTGTCTCATTCGATCTCACTCTTCACCCAAGCCTCCATGTAAAACGCAACTGTACTAGATAACACAGTTTTAGAAATAAAGTAGGTGGCTGTGCCAATACAGCTTGAACTCAGGATGATGCTAAATTGTACTTTTTTTTTTTGTATTATATTTTTATTTTAGGTGCTTATAACAATGCAGGTCTGGTACCGTTAGCCAACGTCATAGCTCCAGGAGTGCCCCCGCCACCTCCATATACTCCTAATCCAGTAGCAGCAGGTAAAATCGGGTTGTTTTGGGATGTTAAAAGCCAATACCTTTCTCACCTTACATTCAGAGGGGACAGATGTGTGGTGTGGTGGTGTCCTAACAGGGAGCACAGCCCCCAAGCCTGCTGATGGAGCCGAGTGTGACATCCAGGCTCCACTAGAGCGATCCTTGGCTCACATGCAACAGATTTCTGTGTGTTAATTTTGTAGCCTGCAGCTTTACCAAAGCCACTGATGAGTTCTGGTAGTCTCCTGGTAGCATCTTTAGGATCAGCATCTATTTAGGGTCTTCTGCGTATAGTAAGTATCATGTCATCTGCAGTCGGTGACAGTTTAACAACTACTTTTCCAAATGGGATTCCCTTTACTTCTTTTTCTTCTCTGATTGCCATGGCTAGGATTTCCAAAACTATGTTGAATAGAAGTGGAGAGAGTGGGCATCCTCGTCTTGTTCCTGATCTTAGAGGAGATGGTTTCAACTTTTCATCATGGAGTATGAGGTTGGCTGTAGGTTTGTAGCGTATGGCCTTTATTATTACGTTGAGGTAAGTGTGAACACGAGCAGGCCGTAGAAACGGGAACCATTTCTCCTGAGTAAGATGCTGACAGGCAGTGGAAGAGCGTCGCTGATGCGGCGAGTGCCGCTGTTAGGGCACCTCGTGTCTGCCGTGGGCAGGAAAGGCTTGTTAGAAGGTGCCCAGAAGCGCTGAGCCTGCCCACACGCTTTCCAGGCCAGCCTCTCCTTTGGGCCCATGGGGAACTCAGGATACGAAATGTAAATGTTTTTTTCTATCTTGTCAAATTCTTCCCCCAAAAGAATGCACCTGTTTATACCAGCCAGTGAGGGTATATGAGCATACCATTTCTTCACACCCTTTCGAAGTGGAATGATAACAGGTTTTTTGTTTTACTTTTGCCAATCTGATACACTGATTCAGCTGATACCTTCTTTTGTCTGTCTTTTATAAAAGTTTATTTCATTCAGCTATTTGACTCTCCTGAATTTTGTCTTGTTTAGGAAACACTTCCCCAACCCAGTAGTGCAGCAAGATCTGTATTCTCTAATTACTATTGTAATGATTGTTTTTAAGTGTATAGCTTTTCATTTACTTGCCATTTATTTCTGTACATGTGTAGGGTAGGGCTAGAACTGAAGTTAAATTCTGTCTTAATTTACTTTTGCCCTTCCCCAAGATTCAGAGTTACTTACTAAAGTTTAATAAATTCTTTTTTTCTAGTCAGAATGGCTCTGGTGTTTGCTGCTGAGTACTCTGATTAAAGTTGCAAAATCTTTTTTCTAAAATCTGTCATTTTATTTCTTGCCCTTATTCACAGTATGTTTTAACCTAAGGGTTTTACATTTTTGTGTAGACAGACAGAGGTTGTGAAAGAAAAGCTGGAACCATGTTACCTTAGTTCAGGTATTCTTAACCCTAAATAGTTAGGCCAGATAGTCTGAGTCTTTTAAGATTCCTACTCCATCTGGAATTCCTTTTCATGTGGGGTGAAGTAGAGGGTTATCTTAATTTTTTTTTCCAGACAGTAGTCAGTCTGTCCATGCCAGCAGTCTTTATTAACTAATCTGTTTTCCCTGCTGCTTCGAAATAATACGTTTATCTTAAGTTTTCATTTACACACATGGCTCTAATTCTGGGCTCTTTATTCTGTTCCAATCTAGTTACTTTATGTTGCGATGATACCATATTGATTTAATTAGCAGATTTACAGTGTATTCTGACATCTGATAAGGCTAGCTTTCTCTCACTGTATTTTCATATCTTTCTTATCCACTTTTGGAAATTGATTCTTCCATGTGAACTTTTAAGATCACCTTATGCAATTAGAAAAGAATTGAATTTATGTATTTATAGTTATATAGTAATTTGGAGAGATGACTTTTTTTATATTAAATTTTACCATTTAATTATATATGTATGTCTTTAAATCATGGCAAGTGGTAGTGTTTTTCCAGGCTTTATGTTATTGCTTGCAGTAAGTGTTTTTGGGGGGTGGGGGAGGTTTATTTAAGTTATAGCTGATTTACAATGTGTTAATTTCTGCTTCATTCAAGAAGATTTTGTAGTTTTCTTCATATAGGTTTTTTGCCTTAGATTTGTATCTAGGAATTTTAGAGGAATTTTTTGGTTACAATTATAAATGGATATTTCATTTGTAGGTGCTTGTTACTGATTTCCTATTTTAGTTTTTTTTTTTCTTTGAAAGTCTCTTCTTCTGGGTATAAAATGTCAGCTGACTTATACTTTACTGAGTATAAGTAATGCGCCTGCCCTCCGCCCATGCCCACCCCCACAACCCACCCCAGCCTTATTGGGTATTGACCCTTATTGGGTCCACACTTTTTTGTTTTCATTTTTCAGAAGTCTTTTGCTTGTATCTTTATTTATAATATTTTTTTAGGGTTTTGTTTATTTGGTAAGTTGGTTGTTTTGTAAATTATATATACTAGAATCTGATTTTTGTAAACCAGTGGGAAAGAGACTTAATAGGGGGTTCAGTTCAGTCACTCAGTCGTGTCCGACTCTTTGCGACCCCATGAATTGCAGCATGCCAGGCCTCCCTGTCCATCACCAACTCCCGGAGTTCACCCAGACTCACGTCTATCGAGTCAGTGATGCCATCCAGCCATCTCATCCTCGGTCGTCCCCTTCTCCTCCTGCCTCCAGTCTGTCCCAGCATCAAAGTCTTTTCCAATGAGTCAACTCTTCGAATAGGGGTTTCAGACAATCATAAAAATTGCATATTTGTTCTTAGTTCTTCCATTTTATTTTTATGCTCATTATTATTCTTTTATCCCAGTTTTTCATTTTTCTTATTTTTGTTTACTTGGATTCATTCAAATTACTTTAAAATTTTTTAACAACTTTCTTTTCTTGCTCCTATTCAAACTTAGAATTTCTATCTTTAAATATCACTAGTGATCATCTTCATATTCTTAGTGGTTGTCAGTGTACAGAAAATAAAAACAGCTGTCCTGCATCCCACCATTGACTTCCATACTCCCTCTCCTTGATGATCAATTTCTGTCTCTTGAAGGAATACATTTTTCTTTCTGTGCCTCTGAACTCATGATTTCTTAACTTTGTGGCTTCTCTTTGATGCCCTGTCCTCATATACTCATGCTAATTTTCTTCTAGTAGAAAATCTCTCTAATCAGCTTTTTCAGAAAGGGTAGAGGTGTAGGATTATAGATGAGAAACCCATTTCTCACTAATTCTATTAGAACCTTAGTCTCTTTCTATAAACTTACAAAGAAGACATTCCTTATCTTTAGAGTTCACAAATGTCTTTAGTCTTGGAGTTCAGATATTTCACCAGGATATTTAGGTGTGGATCTTATGGTTAATCCTTCCTAGAAATCTGTAAGCCCTTTAGATGTGAAAACTCAAGTCTTTAAAGCTTTGGAAAATTTTGTCTTTATATTCCTTTAATTAATGATATTGCATCTCTTTTTTTTCTCCTTCTAGTACTCTTATTTTTCAGTGTATTTGTTCTGAGTCTCTTAGCTAATCATTCAGTACCTTAAAAAATTTTTTTTTGCCGTTCTAAATGGAACTTTTAATTTCAACTATGTAATTTAGCTTTCAGTAGTATTATTTCTGATCTTCACCATTCTTTGCATTTATTAACTTGGAGTAGATTTTTATATCTAAGGTCTTCAGCTTCTCTGCTCATTTTCTTAAAATATTATGTGTGTATATATTCTTCATTTGCATTACAGGATTTTAAAGTTCTTTTTCTTTCATTAAATCTCTGGATAGACACTGTCTTAAGTTTATTTGTACTCAGGTCCCCTTAACAAGCTTGATCTTTTTTTACTGTCTATGTCAGGGCTTGTGGCTTCCCTTTTTGCACTTTACGCCTGTCACACTGATGCTTTCTTGGGCAGTTAAACTGTCAAGCCACGAAAGGTCATTTGTTTGCCACTGTATCTCTGACTAATGGCTTGGTAAGAGGGGTCCTTTCCCATGGGGCCGGAGAGGGTGTGCTTTAGGCTGTTGGTCTCATGGGCTTCGAGTCAGCCTCAGCTCGGGCAGTTCCCCCTGACATCTAGCATGGGGCCTTTTCTAGAACTGAGAACAGCAGTGGACAGAGCCTCTTTCTCTCCATTCGCTTGTGAGATGGGCCCTTGGGCGGCAGTGGATTCGCCCTCAGCATTCACCTCCCGCTTCCAGGTCTCCCCTGCATTGTCGGCAGCGGTGCCCAGCAGTGCTTGTCTGCTTAGCCGGTGACAGTGGCTCCTGGGCACTCCTACTGCACTCCCTCCTAGAGGCACACGAGGCCTTCCACCATCTTTCCTAAAAGCCTTCTTAAATGAATCTGTAAAGCAACAGTGTTTGCTTAAAGCCCAATATGGAGAAGTGGTGGGGACAATTGCTCATAATCCTTGCAGTCTTCATATAGTTACTACTATGATTTTTGTTTATTTCCTTTTTTTTTAATAGGCATATGTTGTTTTTCCTAACACAGTATACATACATATTCTGGATTGTTTTTCTTTTACCCCAGTCTCTGATTATTATGATGGTGAATAATTTGATTAAAGCCGGAAATCAACTTTTATTTATTTTCTCATAGAGAATGAAGACCTCTCCAGTCAGTCAAAACCTACACAGAATCAAGGTAAACACCAAATTTGATGTCTGTCCTGGCTGCCTGCTCTGTTTTTCACTGAGATCAATTTGAGTTTGTGTGTATTTGAAATCTTTATGCTTTAGGGAAAGTTCCTGGTTAAAAAATTTAATTAATCAATGCTTGCTAAAAGTGACTGAAGAGTGATACATTTTATTTAAAAATAAAATTTTAATGGTGGTACATCTTATACACATAGCATGCAATATATAAAATATAGTCTATAAAATGTCTATCTTATGGAATCATCTAAGAAAGCTTTTAAATCCATATTAACTGGATTTAAAAATAACATATGTCTTTGTGTGCTGTTTGTAAAACTTTGAAGCCGTCTCAGTGCTATGTGGCATTGTATCTGCATTCACTTTACATTATATGATATTCGAAGCCTCATTTTTTAAAATATATAAACAACATTTCTTTTTGATAAAATCCCTTTTTTGACAAATGCTGTGTCAGATAGATTTTTTAGACTTAATTATTTCAGTAAGTATTTGGAGTAGCGTAATTTAATGTAAGGAAAGAAGAAAGAGTTGAAGAAGGGCCAGCAGAGCAGGAAGCGCAATCAGCAGGTGAGGGTGAGGCGTGGCCTCCACATGGCAGTGGGTCTGTGACATTTTCCCCTCCCCGTAGTGGAGGATATGTATGCTCAGGAAAGAGATGCTCTCTGCTGTGGGACAAAACCTGGGACCAGTTCTTACGTAGCAGAGTAGCACATGAATCTGATCCTCACAGTGCACGGGTAGGAATCTTGGTGGGAGAATTCCATTCCCTGAGAATGTGTGGAAACAGTGCTTTTTAGCTGGTAATTTCTAAGGCAGTAGCATAGCAGGGAGGAAAGGACCCTAACTGAGATGTCAGGACACAACAGTGTTTGATCTCTGGTACCACCTGGCTTTGTAACCTTAAGCAGCTGATTTAGCTTCTAGCAAAGGGAGATTAAGGAAACTTCAGCCTTTATGCTCAGCTTTGTTAATAGATCTGTTTTTGAAGAGAATAAACCATCAGCACCTTTGTTAGGAAGAGCACACTTTGCTTTTCCCTTGCTGTGTTATGTTAGCATGCTTAAGATTGTTTTTCCTTTTTGAACCATATTAAGAAACAAACAAGTATAGTGCTTAAGAACACAAGTATGACAGACCTTGCTGAAGTCTTGGTTCTGTCACTTCATAGCTGCATGACCTTTTTATCATCATCACTGTTATCACTGTGGTAAGATCTCTTATTGAGATCTACCCTTGTAACCAGTTTTTAAGTACACAGTATAGTATTGTTAACTGGAGGCATGGTGTTGTACAGCCAATTTCTAGAACTCACTCATCTTGCATAACTGAAACTTTATGTCCTTTGAACACCACTCAATAGCTGCATGATCTTTTAACAAATTACTTAATCACACTAAGCCTGAGATTGCCCATTTATAAAATGGGGGTATTAGTGCCTATCAGGGTTATATGAGGACAAATGAAATGATGGGTGTAAAGTAATTAGTACAGGATCTAACACATCGTGTTTTGTGGTTAACAACCAAATTAGATGACAGGAAAGTGGTATTTCCCATGGTATGGTTTTGGGGGGTGAGGGGGTCCATTTTTGTTTTGTTCCATTTGACTGCAGGCACTGTGATTAATAGTGCATGGCTTTTGTGTCATTATACGTAAAGATTTCCAACAAAGGTTGCTATAAAGAACACTGTGGGACAGCTTGGCTTTCCCTTGCCATCTGTCATTAACTACATGGTCCTCAGCATGAAGTTAAATAAGACAGGGAATTCTCAAATGTTTTCCCCACCAGATGTTTCCCAACCAATATTAACCTAAATCATTTTTTGGTATATTATTTACAAACACAAAACTAGGCATATATTCCTTGTGCTTCTAGTTCTTATAAAACAAATGGAATACAGAGCTACAAACCTATTTTCATATGTACTCTCAATTTAAAATGATAGTGATTTACTTGAAACTATCATGATATGAATATGGTATGAACTGCTCATGATATGAATATGGTATTAACTAAGATCTTGTGTGGAAAAGGCAATGGCAACCCACTCCAGTACCCTTGCCTGGAAAATCCCATGGACAGAGAAGCCTGGTAGGCTACAGTCCATGGGGTCCCAAAGAGTCGGACACAACTGAGCAACTTCACTCACTCACTCACCCACCCACAGATCTTTTGAGTTTAATGTTTATATATTTATGTTTTACTGTCAATTCTCCTCCCATGTTGATTATCTAAAACAACTGTAAAATTTGTTCAGCCCCGTGTAGCACCCTTTGGCCATCACTGAGCACAAATGTATTATGTGGGTGTGGGCTTCCTCTCTTCTTTTCCTGTGGTCCCTTCTCTATCCGTGATTAACACAGTGTGTCACTTTATGGACCATGTCAGCTTCCTTATGTCCAGAGTCCTTATCATGCATAGATTTAAAAAGTGAAGTCTTAGTCCATGAAAAGGTCTTTCAGTTGATTATCACTGCAAAGGTAACATTCTCTATTTACAGCTGAAACAGACTTCAGTGTGAATATAGCATGGACGGTAGTTGTCATCATGACATCACCTACCTAAGTCTTGCATTCCGTTTGGCACCAACAAGATCAGAAGCTAAGGTTTTCATTAATTGATCAGGAGGGAATCCCAGGCATTCCCAAAATGCCTGTATTATTTATTTGTAGAGTTTATCACAATAAAAGTACTGTAGCAAACTCTAGAAGTTTTGAGAGTAAGTCCTTGGGTGGGTTTGAGAACTGTAGCTGAAGTAATCGTGAGGTATCCAGTGCAGCAAAGACTTACTAAACACGTAAATACCAGGCACTGGGCTAGGTGTGAAGACTAAAGAGGAACTTGATATGGCTTTTGCCCCTAAAGTCTAGGACAAGCCAAGTAAAGTTAGAGGTTAAAAGGAGTCAGTATGAGAAAGTACTTGGGGGAAAATCTGTAGAGATTGGTAATCAACTCACATGGCAACCAAGAATACTACAGAGATGGCCTGAGTATACTCGATGACCTTGTGTGCCTCTAGAGGGGATGGTGTCCTGACAGCTCTTCAGAGAGGAAATGACTTGTCATACTACTCTAGACAAGTAGCCAGAGAGAATGAGTACACCAGCACTAATCACAAAATAAATTCTTTGAATTTTTTTTAAATTGGGAAGCTATGAAAAAGTTTTATTTGCTCACTGTCAAGGCTTCCTCACTGTGAAAGGGAAGGCTGTGCTGATCAGAGTCCAGAACTCTGCAGGATCTAACTGAGGCTGCCTGGTGAAAATGGAATCCAGCAATGTGTACACTTCAGTAGCCTCTTAAACCTGTCATTGATTTTTCTTTGACATCTGTTAAATATCACATAAACTTTTGTCCATTTTCTTTTGAGTTAACATTTGAACTCTCAGCCGTGATGATCACCTCTTGCCTCTCCTCCTCTCCCACCGCAGCATTCTCCACCCCGGCCAGTCAGCTCTTTCCCCCACCTGGCTCCAATCCCTCGACACCCGCTGCAACTCCAGTTCTTACCGCGTCCCCGGTCAAGGCAGGCACTCATCCGTCAGCGTCGGCCACCGCCAGCCTCCCAGGGATGAACTTGGCGAATACCGTCCTTCCTGTGTTCCCGGGGCAGGTCTCCGCCGTACACCCGCCTCAGCCGATGACGCCGAATCCCACGGTGATCAGGACGCCTTCGCTGCCGGCCGCCGCAGTGACCTCTGTCCACAGCACCACGGCCACGCCCGTTCCCTCCGTGTTCTCTGGCCTCGTTCCCCTGCCGGGTCCTCCCGCCCTCCCGGCCCCGGCCCCTCAGGCCACGGCTGCGCCTCGGGCCACCCCGGCTTCCAGTGAAACGTTCACCAGCCTCCCCTTCCCCGCCGCCTCTACCGCCGCCGCCGCCGCCAGCAACCTCAACTCCGCTTCGCTGTCGTCGGTTTTCGCAGGGCTGCCCTTGACCCTGACGCCGGCGTCCCAAGGCGTGTCCAACCCGACCCCCTCCGTCATCGCCGGGGGCTCGGCGCCCGCTGTCGCCTGTCCCCTGGGTGTGAACAGCCCCCTCCTGTCCGCCCTGAAAGGCTTCCTGACGTCCAGCGATAGCGGCCTCATCAGCTCCTCCGCCCTGCCCTCCGCGGTGACCAGCGGGCTGGCCTCGCTGTCCTCCCTGGCCAACCAGGGCGCCGACCCCCCGGGCTCGGCCGCCAACAAGGGCTACGGGCCGCCGCAGGCGCCCACGCCGGGCCTGGCGCTGTTCCCCGGGCTGCCCTCGCCCGTGGCCAGCGCGGCGGCCTCCACGCCGCCAGCCCTGCCCGCGCCCGCCGCCCCCTCCTCGGCCTCCTCGGGGCCGGCCGCCCACCCGCACGGCCCCGCGACCCCCGCCGTCACCGCCCTGCCCGTCGTGGTCAAGACGGAGCCCACCAGCCCCACGCCCTCGGCCTTCAAGGGCCCGGCCCCCGCCGCCGCCGCCGCCGCCGCGGGCGCGCTGGGCCTTTCCGGGGCGCTGGGCCGGGCCTACCCCGCAGCCTCAGTGCCCATCAGCCTGCCGTCCTGCCTTAACCCCGCGCTGCCGGGCCTCCCGGGGCTGAGCGCGCCCCTGACGGGCTCGAGCGCCCTGCCCGCCCTGCCCCTGGCCCCGCACGGCTCCTCCACACCCATCACCCCAGTCTTCACCGCCCTGCCTCCGTTCACGTCCCTGACCAGCAGCTTCCCTCTGGCCGCCACCCCAGCCCTCAACCCCCCGGCCTCCACGCCCGCTGCCCCTGCCGCCTCCACCTCGGCGGCGCCCCCGCACCCCGGCTCCGGCTCCGCGGCGCCCGCACTCCCCGGACTCTCAGCCCCAGCGCCCGCCTCCGCGGCCGCGGCCTTCCCCCTCAGCCTGCCGGCCGCCGTGCCCTCACTCTTCTCCGTGGCACAGGGCCCACTGCCGGCCTCGGCACCCTCCTACCCCGGCTTCTCCGTCTCCAGCGCCCCTGGGGCCCCCGCGCTGCCCGCCTTCCCGGGGCTGCAGCCGCCCGCCACTGGTGCCGCCACCGCCCCGTCGCCAGCACCCGTCCTCCCAGGCTTCGCCTCTGCCTTTAGTTCCAATTTCAACTCGGCTCTGGTTGCGCAGGCCAGGTACGTGCATGGTCTGGAGAGAGGGGAGATGGTTCTTCACACGACGGCTCATGCGTGATCTTGAAGTCGTTCAAATGAATCAGAAGCGAATTGTTGGTGCAAAATTATCTATTTCTGGGCCAACACTTAAAAGGGCTTGAAATGTTTCTCCTAACATGTTTCTTTTTGAGATAAATGTATAAACTATCAATGCCTGCTCAGATAATCAGCAGGGATTCCCTGATGGCTCAGATAGTAAAGAGTGTAATGCGGGAGACCCAGGTTCGCTCCCTGGGTCAGGCAGATCCCCTGGAGAAGGAAATGTCAACCCCCTCCAGTATTCTTGCCTGGAGAATCCCATGGACAGAGGAGCCTGGCCCAGTACAGTACATGGGTCACAAAGAGTCGGACAGGACTGAGTGACTTCACTTTCAGATAACTTTAAGATTTGCATTTGGTGATTTAAGTTGACAAAACAGCAAAAGGTAAACTCACTGAATTCAGAATAGTCTTAATAATGGAAAGTAGGTTTTACATCAGTGTGTAAAACCTATTTATAGTTCCCTACAATAGAGAATTTCTAGGATTTTTTTAACATCTTAAGATAGTATTTGACAGATGTAGAAGCAATAGCTTTTATGTCTGTCTTGCATGTTGACCCATTCTCTCTGTATTTCAGCTTATCATCTGGACTTCAAGCTGCAGGCAGTTCAGTTTTTCCAGGCCTCTTGTCCCTCCCAGGCATCCCGGGATTTTCCCAGAATCCCTCACAGTCATCCCTGCAGGAATTGCAGCATAATGCAGCTGCACAGTCAGCATTGTTACAGCAGGTGAGCAGCCCAGCCTGGAGCAAATAAGGATGGTAACAGGTGTAACATAGCCTCTGTAGTGATAACCTTGCAATACAGATAGTGGTATTCCAGCACTGACCCAAAATGGCTCTTAGCAGAATGTCTGGAGATTTGATGATTAATTCCCTCCCCCAAATCTACAAATTATCCTTGTTTTCCCTCAGGAGAGTGACAAAGGTGGTAGAATATATTCATCTGTGTGTTTTTTCTGCTTAGAGACTTTTAAATCTCAGTCTGGCGATTTTTACATACAGAATCTTTAGATGTAACAGTTAAATTTTAGCTTGTCTTCTTTAGTTAAAGCTAAAGTAGTGGACCATTGAGCCAAATTTTCTCCAGAAAACCTGTTCTTTTTTTAAAGGATGTTAAACATTTTAAAGGCATTTCTACGCACCTCTACCATCTAAAGTAGTCTGAATGTTTCTTAAAAATTTCAGGAGACTGAACAGACTTACCTTGCCCCAGCATTTTTTTTTTTTTTCTTTTAAAAAAACAAAAAAGTGGGACGGGCAAAAGCAAGCACAGGCCTGATGGAATTTGGCACTCTGCTCACCTGTGCATTCTTCTTTCCGTCAGGTCCACTCAGCGTCGGCTCTGGAAAGCTACTCAGCTCAGCCGGATGGGTTTCCTAGTTACCCTTCAGCACCAGCAACACCATTTTCTCTGCAGCCAGGCCTGTCCCAGAGTGGGTGGCAGTGAATACATTTTAACGCATATCATCCTGCAGAGCAACGTCAGAATTGCCCAAGGACCCCAGACTTGCCCGAGGACCGCAGTGAACTGTCTGACAAATGTGAAGTTGGCCAGAAGTCAGGAAATGAGGCTAAGGATGATCCTGGGGAAACTGTGATAAGAGTTTTAAAAAAAAAAAAAAAAAAAAACACACACAGTTGCATTCTTTAAAAATGTTTTTAAGTGTGAACACTCCCCTATGTAAATATATTGAAGACAAATTGTACAGAGAGTAGTATTTTAAAAAGTGTTTGGGGACTTTTCACCTGCACCCTATGACATTTTGAACAGTGTACATGAGTGGTGTAGGGGGACTACTAAAGAGGGTGTTAAACTCTTTATAGCCGAATACAGCCTTAACTCTGCCTGTACAGCATCCACTGACAGAAGTAATGGTCGTGCCTCAGACTTACGGGTTGCATGTGGCCCTGGGGGAGTTACCACCCTTGATACGCTTGAGTGGTTCCTATTAGCATCGCTGGAACTCAGTATCCATACTCCAGATATATCCACAAAAGGGAACTTGACCCACCATTATTTTTAACCCCTGACATTAACAAACATACATGTACTGCTGAATTTAACCCAATGTATTTCAGGTAAGTGAAAATGGTGCTTCATATAGTCCTTAGAATGACTTTCAGGTGTTTTCAACTAAAAACATATATATATATATATGTTTTCTAAAAACATATATATATATATCCAGAACTACTTTCTTACAGAAATACAAGGCCTGTGATAATTTGCCTTCAAAACATATTTCTTAATCTCAGCATTATCCAAATGTGAGTGAGGAACATTGGACTGACCCTTGGGCCACCTCTATTACTCATTGTACTCTGGAAGCTCTTGGTGAATGTTTACAATCATGGGATGTAGTATTTCTATTTGTACTTAGAATCAAATGCTTATCTAAAATACTGATGTGACAACAGATAGAGAAGACTTTGCTCTGTTAGTAAATATGCAGTGTGTACTCTATTTAAGGACCTGTGGTAGTATAACATAATTGAATGTCATTAATTTAAGTAAAATAACTGCCACATTCAGGGGGATCGGGGGAGTAGCAAGAATGATTTCCAATCCTGTGATTAAAAGTATAAACTATAGAATCTACTGTAGTACATTTCAGCATCTAGAAGTTTTACTTTTATAAAAATGGTGTCTAGAAGATGTTGCTAATGTATTTTCCTTCAACATGGGGAACAAACTTTTTAAGTATATTAATAAATATTCCTGTATGGTCAGTTTTTAACAATTTTTTAAAATAAACTTTATGGATACATATTTTATGTGTTTTATTCAGCACTTGGATAAGTATTTTAAGTTTTTGTCTTGGGGCTAATATATAGGACATATTTGTCTGAATTTAGTTGGAAGTCAATGTCTACTACTGATGCTCATTTAACACCTCATGTGAAAGTTGAAACACACAACTAACACTTGAAACAGACTATGGCTTTAATTATTTCCCAACACAGACTAGAAGTTTCATTTGTTCTTTTTGAGTCTACTGTGTGTGTGTGTGTGTGTGTGTGTGTGTGTGCGCGCGCGCGTGCACGCGCGCATGCTCAGTCACTCAGTAGTGTCTGACTTGGCAACCCCATGCACTGTAGCCCACCAGGCTCCTCTGTCCATGGGATTTTCCAGACAAGAGTATTGGAGTGGACTGCCATTTCTTCCTCCAGGGGATCTTCCCAACCCAAGGATCAAACTTGTGTGTCCTGCATTGGCAAGCAGATTCTTTACCACAGCGCCACTGGGAAACCCTCATATAATTGATGAAGTTTAATCTTAAGCTTTACGCTTGGCTTGCTAGATGGGTCTTATCTGCATTTATAAAGTAGTGTCCCAGAATTTTAGAAAAGACTTAACACCAAGTCAAGTTTAATGAGCCTTTTTTGTTTTTAAAGGTAACAGAATAGTAGGTTCAGTTAACATATGAAATAATGGACAATATTAGGTAAGTTGAAAAAAAGATCAAATTTAACATATCCCCAGGGTCCTTGTACTCAGGAGGGACTTTATGATAAATTTTTAATTTTTAAACTTTATGCCCAATAAAATTTTATGATAAGGGTTAAAAGTTGTGTTTTTAACTCCTAATTGGTGAGGAGGAGAAAATAGAATAAGAAAAAATCATCCAGAAAGAAAGCATGGAAAAGTGGAAGAAATAAGCACACAGTAAGGTGTTAGCTCTGATTGCCTATGTGTTGGTTTCACAAGAGTGGAGACGAAAGGAAGAAGCAGGCTCAGATGGTTTTACAGGCAGGTTCAACTGAACAGACTCTTCCAACAAAAGAGAAAAACACTCCTCAACACATTCTTGTAGACCATTATAACCTTGAAACAAAAACTGAGGCTAGAATAGTATGAAAGAAAAATGTAAGTCAACCTTTTTCAAGTAAAGAGTAAAACATCAAAATATGTGCTACATATGAAAAAGAAAGTGAAGTTGCTCGGTCGTGTATGACTCTTAGTGACCCCATGGACTGTAGCCTGCCAGGCTCCTCCGTCCATGGGATTTCCCAGGCAAGAATCTGGAGTGGGTTGCCATTTCCTTCTCCAGGGGATCTTCTGGACCCAGGAATCGAACCCAAGTCTCCCACATTGCAGGCAGACTCTTTACCATCTGAGCCAGCAGGGAAGCTCCATGAGCTACATATACAGAGCATTATTCTTAAACAATATGATACACCACAATCAAGTTGCATTTACATGAGGAGTGCAAGGATAAAGTAACATAAATCTAAAAGTGTGAGACTTCCTGGTGGTTAGTGGCTAAGACTCCACACTCCCAATGCAGGGGCGGGTTTGATCCCTGGTCAGGGAACTAGATCCCAGATGCCACAACTAAAGATCTGGCGTGTCTCAATGAAGACTGACAACCCCAAGGGCTGCAACTAAGACCTGGGGCAGCCAAATAAACATTTTTAAAAAGAAATCTAAAAGTGCAATTCAACACATTAGCAAGTAGAGAAAAAATTTTCTCAGTTTCTCTTAAAAAAAAAAACCTGATAAAACGTAATCACCATAATGTTTCACATACACACAGCAAACTAGGAAAAGGAGGAGACTATCAGGTAAAGGAATTATAAAAGTATAACACACTATTTTTAATTATGCAATTTAGAAATATCCTTTTACGATCAGAGACTGATCAAGTAAAATGCATTTCCTCATTTTACTAGCACCCTAGCTAGCTAGCATAGGAAGGTACAGAAAAAGAAGTAAAAGGTATAATTATTGGAAAGAAATATTGCTTAGTGAGATTTACAGATTGTTATATTCAAAAGTCAATCGCAGTTTCAGATATGAGCAACAGCAGAAAATCACTGGATCTCCAAAGAAGTCCTATATGTATATTATTTTAAAAGCTTTAAAAGCGAGAGAACACAATTACAGATTGTGGTTATAGGGAGGTGGGGTGAGACTTAGGAAAGAATATTCAAATAGTTTATGGTGTTGGTAATGTTCTTGGTCTAAGGTTGGATGGTATATTCATTGTTCATTTTATTCAATAAATATACACATACATGCATGATATATAATTGTATATATTATTGTAATAATACTGTATGTATTACTTCACATGCATCATAACATTTGCATAATTAAAATGTCTATCCAATAAAATAGTTTCTAATGGGTAGACTATTCTGTGGGCTGGGTGTTCAGGTAGATCCCTTTTGTGCTCCAAGGAAAATAAAATTTAGTGCTTCAGGATACATTATCCTGTCTGTCAAGAGTACGAATAGAAATTAGACTTAAAATCTTAGCTGTCCTATGTGGGGAATATTGCCAATATTTTGAAATAAATGTAAATGAGAAAGTAGCCTTTAAAGATTGTATATAAATTAAAATTTTTTAATTAAAAAAGTGAAGTATATAGCTGTGCTACACGTGAAATAGTGCCAATTTTTATAATAATTATAAATGGGAAGTAACTTTAAAAAATTGTATTAGCAATCAAAATTTCTTTAATTAAAAAAAAAATAGCTGTTCTCATTTCAGGACTTTCCTTAGCTAAGGAACTGACAGAATGAAAGTTTAGAACCACAGAAAAATCTTCATCAGAAGTATGTTACTGCAATTCTCAATCTGAAGGAGAGAAAATTCCATGAACTGGCACACCATGGTTTCTATTTTAAGCAAAGGAAGAGGAAACATGGCAAATAGGCTTATGTTTCATTCCTCTCCTGAGACTCTTGGTTAGGGACTCAGCTTGTCCTAAATGTTTCTTAGTTGTTAAAATCATTCTTGCTTTCCTGAGATATTGGAAACATTTTGCAGGAAGAAGAAAAACAGTTGCTTAGTCATCTTCCAAGGGCGATGTGTTTGCCCTAAGTACTCTGGAGGCTTTCTACAGCTCCCACCAGGGAATAATTATTGTTACAGTTGTTTGGAACCTTGCACCTCAGTGACTGGCGGTGCTGGCGTAAGTGCTATTTGGCCAATATTAAGGGAAAATAGATTGGAGAAGGAAATGGCAACCCACTCCAGTGTTCTTGCCTGGTGAATCCCAGGCACGGCGGAGCCTGGTGGGCTGCCGTCTGTGGGGTCGCACAGTCAGACACGACTGAAGCAACTTAGCAGCAGCAGCAGCCCCAGCCCGGCACTTGCAAAACACATTGTTTTCATGACTGTGAAGGGGCATCCCATTTGGAGGGAAAGTGGCTTCCTATTCCAGATGAAGACTGTCTATGACCTAGTCCCAAGAAATGATGGAAACAGGAAGGTTTCCTGTTGCTCTTAACATCAGAGGTTAGTCCCAAAGTGGAAGTGACATAGTGATCAAGTAGAGGCCAGGAGGAAACAGTGAAATCTACAGATGGATGGTACAGGAGGAAGGGAGGTTGAGTTTTCAAATGTGCAGCAAACTGGAAAAGCATTAGACAAGAAGAGAAGTGATAAATGTTTGAACACACCTATCAGTCAAAGGCTTCCCAGGTGGTAAAGAACCCACCTGGGAATGCAGGAGATGCAAAGCGGTTCTGTCCCTGGATGAGGAAGGAAGTAGGAAATGGCAACCCGCTCCAGAACTCTTGCCTGGGAAATCCCGTGGCAGAGGAGCCTGGCAGGCTACAGTCCAGGGGGCCGCAGAAAGTCGAACACGACTGAGCACAGCATGACAATCAATGACTCAGCAATCTTCCATCCAGACGATGCTGTGAAAATTAACCCCAAATTCCCATTTTAGAAAGGAGACAGCTGAGTCCTGAGAAATACAGCTCAGTTTCCACTCATGGGAATATTAGTTATCATGAATTAATGCCAGTTATTATTCTGAATATTTTGTTTGTTTGTTTTGGTCTGTGAAACATGTGGGCTCTTAGTTCCCCAACCAGTTCCCCAACCAGGGATCAAACCCATGTTCCTGAAGTGGAAGCATGGAATCCTAACCAGTGGACTGCCAGGGAAATCCCTATTCCAAGTATTCTCCATGTACTATTCCATCTATTTCTCACACAGATGACCCTGGTAAAGACAATCTGCATGCCTCCTTTACAGAGCGGGGCGAAAAACACGAAGGGGTAAAGTTACCCAGTGTCACACAGTTAGTTCATGGTAGAACCAGGATTTCTTTAAATCTAGGCAACATGGGCACAGAGCCTATTTCTTAACCTACTATGACTGTAGCATCATTTCCACATCAAGCCATAACCCAGGATATATGAGGAGCATGCAGAGGACAGGAGTCTAAAGCAGAATGTCTCTGATTGTGCGTGTGCTTGTGTGTCTGTTTTAATCTGTTTCTGGTCCCCAGCCGCCTTTTCTTAAGTTCTAATATTCCATATTAATTCTTATAATTACAATCTGTGGATGACAGCCCTGCCTGGTTATTACTGTAATTTGAGTTTGTGGAGAAGGCAATTATGATTATCAAGCAGTTGGTAAAAGGAACCCACAATCTGGGAGGTTTTCTTCAGATGAAGTTGCTAAGAAGAAAACAGCTACATGTTTGGGAAGAAAAAAGACCAAGAAAGTTGAGATGGGCTGGGAAATCTCAGAAGTTGTTTTGTATTGTTTTGTTTCCACAAACAAAATATGATTTGGAATATTCATATGAGAAAGATAAACATCAGAAACTTAGAAGATTAGTGTTTTCGGTATTGGAATGAGTGCAAAATTGCCCTTGTTTCCAAGCCATATAATGAAAGAAGGACTCCTGGGGTAGGAGCCCAGGGATCTGGATTTGAGAAAGAGCTTTACAATTTGGGAGCTGTTATCTTTGCTAAGGGCTCCCTGATGGCTTAGTTGTAGAGAATCCACCTGCAATGCAGGACAGATGGGTTCAATCCCTGGTTAAGGAAGATCCCCTGGAGAAGGAAATGGCAACCAACTCTAGTATTCTTGCCTGGGAAATCCCACAGACAGAGGAACATGGCAGGCTACAGTCCATGGAGTTGCAAGAGACGGACATGTCTTAGCAACTAAACCACCACCACCACCGTCTTAAATAAATCACTTATTCATTCATACAAGTGTCTGTTGGATGATAACTATGTGTCTGCATTGTTCTAAATGCTAGAGGTGCCATGGCAGGAAAAAAAAAAAAAAACTCAGTTATTCCCTCACAGAAGTTACAATCTACAGGTCAGGAGTCAACATTTTCTGTAAAGGGATAAACAGTAAATATGTTAGATTGTGCAGGCTATACAGTCTCTAAAAAGCAACCACTCAACTATGTTATGGCTGTTTAGTCCCTACGTCATGTCCAACTCTTTTGCAACCCAATGGACTGTAGCCCACAGGCTCCTCTGTCCATGGAATTTCCCAGGCTAGAATTCTAGGTTGCCATTCCTTCTCCAGGGGATCTTCCTGACCTGGGGCTTGAACCCTTGTCTCCTGCATTGATAGGTGGATTCTTTACCACTGAGCCTCCAGGGAAGCCCAAAAGTGACCAAAAACAACATAGAAACAAAAAGACATGGCCATGTTCCAGTAACAGTTTATTTACAAAAAATCAGTGGTAGGGCAAATTTGCCCAGCTGACTGCAATTAGCCAACCCCTGATCTAGAGGAAGAAACAAACATTAACCAAATAATTATATGTATGGTAACATGTGCAAAGGCCCTGTGGCACAGAGGACACATAGGTTTAGTAGGGTTTTAGTAGGGTTCAGTTTAGTAGGGTTGATCAAGGCCAATGGGGCTATTGCTAAATGAGTGAGGGACAGATCATGTGAGTGCGCCTGGAAAAGGAGGGAGAGACAGACCAGCAGTTCTTTTAGGGCACATACGATTTTTATCTTTACATACTAACCATTGGCAATCATTGGATTATTTTAAGCAGGATGGAGATATCAGATTCGAGTCTCAGAAGATCACTCACTGCAGTGTGTACAATGCATTGGATGAAATTCCTCATCAGAAACTTAAGGGTGGAGATACGTGCCCTGTGGATTGGACAGTTCATTATGATAAGCAAATTACATGTGGTATAGATGTGTTTTATAAGATATCAGTGATACAGACAACTACATGGGGATAGTCTGCAAGAAGCAGCACAGGCAGAAGGTCCTACACACACCTTTGAATTTCCTCTATGAACAGTGGCAGTCTGAACTCAGGAAGGAGATTGTGTTGTTTATGTTAACAGACTTCCTTCACTAGGGTAACGAATCCTTAGGGTGCTCATGAAAGAAGAGGAACTTCTCTCACTCTCTCACTCTGCCTCTCTGCTCTTTCTTCTCCCAAGCACATCTGGGTGCTTCCTGGAGCCTAGGTCTGGCTCCACACCCATGAAAATTTGCCAAGTATAAAAGCTTCTCAAGAATGAGATGGATCCCGGGGCGTCCTCTCCAGAGAAGCTGGATAAAGAGAACTTAGTGGGTAAGTTCATTTTTCCTGCCTTAAGTTTATTTTATGTATATTACACAAAATGGGAGTTGTATCATTGCAGACAGTGAGCACGAGGTGAATTAATGCATATTGAAATTGGCTTCAATTTCATTTAGAGCCCAGAATTTTGAAGTCATGGTATATTGTGGTTTTTATTTGCTTCGTGAAGACCAGTCTATGACTTGCCCTTTTTCTTGTTAGAATTTGTGTTTATCTTTATATTCATTTTTTGGCATTAGCTAGCAAAGTTATGTTGAGCAGGCTAAAATTTATTCATGCTCAAATATCATTTGATGATGCTTTGATTAAATAGAAAAGTTGGTTTGAGCTGCACCATGTTTGATATACTGATCTCTCAAGTTGAGGAAAAGAGAACAGCCTGTAAATATGAAGTGTAGCTTGATGTTCTCCTGTATTGCAGAGCATTTGCTTGCATTATTTTAAATCTTAGGCTATTTCGGAGAAGGTGATGGCAACCCCACTCCAGTACTCTTGGCCTGGAAAATCCCATGGATGGAGGAGCCTGGTGGGCTGCAGTCCATGGGGTCACACAGAGTCGGACACGACTGAAGTGACTTAGCAGTAGCAGAATATTTCTAAAGTAGATTGTTTTATAACTTCATTTTATGGCGGAGAAAACTGAGCCCTCGAGAGTTTGAAAACTTGGAGGTCCAGAATGTGGTGATGGTGATGATGGCGATGATGTTGGTATGTGTGTGTGTGTGTGTATGAGTCCTAACCTGTGCTCTAACAAGTAACCTGTGCTCCATAACACCAGTTAGAAATGCTGGACACATTTGGTATGATCAGTTTGTAAAAAAGAAAATATACATTTAGAGATACCTACCTGAATTGGAAAAGAGACTTTTCTCTTGAAGTAGACCTAACAACATAGCTATATGGAAGACCATGGACATCATTTGGAAGGTGCATGTGGGAGGACTCTTCCAGTGAACCTTTGATTATTTTTTTAAGCAAGAAGTTTCATGAGACTTTTTAGCTTCCACTTAACAGGTTAAGACATCAACTGGATAAAGGGCACGGCTGAAGCTGTATCACCAATGAAATATTTTAAAGCGTTCGTGGGTCTACTTGGTTTTGATTTTTGAACTACAAGGAACAACCTGCCCTATCACAGAACAAACAGAAGTAGGGCTTATACACTACAACTTCTGATTTCACGTGCTCTAGGCAGTTTATGAGGTACAATGTCGGTCCTTCTCTGAGATGTGTGGGATATGTCCTCCATCTTGGACACATTGACAAAACAACACCATTTGGTCGTTCAAGCTGTATAGGAAATTCCACACACAATGTTGAGAGAATTAAATGAATAACTGAGTCTTAGTTATCACCCCCATTAGAAGCTCTCTGCAGACTGTGCCTCAGGCTTGTCCCGAATTTCGAAAGCCCCAAGGGTACATTTCTTCCCGACTTCAAGTTCCCTGACGTCACAAGGATAAATCAGAATGTACAGAATGCTATAAATTAGGGCTTTCCCTCCCCACCCAGGGACCTCATTAGACTTCTCATTAGCCTTGGACAGAAAACCCTACCCCTTCCTTTTTTTCTTTCTTGTTTTTCTTTAAGAGGTAAAGTGAAGTTAATTGGCATCTCGATCATCTCCATCTTAGAAATTCTTCTCAGCATCAGTGTGCAAAAGAATCTTCCTGGTGATTGTTTTTAAAACACAGATCTGGTCCTCACCTCTAGAAGTTTTCATCCTTCTCAGACCTTCTGAGTCTGAGATGGAATTAGAAGTTTGCCTCCAAGTAAATTCCTAAACTAGTGAGGTTGCCAGATTAAGATCACACTTTGAGTGATTTAGTTTAAATTTAGTTTCTTAAATTTAGCAATTCTGCATTTTTCCCTAAGGAAAAAAAAAAAAAAGAAAAAGCTCTCGATACAATCTGTGTGCATATTTGAGAGGAAAAGGGAGGAGGACAGACAAATTGCAGGTGATGAAAAGATAATGTTTACCTGTTGGGTTTTGCTTTAGATTTTATGTTCGGTACTTAAAATCCCCGTTTCACTAGAGAAAGGACCAGGAAGTGGCTGAGACTCTGTTTTACTGGCTATATCTCCCCAGGATCAGAAGCAAACAGAAAAGGGGAAAGAATTTGTAACTCTTTGCCTGGCCCAGAGAAAATGATTGTTTTTATTCCCCGCCCAGCCAGAAGCATCTGGTCTTTCCTGCTCTGAAAACACAGGACTTTTTTTCACTTGACCTGAGTAGCGTTTTTGCATAGAGAGTCCCACGGACAGAGGAGCCTGGCGGGCTACAGTCCATAGGGTTGCACATAGTCAGACACGACTGAAGAGGCCATGCGGATAGGTAGATTTTTATTTTTAAAGTGCTTCTAAAAATTATAATGGTAGCAAAAATAAGAAAATTCTGAGCAGTATAAACCTGTCATACTTCCATCACTCAGAATTAACCATTGTTAATATTTCGGAGAAGGCAGTGGCACCCCACTCCAGCACTCTTCCCTGGAGAATCCCATGGACGGAGGAGCCTGGTAGGCTGCAGTCCATGGCGTCGCTAAGAGTCGGCACGACTGAGCGACTTCACTTTTACTTTTCACTTTCATGCATTGGAGAAGGAAATGGCAGCCCACTCCAGTGTTCTTGCCTGGAGGATCCCAGGGACGGGGGAGCCTGGTGGGCTGCCGTCTATGGGGTCGCACAGAGTCGGACTCGACTGAAGTGACTTAGCAGTAGCAGTAGTAGCAATATTTTGGTTAATTTTCATCTGATATGGTTGTTTTCTTTTTTTTTTTTTTAATATGGACCATTTAAAAAACTTTTATTGATTTTGTTACAATACTGCTTCTGTTTGATGTTTTGGTTTTTTTGCCCACAAGACGTGGGATTTTAGCTCTCCCCGCTCCCAGCATTGGAAGGTGAAGTTTTAACCACTGGACCACCAGGAAGTCCCCATCCAATATTTTTTCTAAGCATACTGTTTTACTAGGAAGGATTATACTGTCCATATAATTTTGCATCTTACTATTTTTTTCTTTTAACAATATACCACAGCAATTTTCATCTTCCCTGGTGGCTCAGATGATAAAGAGTCTGCCTGCAATGCTGGAGACGCCGGTTCCATCCCTGGGTTGTGAAGATCCCCTGGAGAAGGGAATGGCAACCCACTCCAGTATTCTTGCCTGGAGAATTCCATGGACAGAGGAGTCTGGCAGGCTACAGTCCATGGGGTCGCAGAGTCTGACACGACTGAGTAACTTACACATATAGCAATTTTTTCATGTTTTTGTAACTTAAAACATTTTTATGGTTTTGTGGCGATACGTCATGGTTCACTTAATTATCCCTCCATTGTACTTTCAAGGTGTTTTGATTTACCGGTCTTATAAATAACACTATTATGAGAATGTTTGGGCATAAATCTTAAGGACAAAGAATTTGTACTTATTATGGGTAGTTATTTCAGACAGAAAAAGGAAAGGGAGACATGAGAATAATTTTAAGGAAAATGTTTTCTCTTTATTTTCTCCCTATAATGGTGGGAGTTGAGAGATAACACCTATGAAGGAGAAAACTTGAGAACATGTGCTTCTCAGGTTAATTGACTCTCTTGAGAGCAAACAGAATCTCCTCTGATGGATCATTATTTCCAAACAAGAAACTTCAAACGTACCACTACATCTATCCGTCCTGTTGCTGAGCATCGTTTTTGGTAGTCCAAAGTGTTGAGAGCACCGCCCACTTCATTCATTCAATGAATGAATCCAGAAGCCACTGTGTTTCAGGAGATGAAGATGTCAAAATAAAATAACTGCTCTCAGAGCAGTAAAAATCCACAGGAAAGTTAACTAAACATTACAATGTACTATGAAAAGTGATGGTAGAGGGTGTTGTAGAAACTCAGAAGAGGAGCCCCTGGAGGTGAAGGTAAGATTGGAAAGTCTTCCGAGAAAAGAAAGTGAGAGAAAGGAGAACACAGGGTGTGCAGGGGGTCTAGGGAACACAGAAGCCCACAGAAAGCACAAGAACACGTGAGGACTTTGGTGTTTTCTCTACCAAAGGGGATGTTTCTGTGCTGTCAGTGTGTGAGCTAGTCGGCTAGATCCACAAGTGAGAGACTGGGAGCTCCCTGGAGATCCTGTAGTTAAGACTCTGCCCTTCTAATGCAAGGGGTGTGGGTTCAATCCCCCGTCCAGGAGCTGAAAGCCCACGTGTTGTGCAGCAAGGTCACAAAACTGAAACAAACAAAACCCGAAAAACAAACAACTCCCTCCCCCAAAAGAGAAACAGCAGAAGTGAGAAAAAGAAGGCACTGCCACTTGAAAAACTGGATCAAAAATGCTCTAAGAGCCCGTGTATCAAGCCTGGTCTCTGAATGGCAGGCGTGGGCGTGGCTACTCCGTTTCACCGATGGGGATGGATGGAGTCCCGCCTGGAGGCTGTGGGCCAAGCTGCCCCTGGGTGGGAGAAGGTCATATAAAGAGGGGCACTTTGAGTGGGGCTTTGTGTTGGCGACACTTACATTCTTGGGCTGAAAGGGAGCATGCACAGTACTAAAAACATTATTTTTACACCGTTTTGAACATTCCATTTCAAAATATATCTTAACTCTTTCTTTAAAAGACCAAATGGTTAAAAATAAACAGTATTAATATAAATGTGTCATGAAGTTCATGTCTGTAGTTGAAATGTAAATCTCAGTTTAGAAAACTCTTGGACTTATGGAATTTTGTAGCCCTAGGACTAGCGATGATGATAAAATCATCACCTACACTGATTTGGTAGTTTTACAGCAAAGATCTGGTTGTCTCTTTCAGTGTCTCTCTGTCTCTCTCTCCTTCTCTTTTTTAAGGTTCTAAAAGTGATATGAAAGAACTTATAAAGTCAGTGACCAAGCCACTTTAGGAGGTAGAAACCTGCAGCAGTTAGGGTTCTATTGTATGTCCTCTTTAAAAATATAGTTTTTGCACATGGAGAGGAGCCATCCATTGGATGGGCCAGAATATCCACAACAAATATATAGAATTCTATGGTAAAAATAAATAGATTAAGAAAAATGTGGATACATGTATATGGATGGCTGAGTCCTCTCACTGTTCGCCTGAAACTACCACAACATTGTTAGATGACTATACCCCAATACAAAATAAAAAGTTTAAAGTTTGGAGGAAGAAAAGAAAACAACAAATGTCAGTTGTCAAAGCACACACTGACCTGGACAAAATTAAACAGGCAAAAAAGGAAACCTTACTCAAGCCTATTGCCGGCAAGGAGAGAGGTCAACACTCAATCTGAACTAGCACCACCGAAACGAAGAGGTGTAGGGTTTTTCTTGTTTGTTTTTATAAAACTTTGGTTGTTGTTGTTTGGCTTGTGGGATCTTAGTTCCCCAACCACAGATGGAACTCAGGGCCGGGAAGTGAAATTGCCCAGTCCTGTCCACTAGACCACTGGGAAATTCCCCTGGGTGTGAGGTTTTTAAAGGCTGCAGTGCACTAGTGGAAAAGTATGAAAGACTTTCAGGGTGGTCATAGACCATCTGGGTCTGGTTTGCTAATAAACGTCCCACATTTTTATGACAGGACGTACATTTTACAACTTGCAGCACGGTGTCTACTGAAGTCAGTCTCCTACCGCCCACAGAGACTGGGAGTGAGGGGTGCTATCTTCTTAGCGACTGCATTTCAAGAGAAGGTCTCCCAGGTCCTTGAGAAAGATAGTCCCAGATTGTAAAAACTGGCAAGAGGTTTTGAAAAAGGCTTACATCTCAAAGGGGCAGAGAAAGAATTTACAAAGATTGTTGTTCTAAAGGAAGTGCTCATGGAAAAGGGAAATCAGGGGCCTTGAGTCAAGAAGAATCTCTTTAAAGGTTCATCAAGCTTAAGGAAATGTTCAGAACTCGAGGAAATTCCTAGGCAGTGGCCTGGCTCACTAGGGGGGCTTCCTAATGAGGTTAATAATTTCTTTGTGTGTGTGTGTGCTCCATCACTTCAGTGGTGTCCGACTCTGCAGCCCCATGGACTGGAGCCTGCCAGGCTCCTCTGTCCATGGGATGTTTCAGGCAAGAATACTGGAGTGGGTTGCCAGGCCCTCCTCCAGGGCATCTTCCTAACCCAGGGATCGAAGCCACATCTCCTGTGTCTCCTTAACTCCAGGCAGATCATTTACCACTAAGCCGCTGGGGAAGCCCTATTAATTCCTTTACATGTAATTTATTTAATCCTCAAGGCTAGCTATTATTGTGCTAACAGAGAAGGAAACTAAGACCCCAACAGGCTAAGTAACTTGGAAGGCATCATTTAGCTTTCATGTGGCAGTGTCTCAATTAGAAGGCAGGGTCACGGGACCTGGGACCTACAGTTTCCATCCCTGTAAGCACTGTCCCCAGGCTGGTTGTGCTAAAGCTCTTCCATTCTCTCCATCCTCTTTTTTTTCTGAGTTTGCAGAGCAAGCAGTGAGCTTTCCATCCTCAGTACTACCCTGCCCATGGGTATCCTCTGGTCTCTATGTGAATCATTTTTTATGTGGTATGAGATACATATAATACAGTGCATAAGTCTTAAGCTCTTGGCTTGAGAGGCTGAATACATGAGCAGACAAAAGGCTGGACCGTATCTAAAAATAGGACTCTGACCACCAACCTGCAGCTACCAGCCCAGAAAACCAAGCCTTTATGTATAATAACCAAGCCAGGAAGCCAGCCTGCTAGATAGCAGATTTGCAGGGAGTCAGATTGTGATCTCTGACAACAATTCAGGAAGCTGAACAATTACTTCTGTAACAATCAACCCCCAGTGGCCAGGCCTTGATTAATAACTGACATCTCTCCTGCTTTGTGTCTCTGATTGCAACTTAGGATCAACAGAAGAAAACCCCAGGGCACTGCCCCGTGATGGTTCTCCTAGATCATCACATAGGATGCTCTGCCTCTGGTTTGTCCACCTGTAGCTTCACCAGGGTGACAGCCTCCAATCAAGGCACACCTGGAGCCTTCCATTTTTCCCCACTATAAAGCTTTCCCATTCTTCTGCCTACCTTCGAGTCTCTGCCAAAATGCTAATGATAGAAATTGACTCTTTTATGATAGCAAATCCTGAATAAATAGCCTTTGCTTTTCTCTTTGCTGGCTGGTTTTTATTCCCACAGGCTCAATATGTGTTCAGTTCAGTTCAGTTCAGTCGCTCAGTCGTGTCCAACTCTTTGGGACCCCATGAACTGCAGCACGCCAGGCCTTCCTGTCCATCACCATCTCCCGGAGTTCACTCAGACTCACGTCCATCGAGTCCGTGATGCCATCCAGCCATCTCATCCTCTGTCGTCCCCTTCTCCTCCTGCCCCCAATCCCTCCCAGCATCAGAATCTTTTCCAATGAGTCAACTCTTTGCATGAGGTAGCCGAAGTACTGGAGTTTCAGCCTCAGCATCATTCCTTCCAAAGAAATCCCAGGGCTGATCTCCTTCAGAATGGACTGGTTGGATCTCCTTGCAGTCCAAGAGACTCTCAAGAGTCTTCTCCAACACCACAGTTCAAACGCATCAATTCTTTGGTGCTCAGCTTTCTTCACAGTTCAACTCTCACATCCATACATGACCACAGGAAAAACCATAGCCTTGACTAGACGGACTTTTGTTGGCAAAGTAATATCTCTGCTTTTCTTTTTTTTTTTTTTTATATCTCTGCTTTTCAATACGCTATCTAGGTTGGTCATAACTTTTCTTCCAAGGAGTCAGCGTCTTTTAATTTCATGGCTGCAGTCACCATCTGCAGTGATTTTGGAGCCCAAAAAAATAAAGTCTGACACTGTTTCCACTGTTTCCTCATCTATTTCCCATGAAGTGATGGGACCAGATGCCATGATCTTAATTTTCTGAACGTTGAGCTTTAAGCCAACTTTTTCACTCTCCTCTTTCACTTTCATCAAGAGGCTTTTAGTTCCTCTTCACTTCTGCCATAAGGGTGGTGTCATCTGCATATCTGAGGTTATTGATATTTCTCCCGGCAATCTTGATTCCAGCTTGTGCTTCTTCCAGCCCAGCGTTTCTCATGATGTACTCTTCATATAAGTTAAATAAGCAGGGTGACAATATACAGCCTTGACGTACTCCTTTTCCTATTTGGAACCAGTCTGTTGTTCCATGTCCAGTTCTAACTGTTGCTTCCTGACCTGCATATAGGTTTCTCAAGAGGCAGGTCAGGTGGTCTGGTATTCTGATCTCTTTCAGAATTTTCCACAGTTTGTTGTGATCCACACAGTCAAAGGCTTTGGCATAGTCAATAAAGCAGAAATAGATGTATTGTGTAAGTCTATGTAATCACCACCCGGATCAAGATACGGAACATTTCCAGCACCCTGAAAAGCTCTCTCATCTCTTCCCAGATAATATCCAACTACCCAAACTCCACTACCCAAAGACAGTCTACTCTGACTTCAAGCATAATAGATTAGTTTTGCCTCTTCTTGAATTAAACGATACAATATGAGATCATGCAGTATGTATTCTTATGTTGTTGTTTAGTTGATAAGTCACGTCTGACTCTTTTGAGACCCCATGGACTGTAGCTGGCCAGGCTTCTCTGTGCATGGGATTTCCCAGGCAAGAATACTGGAGTGGGTTGCCATTTCTTTCTCCAGAGAATATTCCTCACCCAGGGATCAAACCCGCACATCCTGCCCTGGCAGGCAGATTCTTTACCGCTGAACCACCAGGGAAGCTCATGTATTCTTATACATGGAATCAGAAAGTATGTACTCTTATGTCTAGCTTATTTTGCCCAATATTTTGTCTATGAGATTCATTCATATTTTGAATATTTTGAATTCATAATTTGAATGCTATAGGAGTATAGCTTTTGTCTTTTTTCCTGAGTAATCTTTTAATATGAACATAACAGTTTACTCCTTGGAAGAAAAGTTATGACCAGCCTAGATAGCATATTCAAAAGCAGATACATTACTTTGCCGACTTAGGTCCGTCTAGTCAAGGCTATGGTTTTTCCAGTAGTTATGTATGGATGTGAGAGTTGGACTGTGAAGAAGGCTGAGTGCCAAAGAACTGATGCTTTTGAACTGTGGTGTTGGAGAAGACTCTTGAGAGTCCCTTGGACTGCAAGGAGATCCAACCAGTCCATTCTGAAGGAGACCAGTCCTGGGATTTCTTTGGAAGGACTGATGCTAAAGCTGAAACTCCAGTACTTTGGCCACCTCATGCAAAGAGTTGACTCGTTGGAAAAGATTCTGATGCTGGGAAGGATTGGGGGCAGCAGGAGAAGGGGACAACAGAGGATGAGATGGCTGGATGGCATCACTGATTCGATGGACGTGAATCTGAGTGAACTCCGGGAGTTGGTGATGGACAGGGAAGCCTGGCGTGCTGCAATTCATGGGGTCACAAAGAGCTGGACACGACTGAGCGACTGAACTGAACTGAACTGAACTGAACACAACTTTATTCATTCTACTGTTGATGGGTCTGGGTGGTTCTTTGTTTCTTGGATTTTATGAATAAAATTGCAATCAACATTCATGAATATGCTTTTCTCCATAATAAGCCTTCATTTCTCTGAGATATTACTTAGAAGTTGAATACTGAGTCATAAAGTAAGTGTGTGTTTGGCTTTAATAGATACTTTCAAATAATCAATTTGCATCTATGAGACCTCCGACTGCCCCACAACCTTGATAAAATGTGGCGTTATCAGTCTTTAACTGTTTGCCATTCTGGAAGCTGTGTATTATTATGTAATTTTGATCTTCATTTCTCTGATGTATACTGTACATCATTGTTTTGGGGTTTTTAAACAATGTCAGTACCTACATGGCTATTTCTGCTTAGAGAGGAAATGACTATGTATAATAACACGGATTTGTGGGCTTGAATTATATAAAGTACTGATCTAATATTTAGATACTGTTGATCAAGACAAAATTGGGAAATAAGCAAGCAAGTCATCTAAACTATTTGATTTCCTAAAATTATTTTCTACTTATAATGCCGTCTAAGTGGGGTTAGTGATCTAGAATATTCCTTCCCTACTTCTTAGCCTCATAGGAGTTAAAATCTTGCCTTGAGTGTTTACACTTAGTCCTGGAGGGTATTTAAGTCTCCTCTGGTGCTATGGGCTGCATCTAAGCTCCAGGAACAAGGCCCCAGAGGCATGCATCTACAACCTGAAGCTTGGTTTTGCCTCACTGCCAAAGATTGTGGAACTTGTGGGTACCATTTTACTTAAGCAGAGATTGAGGGGATGGTGACAGTGCTAACCAGGATGCTTTCTGCCTGCAAAATGAAGAGTTGGCCTCAGTTATCCCTAAATCCCTTCCAGCTAAAATCCCAGAGTTCTTCTCCCCAGAGTCAGCAGTGCTGGGACTCCAGTTTCCGAGCCGTATGGCTCATCTTTTGTTTCGCCAGTTGAAGGAAAGATGTTCAGTAGCCATTGTGCTGTTCTCCATCCCCACTTACTTCAGCATTTGTGCATATCTGAGAGGGAAGTGCAGCAGAGCAGGGATCCTGTTACCACACTTGTCCTGTTGTCGATTTCCCTGTTAGATGTGAGCTCTTATTGGAAAGTTCCCCATCTTATTCTCTTGTATCTGCAGCTCTAGCACCTTGTGCCTGACATATAACTGCTAAAAAGTGAAAAAAGTGAAGTGTTAGTCAGTCATGTCTGATTTTTTGCAACCCCATGGACTGTAGCCAGGCTCGTCTGTCCAGAGAATTTCCCAGGCAGGCAAGAATACTGGAGTGGGTTGCCGTTCCCTTCTCCAAGGGATCTTTCTGACCCAGGGATTGAACCCAAGTCTCCTGCTTTGCAGGAAACATCTATACCATATGAGCCATCACGGAAGCCCAAAACTGGTAAAATATCTGTTAGATGGATGAAAGAGAAATCGGGGTCAATTTGCTGCCCCCAGCAAAGTCCAGTTCTCCACCAGGGAGTAATATGATGGCAACTTTATGGAATGGTGACAATTACCCAGTTGGATGGCATCACTGACTCAATGGACACAAGTTTGGGTAAACTCCCGGAGTTGGTGATGGACAGGGAGGCCTGGTGTGCTGCGGTTCATGGGGTTGCAAAGATTCGAACACAAATGAGCGACTGAACTGAACTGAACCAACAATTACTGAGAGAAAACACCCCTCCACAGATTAGGATAAAGCAGGAGATGAACAGATGGCTAAAGCAGATGATCAGAGAGGGTATGGCCCCTTTTCTTTCCACCACCCCCTCAAGGGAATGGCTCAGGGAAGGCTCTGGAAGGACCCTTGTGCAGGATAAGGTAAAGGGTGGGTATGGGAGATGTATGAAGAGCCTTTGTAATACAATCTCAGTATTTCCTTTGAATTGGAATTGTAATCCTCAAATCCACTTCTCAGCTCAGCGTCCTGGTTTTAGCTGTGCGGGAGGTGGGGAGGAAGAAGGCTGATTCTGCAGGAGGCTGCAAAAGCAGCTTGGTGCTCCCCCAGAGCTGCTGTGCTCAGAAGGCTGAGCTGCACAGCCCTGAGGGGAAGGAGACAGCCCCACTTTAACCGCAGCTAATGACACCCCCAGGCTCCACCAATCCTCCCAGGGGCAGTGGCCTGGGTAATTCTAATGCTCAGGTGTAAATCTTGGAAGATTAATCATGTCCTAATCATGTCCTCATCTCTGGCCTCTCTCTCGGCACATTTAGTACTTAACAGAGCCACGCTCGCAGGTAATGATGGTAGGGACTGCAGCGGAGCTCATAGAGGTCAGGGCAGTTTTGTCTGTGACCAGCACTTTCTATTGCAGCTTGGTGTTAAGGCTGCAGAGAGTCTGGGCGTGTCTTGGGCTCCCCTGGTGGCTCAGATGGTAAAGAATTAGCCTGTAACGCGGGAGGCCTGGGTTCGATCCCTGGGTTAGGAAAGTCCCCTGGAGGAGGGCATGGCAACCCACTCCAGTACTCTTGCCTGGAGAATCCCATTGACAGAGGCGTCTGGCGGGCTACAATCCATGGGGTTGCAAAGACTTGGATACAACCGAATGACTAAGCACAGCAAAGGGCTTGCTGACGGCACAAAGCGTAGCTGAGGCCCTTGTTGGAGCCCCAGCTCCCCGTGCATGTGGCAGTGTAAAGCCACAGCCCCCAGCACCCCTAGGTTTCTGAGCACAAACTGTGGGAGTGTCAGCAGGGCGGAAACACACCAAAGGGGCAAGGACTGTGCTCCGTTCTCAAAGCCTTCCTCAAGATGCCAGCAAAGTGAGAATCATCTGGAGAGTCGTGTCCAAGCAAGGTTATTGCAGCCTTGTTTGTAAAAGCAAAATTGCCAGTAACCATAATATCCATCAATAGGAGAACAGCTAAACAACACTTTTTTTTTGAGTCACACATTTCGTATACGAGGCAACAATGAAGAAGAAGAAGGTAGATCCAGATGTAATGCCATGGAACTATCTCCAAAATGTATTCAGTTAATATATTTTGAAGGCAAAAGGAGAAGAGGAGGGCAGAGGATAAGATGGTTAGATAGCTTCACCAACCAATGGACATGAATTTGAGCACACTCTGGGAGATGGCGAAGGACAGGGAAGCCTGGCATGCCACAGTCCATGGGGTTGCAGAGTCAGACAGACTTAAAAACTGAACAACAATATTCAATTTTAAAAAAAGTAGAAACAGTGTGATGCCATTCCTCACAAAATCTACAAATCAAAACCAGGGTTTTCTAACTGTAGATACAAGTATGTGAATACACAGCAATGAGTCTCTAAGGACATATACCAAACTTAGTGGACTGAGGAGAGGATGGTTGAGGGGACTCCAGTTTCATTCATATTTCTTGGATTTTTTATTAACGAGAATGTACATATATAAGGTATGTCATTAGTAATAACTTTAAAAGTGCTAATAAATAAATCAACAAAGATTCTATGAGAAGGCACAAAATGGCGTTTTATCCTGCATAATAATAGTCTGATCCACCCGATGTGGTCCAAAGTTTTGGAAGGTGGTATTTTGGAAATTTAAACTTTGACGTATGCAGGCAAACCCTTATTGTTATGGAGTAGACCTTTGTGTGCATTTAAAGCCTGTAAACAAATATTTGCCCACAGAAGATTTTCACATGAAATATGTATCTGAAGCTTAGATGCTTTTCATTTATTAGAATGCAGCAACTGAAAAGACTGACAATAAATGGTGAGGACAGGGTGTGTGGGAATAGGCACAGGGTACAAACTCTTTCAAGGGCACCTACCATCTATCAAAATTGTGAATACTAATCCCCTTGGCCTAACACTTCCACTGCTGCGAATTCTCCCACACAAGTCCACAAAGATACACATTAGGACTCCTCACAGCATTATCTCTAAGAGCAAAATCCTAGAATCTTGTCTCAGTTCAGTTGCTCAGTCATGGCTGACTCTTTGCGACCCCATGGACTGCAGCACGCCAGGCCTCCCTGTCCATCACCAACTCCTGGAGTTTACTCAAACTCATGTGCATCGAGTCGGTGATGCCATCCAGCCATCTCATCCTCTGTCGTCCCCTTCTCCTCCTGCCTTCAATCTTCCCCAGCATCAGGGTTTTTTCCAATGAGTCAGTTCTTCCCATCAGGTAGCCAAGGCATTGGAGCTTTGGCTTCAGCATCAGTCCTTCCAATGAATATTTAGGACTGATTTCCTTTAGGATGGACTGGTTTGATCTTCTTGAAGTCCAAGTTATGCTCAAGAGTTTTCTCCAACACCACAGTTCAAAAGCATCAATTCTTCAGTGCTCAGCTTTCTTTATAGTTCAACTCTCACATCCATGCATGACTACTGGGAAAAAAACCATACGTCTGACTAGACAGACCTTTGCTGGTAATGTCTGTTTTTTAATGTGCTGTCCAGGTTGGTCATAGCTTTTCTTCCAAGGAGCAAGCATCTTTTAATTTCATGGCTGCAGTCATCATCTGCAGTGATTATGGAGCCCAAGAAAATAAAATCTCTTACTGTTTCCATTGTTTCGCCATCTATTTGCCATGAAGTGATGGGATTGAATGCCATGATCTTCGTTTTTTGAATGTTGAGTTTTAAGCCAGCTTTTAAGGATCCTTGTAAATATTCATAAATGCATGTTTGTCAAAGCACTGGTAAAATGGATAAGTGAGGGTGAATTTGAGATGGTATCAGTGAGGCTTAGTGACTTCTGTGTTTGGCCTGGACAATAGTGTGGATGGTTAAGGCATTTATTGAGACAAAGGTAGCATAAGGTGTTTGTGGATTATCTGAGTGGAGATACCAGCAAGTATTATTAGTTCCAGTGCCTGTGTGGAATGTGAAATTAATCAGAGGAAGTTTGGGGTGAGGGTGTGGTTGGTTGTCAAGGAGAGAACTAGAAGCAGTAAGGATTTAAAACAAGGTGAAATAGTGAATATAGATAATTCTAAAGTACAGGGATCCGCCAGACCTGGATGCTTTACAAATAAGAATCACAGCACTTGAGAAATTATGTAATTGATATGATTAAAGATATAAAGCTTTAAGTGGCTGAAATATGATTTGAATTTATTTCCACCTCTTCCCAGGTGATACTAAGCTAAAATGGCCCTGTTGTGGTAATATGTGATTAGCAAAAAGACACTGAATGTAGTGAGCTGATGTAACATAATTCTACGAAAAAACAAAATTATCAAATATAAGTGCCTGACAAGTCTCTGTAATAGTCATCAATCTGTAACATGGAGATAATGGTAGTAATAGACATTTACTAAGATAGATATTGGAGAAGGCAATGGCACCCCACTCCAGTACTCTTGCCTGGAAAATCCCATGGACGCAGGAGCCTGGTAGGCTGCAGTCCATGGGGTCGCGAGGAGTCAGACACGACTGAGCAACTTCACTTTGACTTTTCACTTTCATGCATTGGAGAAGGAAATGGCAACCCACTCCAGTATTCTTGCCTGGAGAATCCCAGGGATAGGGGAGCCTGGTGGGCTGCCGTCTATGGGGTCGCACAGAGTCGGACACGACTGAAGCAACTTAGCAGCAGCAGCAGCAGCAGCAAGATAGATATAGGGCCTTTCCTGATGGCTCAGCAGGTAACTCAGCTGGAAATACAGGAGACACAGGAGACATGGGTTCAGTCCCTGGGCTGGAAAGATGCCCTGGAGGAGAAAAATGGCAATCCACTCCAGTATTCTTGCCTGAAAAATCTCACAGACAGAGGAGCCTGGTGGGCTATAGTTCAAAGGGTCATGAAGAGCTGGACACGACTGAGCGACTGTGCACAAACACGAAGGTAGATACAATGTATGGGTGAGGTGCCTTGTGTAAATAATACCATTTAATCCTCATCAAGTTCTTCAAGGTAGATAATATCTGTCCCCATCCTACAGATGAAGAAATTGAGGCTCAGAAAGACTGAGTGGTTTTTCTGAGACCACAGCCCTAGGGAGTTAAAGACTCTCATAGAAACTCAGATGTAAAGCACTCTTGAAAATGTTTTTCCTTGTACTACAAGGTCTCCTTTGGGATAATAGTACCTACCTATCTGCCTCAGAGGTTGTCTTGATTTCACCTGGGGAATTCTGAGGCCCTGGGAATCTGTCTTTTATTTATTTATTTCATTTTTATTATTTTTGACTGCACCATGACGCTGGGAGGGATTGGGGGCAGGAGGAGAAGGGGATGACAGAGGATGAGATGGCTGGATGGCATCACTGACTCGATGGACGTGAGTCTGAGTGAACTCTGGGAGTTGGTGATGGACAGGGAGGCCTGGTGTGCTGTGATTCATGGGGTCGCAAAGAGTCGGACATGACTGAGCGACTGAACTGAACTGAACTGAACTGATGAGATATGCAGGCTGGACCTGCACCCCTGGACCACTGGGGAAGTCCCCAGGAATCTGTCTTTTAAGATGGCACCCTGGTGATTTTCATGTGGGTGGTTTTATGTGTTTTGAGAGTAATAAACCATGGCAGCCCTATGCAAATGCTACGGTTATTATTATTATTGATTGCTATGAGATGTGTCTTGGAAGGGACAGGTCCATCTTCATCTAAAAACCTGAAGGAATATTTTCTGTGTGTGTGCGTGAGTGTGTGTGTGTGTGTGTGTGTGTGGTGTTACCGCCATCAAGAGTGTGTGTGGATTCAGGTTGCTTCCTCAGCCCCATTCCAGCTTGGCCAGCTCCCTGGATGGTTTCTTCCTACATGTCACTGAATTGCTTTCCTAAGAACCATGTCAGTTACAGGCTTGCCTCCTTCCTGTTACCTAGGCATCAAGAGGAAAGGGCTTGGTGTGTGTGGCTGGATCCTGCTTTTCCTTTCTTTCCTGCTGATGGTCATTACCTTCCCGATCTCCATATGGATGTGCTTGAAGGTAATACCCTGGGAAACAGATTGGTCTCTCCGTGTGAGTTGATGAACCGTTAACACTCAATGCTCTCCCTTCATCTCTTAGATCATTAAGGAGTATGAACGTGCTGTTGTATTCCGACTGGGACGCATCCAAGCTGACAAAGCCAAGGGACCAGGTATGACACTGGTTTCGCTGAACCATAATCAGGTTTAGCTGAACTCTATGACATTGCTGTTTGTTTTCAACTCACCAAAATGGCAGTTTCATAGGACAGATTCTAAGATTCTTGAAAGAAGAGTCTATTCAAACAGTAACTTAAAAGGCACCTGGAGGAGAATGGTTATTTGCTACACTTCTCTAGTGACATCTGTTGTCTGCCCCCTAATAAGATGTATTTCAGTAAACCCATTCTCTGTTCAACTGCACTGTAGAGTCTCTGGGGAACTTCCTTATTCACTCTGTGTGCTCTGCACTTGGCCATGTACTAAAGCAGGCGCTCAGGTGTCTGTTACATTTTTAAACATACGACAAACTTCAAAAGGAGAAGCTTGTTACAGAGACTTGGCCATTTCAACTAGTATGGTCCTACTGTCTAATACAGACTTCCCTTGTGGTCCAGTGAAAATGAAAGTCACTCAGTCGTGTCTGACTCTTTGTGACCCCCCATGGACTTGACTATACAGTCCATGGAAATCTCTAGGCCAGAATACTAGGGCTTCCCTCGTAGCTCAGTCCGTAAAGAATCTGCCTCAGTGCAGGAGGCTCAGGTTTGATCCCTGGGTTGGGAAGATCCCCTGGAGAAGGAAATGGCAAACCACTCCAGTATCCTTGCCTGGAAAATCCCATGGACAGAGGAGCCTGGTGGGCTGCAGTCCATGGGGTCGCAAAGAGTCGGGCATGACTGAGCAACTTCACTTTCACACTGGTGGTCCAGTGGTTAAGTCTCCGAGCTCCCAGTGCAGAGGACCTGGGCTCAATCCCTGGTCAGGGAGCTAGATCCCACACGCTAAACTTGCATACCTTAGTGAAGACACTGTGCATTGTCTAATAAGGAACCTAAGGGAAAGAAAGCAAGAAATGCTTGTTAATGGGTATTTTTATGAGTTCATCCAAATAGTGGTGATGGAATTATCCTACTGAGGAATAACAGAGCAAAGGCAAACCCTTTCTAGTCATGTTTCACCTGGTGGAGCCAAGGTTATAACTTAGAAAAAAAAAATTGGATTTGAGAGAGGTCAAATAACCACAGCTTGAAGGACTCTGGAGAAAAGTCTCTTCTAAATGAATTTTCCCAGAAGAGCTCACCACTAAATGTCCCAGGGTAACAAATCTCGTCATACACGTCTCTGGGGCTGAGAATGTCACAAGAGCCAGAGGGAAACAGGCCAAATTGCTAACAGAGAACCTCTCCACTTCTGTAAATCGTAAACTATTCTTTAATAATAAAAGTATTCATAACAAGAGCTGCTACTTCTTGAGCACTTAATACATGCCTGGCACTATGATTTTTTAAAAAATAATTTTATTTATTTATTTTTATTTTGTTTCTTCTGCATTCTGCTTGCCCTATAGGCTTTTCTTTAGTTGTGGCGAGCGGGGGCTACTCTCTAATTGCGGTGTGCGGGTTTCTCCTTATATTGGCTTCTCGTGGTGGAGCAGGGCTCTAGGGCATGCAGGCATCAGGAGTTACAGCTCCCGGGCTCCAGAGTATAGCCTCAATAGTTGTGGTGCACGGGCTTAGTTGCCCCGTGGCAGGTGGGATCTTCCCGGACCAGGGATCAAACCTGTGTCTCCTGCATTGACAGGTGGATTCTTTACCACTGAGCCACCAGGGCACTATGTCTAGCATTTTATTTCGTTATCATGTTGTGTGTGTACTGGTCGCCATTTGTGTCTGACTCTTTTTAATCCCATGGACTGTAGCCAGCCAGGCTCCTCTGTCCATGGGATTTCTCAGGCAAGAATACTGGAGAGGGTTGCCATTCCCTTCTCTGGGGGATGTTCCTGACCCAGGGGTCGAGCCCGGGTCTTCCGTATTGCAGGCAGATTCTTTTGCCATCTGAGCCACCAGGGAAGCCATAATCATGCGAAATCTTCACTGTCATCTTATAGGAATTGGGTGACTGAGGCTCAGAAAAATTAGATGACTGTTCCTAGGTCACAAGCTAGTAACCAAGAGGGCTGGGACTTACCTGAAGGGCCATGATTGTAACCGGTGACTTAGCACCCAAAAGAAGAGTAAATTAGGAAGTAATCCTTACCTCAGAAAGGCTTAGAGACCAAAAGAAAGAAAGCACGTTAGCAGTGTTTTCTGTTGCCGCCACCCACCCTTTGCAAGCTACTCAATGCAAAAACTTGCTTCTTTGAAAACAGAAACAGAATCTTTTTGGTAAATGGAAAAGGGTGGGTGTCCCCATCGTGCTGACATGCTTGTGGTTCTAGTCTTGGCCACTCTTGCTGTAGAGAAGCTTCACCAGAGCAAAGTTAAGGCGTCATGGAATCCTCAAAGCAGTGTCCTCAGCCCTCCTTGCCCCCCAGTCTAATACTTGACAGCTCAGAGAGAAGTAAGAGTTGCAACTGAGGAAAGTCATTGTATATGAGCGAGAACACAGTTACAGAGAAACTGTAAATGTTGTAATACATTAGTTTTAGGGACACTGAAACCCTGGGAAGATTTTAATGCCAACATTCCTTCAGTCCTGAAGAATATAAATGAGAATGTGGACAGACACTGATATTCAAGGCCTAAAGTCTGTGCGTGAATCTTTTGTTCAGATACCTTTAACCCAGGGAAAAATCAAAATATTTGATTCTTTTGATCAAATCAAAAGAATATTATAAAATATTCTTTTAAATAAATGTCAAATTCAGTGCTTGAATAGAAGTAGGTCCGATTTTTTCAATTTTAATTGGAGGATAATTGGTTTATAATATTGTATTGCTTTCTGCCATACATTAACATGAATAAGCCACAGGTATACATATGTCCCATCCCTCTTGAAGAATATCTAATAATTAAATGTTAGGGCTTCCCTGGTGGTCCAGTGGTTAAGACTCTACTTTCACTGCAGGGGTGTGGGTTTGATCCCTGGTTGGGGAGTTAAGAGCCCACAGGCCTCTCAGACAAAAAAACAAAACAAAACAAAACATAAAACAGAAGCTATATTGTAACAAATTCAATAAGGACTTTAAAAAATGGTCCACAGAAAAAATATTGAAAGAAATCAAAATTATATGTCAAGAATCTTTAGCTTCTTAACAAAATATTTTAATTTCTAGGCAATCACTTTTCTTTAGTCCTTGACTCATAGGGGAAAATAATTACCCCAAAGTTAAACATGCACTTATTGAAGACCATCTAAGAAGCATTTATACTCCCACAAAAACAATGTACTGTATATCTAGGAGACAATCTATTGCAGTTATTTTCAGCTGGGTCAAATTTTAAACTGTATTTACTTTTGCACAGGTCTGATTCTGATCTTGCCCTGCATAGATGTGTTTGTCAAAGTGGATCTCCGGACCGTTACTTGCAACATTCCTCCCCAGGAGGTAATGCTGACTAAAGATACATTTCTGGAAATAAAACCAATCTCTTCCCTGTTACATGGACAGTTGAGAACTCATAATATGTTTTCAAACGATAAAGGGAAAGATGAACTGAATTCTTAGAGACCTGCTGGAGGAGTCCTAGGTGGCTCCTGAAACTTTTGGGCCTTGTTTTGCCGAATGAGAATGGAGCCAAGAGCAAGGGCTGAAAAGCTGGAAGACATGGAAGTAATTGGGTGGGAGAAAGTCTGTAAGAAGAGAGAGAATGGACACAGAAGGCAGAGAAACTGAGGTGGAGAATGACAAGCAGATGCTTGGGAGGGTCTGATAAATCATTTTAAGAAAGAGCTGAAAGTAATTTGGTAGATGGCACTCACTGGTTATGATATTATCCTTTTCATCACCTTTTCAGAAATTGCATCTATATCTCTCACCTCTGCTTTAAATTTTTTTATATGTTTGGATACAACAATGTGAGATGGGCATGGAGAGAGAACACACAGGGCACAGGGCCCACCTGCAATTGGGTTTCAAATAATGCTTTTCAGTTCCAGAAGCACTGAAACTGAATGAACCAAGCCAGTGACTGGGTGACAGGGAAGAGAAACAGAGTTAGTCATGCAACTTTCTAATAAACAAAAATGATCCAGGAAGAGAAAAGAAAGTGTGTGGAAGAGCAAAGGGGATTAGAAGAGAGACCAATCAACATCTTTGGGTAAATGATAATTTTCCTCTCTCTGGTCCAGAAAACTCAATCAAGAGCCAGCCATGATGTCTTCATACCACTGGCGGGAGTTATAGAGTCCTTACCTTAGAATTCAGCCCTAATCATAAGAGACCTTCGGATGCCTAGGGACCTATCACAGGCTCCATGGTAAATAGTTCTAGATGGGAGAATGGAGTTCTAGGGTCTACTTCCGTGGTAGGCCCAGAAATCTGATTTTTTCCAAAGTCCCTAATCATGTTAATTCAGATTAACTAATGCAGAGCCTCTATAAAGTTAAATTGGTTTTTCTTTCTCTGAATATAGAACACAGATCTCTGGTGCCATCTATGTTTTCTAAGAAGCATTGCTATTCATCAAACTTGAAACTGAGAACGGAAAAGATTTCAAGTATCAGGGAAATGACTTTTCTACCTCTGTTTAGAAGGTAGAATTTCAGCAGGGTTCTGCATTTTAAAGTGGAAACACCTGCTTCACCTCTGAGTAGGGGATGTTGGACTTCCATAAGATGAAGTTACAGGGACAGGTACATATCACACCTATGTAGGAATTTGGTTACTAATTAGGATTTGAGTCAGGGCAGGTTTTTGGTGGTGCTGGCATGAGTTGTGATGAACGCTGTTCGTTTGTGGAGTGGACTCTGGGGTAGTCTGACGCTTCTCTGGTCGTTGTGAAAGTCATGTGTCCGTGAGCTCAGTTGCTCAAGAGTCGTGTCTGACTGTGTGTGTGAAAGTCATTTGCATGTGACTCTCCGTGTTCTTGCTCCCTAGATCCTCACCAGAGACTCTGTGACCACTCAGGTGGATGGAGTGGTCTATTACAGGATCTATAGCGCCGTCTCAGCGGTGGCTAATGTCAACGACGTCCATCAAGCCACGTTTCTGCTGGCTCAGACCACTCTGAGAAATGTCCTAGGGACGCGGACCTTGTCCCAGATCCTAGCTGGCCGAGAAGAGATCGCCCACAGCATCCAGGTAAAGAGCCTGGGAACACGTGGCCTGCGTTGTTAATCCACTCATTTTAATTATCGGTGATAATCAAATATCAGCAGTTCAAAGCACCTCCTCCGTGTGCGCACACACACACGTTGACTGCTCCTCTTAAAAGATGGGCTTCAGTTTAGCATTTCTTTTTTTCAAAAAAACAATCGTGAGGTCCAGATTTAAATATGTAGGTGGGAAGAGGGAGCCACTGAAATTGCTTTTGGAACTCAAAATGATGAATTGACATCATGCACTTCAGCTTTTTCCTCCTAGGAAAGCTGACTTCATGCTCCCAATGTCAATAAAGATATGAATAGTAATCATAGTTACACTATTGATGAGGATGTAACAGGTAGCCCTCTGACCTCTTATTCACCCCAGATTGTGTACATGTGTGTATGTGTGCTAAGTCTTGTCCAACTCCTTGTGATCGCATGGACTGTAGCCTGCCAGCCTCCTGTGTGGAATTTTCCAGACAAGAATACTGGAATGGGTTGCTATTTCCTACTCCTACTTCCTGACCCAGGGATTGAACCTGCATCTCTTGGGTCTCCTGCATTGGCAGGCAGATTCTTTACCACTAGTGCTACCTGGGAAGCCCTAGATTATAGACAATCACATTTCTGTGTTTTGGAATCAATTACGTTTTTATTCTGAGCCTGCCTTCTCTAAGAGGGCAGGCTGTTTGGTCCTTCTTGGCGTCTCCTCCAGTCTCTGAGGTGGTGCAAAGTCCCCGAGGCTTCATAAGATAGTATCAGTTCTGCACGATGATGCTCCATGCCATTTTAAGAGCTTCACAAGTTCAGTGACTCAGATGTTTCCCCATCACAGTCAGATCAGTGGCTTCTTGGGAGTTCTCATCTCCCGGCTCTCTGCAGGGATCACAGGAAAGCAAGGGCTCACTTGCTATTTGGTAGCACGGAGATCTCTGCCCTTTACACTTTAGGAGAACTATTCATCGGATCTCGCTATTTCTTGAGGCATTCTTTCTCATCCCTACCCCTCCAGGATAACCAGCAAGCTATCTTCAGTTGTCTGAAGCTCTCACAAAGGATGAGGATGTCTTTGGTTTTAGGCTTCTTCTGCCCTAAAAAAACATGTATGCCTTGCTACCTGTTTAAAACTGAGCCACAGGTCAGAGGTTAAACAGAGCAAGAAAAAGAGTACCTCAAAAAGTACCCAGGGATAATGTTAATATGTATTAAATTATTGCTGGGCCATGATAGATATCTTACATGTATTCTATCCAAACCTCATGACAATCCTGAAAGAAAACCTTTCATGGGTGTGAAGATGGAGAATCAGAAAGGTTAAGGAGTGAGCCCAGTGATTCACAGCTGTAAATGGCAGAACCAGGACAAAAACCATTGCTGCCTGCTTAGTGTGAGTGACAAGAAAATGTGTGGTATTTGCTCAAATCTAGATGAACAGGGTATGTTCCTTAGGAATGGTTTGGGTGCATCTGCTGAGTGACCACCTTTTAAAAGAAATACCAACTTTTGTTTCTGAATCCTTCCTGTGATTTACTTCAATTCCAGGAAAGGAGTGGTAAGAACTCCTATTTTCTTCCCAAATGGTCTCCCTCCAAATGCTGTAAACTCAAAAGGAGAAAAGGAAGAGTGTTTCTCTTGCATATGTAAAGTATAGCAGAATCTTTGATCGCATTGCCTGTATTCTGATTGACGTCCTTTCTTTTGACTTGGACACAGACCTTACTTGATGATGCCACTGAGCTGTGGGGGATCCGGGTGGCCCGGGTGGAAATCAAAGACGTCCGGATCCCCGTGCAGTTGCAGAGGTCCATGGCCGCTGAGGCCGAGGCTACCCGGGAAGCCAGGGCCAAGGTAAGGGCGACTCCGGTCAGTACTGGAGGGCGAGCCCCCGACCCTGGAGCCCACGAGGCTGGAGCTTGAATGGAAGCTCAGGCGTCCTCAATGATTTCAATAAGAAGAGGGCTGCTTCTTCTCCTCCTTTTTTTTTTTTTTTAAGAAGTTTTACTGAGAATTTCTTCCTGAATTAAAAGGTCATGGGCAACTTTGAGGGGAAGGATGGGGGAAGACATGTTAAGGGAGTTTGGAATGAACATGTACACCTGCCATATTTAAAATGGGTAACCAATAAGGACCTACTGTAGAGCACGGGCAACTCTGCTCAATGTTATGTGGCAGCCTGGAGGGAAGGGGAAGCTGGGGGAGAACGGATACATGTATATGTATGGCTGAGTTCTTTTGCTGTCCACCTGAAACTGTCACAGCATTGTTAATCAGCAGTGTTGTTGTTGTTCAGTTACTCAAGTCAGTTGTGTTGGACTCTGCGACGCCAGACTTCCCTGTCCTTCACTGTCTCACGGAGTTTGCCCAAACTCACGTTAATCATCTCTACCCCAATGCAAAATATTAAATATAAATAAATATATATTTATAAATATAAATATATATATTTATAAATATATATATATTTTTAATTTATTTTTCATTTTACTTTACAATTCTGTATTGGTTTTGCCATACATTGATATGAATCCACCACGGGTGTATATGCGTTCCCAAACATGAACCCCCCTCCCACCCCCCTCCCCACAATATCTCTCTGGGTCATCCCCGCGTACCAGCCCCAAGCGTGCCATATCCTGTATCGGACATAGACTGGCAATTCGATTCTTACATGATATTATACATGTTTCAATGCCATTCTCCCAAATCATCTCACCCTCTCCCTCTCCCACTGAGTCCAAAAGTCCGCTATACACATCTGTGTCCTTTTTGCTGTCCTGCATACAGGGTCATCGTTGCCATCTTTCTAAATTCCATATATATGTGTTAGTATACTGTATTGGTGTTTTTCTTTCTGGCTTACTTCACTCTGTATAATCGGCTCCAGTTTCATCCATCTTATCAGAACTGATTCAAATGTATTCTTTTTAACGGCTGAGTAATACTCCATTGTGTATATGTACCACAGCTTTCTTATCCATTCATCTGCTGATGGACATCTAGGTTGTTTCCATGTCCTGGCTATTATAAACAGTGCTGCGATGAACATTGGGGTACATGTGTCTCTTTCAATTCTGGTTTCCTCAGTGTGTATGCCCAGCAGTAGGATTGCTGGGTCATATGGCAGTTCTATTTGCAATTTTTTAAGGAATCTCCACACTGTTCTCCATAGTGGCTGTACTAGTTTGCATTCCCACCAACAGTGTAGGAGGGTTCCCTTCTCTCCACACCCTCTCCAGCATTTTTATAAATATAAATATATATTTATAAATATATATTTATAAGTATAAATATATATTATAAATATGTATATATATAAATAAATATATAAATTTCTATTATACTCAGTGACTTAGCAAAGTGGGTCCCCTTGAGAGACATGAGCAAGGCAAACACCAATCCCCAGGTCTCACCTCAGATTCAGTGAAGCAGAGGCTTCAGTCGGCCCAGGAACCTATATTCTTATATAGCTGGTGATTCTGATGTAGCAACCTGGTGCCTGTCTTTCGAGCATTACCCCTCTAGTATGTGGTGTTGGAGAAGATTCTTGAGAGTCCCTTGGACTGCAAGGAGATCCAACCAGTTCATTCTGAAGGAGATCAGCCCTGGGATTTCTTTGGAAGGAATGATGCTAAAGCTGAAACTCCAGTACTTTGGCCACCTCATGCGAAGAGTTGACTCATTGTAAAAGACTTTGATGCTGGGAGGGATTGGGGGCAGGAGGAGAAGGGGACGACAGAGGATGAGATGGCTGGATGGCATCACGGACTCGATGGACGTAAGTCTGAGTGAACTCTGGGTGATGGTGATGGACAGGGAGGCCTGGCGTGCTGCGATTCATGGGGTCGCAAAGAGTCGGACACGACTGAGCGACTGAACTGAACTGAACTGATGTTAAGTGAACACACTAGATTAAGAGGACCAGGTGGCTACAATCCAGGTTAAAGTTACAAAATGTGAGCACAACTTGGTCTCAAGTGTTCTTGAATCTATTGGATTCATAGCCTTCTTGTCTGTGTGAATTTCCTGAAGTATCAGAAACCAGTTGGGATTAGAAGCCTCCAACTATCCTCTTTGGAATCTTATTTGGGAGTACAGGAAGATTCCCTCTGCTTGATCTCTGACTTCTCTGTTGAGGTCTAGCAGCTTCTAAGCAGTGGACCTGGGAGGCAGTTTTGCACATGGGCAGTGAGTGCCCACGGATGGGGGAGTTGAGTTCCAAGTCATTCCTGGGCAGCTTGAGAACCAGAGGAGGTGCAGGGCTTAGGAGAGTTCCAGAGCCTCTGCAGGTGCTTAGGAGAGTTCCAAAGAGGGTTTGCAGACTGCACTCGCTGCTGCTTGTAAACAAGAGCAGGCGGAACTGGAAACAATTCTTACACTGTAGGAAGGAAACAAAAATGGAAATTTTTTTGTTCTAAGTCTGTGAAAAGTGCCATTGGTAGTCTATTAGGGGTTGCATTGGAACTACAGATTGCTTTAAGTAGTATAGTCATTTTCACAGTGTTGATTCTTCCACTCCAAGAACATGGTATAGCTCTCCATCTGTTTGTGTTATCTTTGATTTCTTTCATGAGTGTTTTAAAGTTTTCTGAGTACAGGTCTTTTGCCTCCTTAGGTAGGCATTCTATTCTTTTTGTTGCAATGGTAAATGGGATTGTTTCCTTAATTTCTCTTTCTGATCTTTCATTGTTAGTGCATAGCACAGGGAGCTCAGCTCGGTGCTCTGTGATGACCTAGATGGTGGGATGGGGGGTGTGGTGGGAGGGAGGTCCACAAGGGAGGGGATATATGTACACATATCGCTGGTCGCTGGTTTACTTCCTTGTACACAGAAACTAACGCAATGTAAAGCAATTACAGTCCAGTTAAATAATGAAACAAAGTTGGCAACAGAATGAAATTTTTAAAAAAAAATCTGTGATAAATGAAACTCACAGAAGAAAAAGCCAGTTGGAAGCCTTGAAATTCAGACTTCTCTGCACATGAAAGCAGCAGATGGGGAGCACAGATTCAAGAGCATCACTATGGCGGCTGGACCTGTATTTGTTTGGGTTAAAGGCAGGGCTTTTATTTTTTTTTTTTGGAATGAAAAGTAGGGACTCATAATTTGTAAGTTATCTCCCTGTTTCCTGCAATCTCCTCAAATTTCTCTAATCACATAAGGATGTAAAACTCTAATCCTTGCTGAAGAAGTAGATGAAACATGGGTGGCCAAGTTGGGGCTGGGAGAGAAACATCATTGCAGACCCAGATAAAAAAAGCACTAGTCTCAATCAGGAAACTTTATTTCTGAAGTCTTTGCTTTCTGTTGGTGTAGGTCCTTGCAGCAGAAGGAGAAATGAATGCTTCTAAAGCTCTGAAGTCCGCCTCCATGGTGCTGGCTGAGTCCCCGGCAGCCCTCCAGCTGCGTTACCTGCAGACCTTAGCCACCGTGGCCACAGAGAAGAATTCCACCATTGTGTTTCCTCTGCCCATAAATATGCTAGAGGGCATTGGTGGCATCACCTACGACAACCACAAGAAGGTCCCCAACAGAGCTTGAGGTCCTCCTGCTGCCTCCGGCCATTACTTAGGCATATCTGTTCCTATGGCAACCCCAGCAGTTAGAAGCGTTGAGAATGTCAACACTATTCAAACAGAGTAACTTTACAGCTGGATCAGCATTAGCAGGAAAAGGCATAGAGGCTACAAAGGAAAAAAGAAAGAAAGAAAGAAAGAAAGAAAAAAAGAAGGGTTATATGGTACTTTTATTTTTAAGAAAGGAAAGAAAACTTTGCATTAGTCTTAGGATAATCAGTAAGTAGGCATCACTGACTTAGAGCAGGAACTTTCTTGCTGTCGCTGGGGTAATCTTTGGGTGACCGTGATTACGATTTCAGAATTGTTTTTTTAAATGAGTTTAAGTAGGGCTTCCCTGGTAGCTCAGATGGTAAAGAATCTGCCTGCAATGCAAGAGACTTGGATTCAATCCCTGGGTTGGGAAGATTCCCCTGGCACTCTAGATAATTGGCAAAGTAACACATTTATACTAGCTATTTGCCTTATCAATCGAAAGTGATTATTTGCTCACTTTCCAGTTCTAGCTATCTGCTTTGTAATTCCAAAGTAGCTATTAGCTAAATTTCTAATTGTGACAGCAAAACCCCCAGAATGCTTAAAATTATGATTGATTTTGATGTTAAGGACTAAAGAGGCACTGAGGCTTCTGGCTGCAAATTTACCACCACCTCCCTCTCCCAGGCAGATTGCCCTCAGCTCCCTGGCTGCATGTCCTCCTCCTGGGACTGGTGGCCAATCCCGGCCTCCCAGCACCTTTGTCAGAGGGCGAGATAAGACATTGTGATTCTGCAGGCTCCAGTCTGCTTATTTGTTCACAAGTGAGAAGCTGGCAAAAGGTTGTGTTATTTGAAATCACTGGGGAACGGTAGCCTGCGAACTTCATGTTTTTAGTCTATCCTTAGTCCCAAGAGCCACAAGTCATCAAGGATTGCTTGTAATGATTCTTCCTCTCTAACCCATGCCCCCAAACCTCTCAAAAATAAAGATGCCATAGAATGTGAATGTATTTTATTTATTTATTTTAATTTAAATTTATTTATTTTAATTGGAGGCTAATTACTTTACAATATTGTATTGGTTTTGCCATACATCAACATGGATCCTCCACGGGTGTACATGTGTTCCCCATCCTGAACCCCCCTCCCATGAATGTATTTTAAAAATTGCTTTTTTGGAGATTATTTTGTTGCCATGGTGCAGTTTTCTTTTGGGAGCCATTTTGAGCAATGGGATAGAATTTTTAAAGTTACCCTTTATTGAATGTCTGCTGTGTGTGACACAGTGTTCAGCCCCACATGGATGCTAAGAAGTGTTCTTACATTATAAAGGAGAAAGTGGTGTCAAAAAGTTGAATGACTTATGCAGAGTCCCTTAGCTTGTGAGTGATAGATTGGAACTGGAAATCAGATATGCCTCCAAAGTTCTTGCTCTTAAATATCATTGAGTTTTCCTGGGGAGAGGTGAGTGGGGGAGGCGATGGAGCCCTTCCATTGCTTTTTTTGCCTTCAGTTCCAATCTTTTAGGTTCTAGAAGTCTGGGTGCTCACTATAGTTTTCCACTGTGTCTAGGACTCTTGAGAGCTTGCACACACATGTGCACACAAATCCTCATACACTCAAACTCCTTTTCACACTCCACCCATGTAACGTCGACACTCACTTTCTCCTCCTCCGCCTACCCTCATCTCCACTCACATCTCCTCCGCATGCTCCCCTCAGCACACAGGTACTATCTGCATATAAATGTGAAATGGAGATCCCACTCTACTTTTGATTTTCTAACCTGTTTTTTCCCCATGAAGCCATATCATGCTTTATATGATTTTTGGACAATTCACAACTTACAAGTTTTTCAGTAGATTCAACTGACTCTATAACTTGAGTGAAAGTGTTGCATCTGACTCTTTGCAACCCCGTGGACTGGAGCCCACCAGGATCTTCTGTTCATGGAATTCTCCAAGAAAAGATCCTGGAGTGGGTTGCCATTTCTTCCTCCAGGGTATCTTTCCTGTCTCAGGGATCAAGCCACATGTCTCCTGCACTGTAGGCAGATTCTTTACCATCTGAGCCACTAAGGAAGCCAGAGTCCAAGCTGCTGCTAAGTCGCTTCAGTCGTGTCCGACTTTGTGCGACCCTATAGACGGCAGCCCACCAGGCTCCCCCGTCCCTGGGATTCTCCAGGCAAGAACACTGGAGTGGGCTGCCATTTCCTTCTCCAATGCAGGAAAGTGAAAAGTGAAAGTGAACTCGCTCAGTCGTGCCGACTCTTAGCGACCCCATGGACTGCAGCCCACCAGGCTCCTCCGTCCATGGGATTTTCCAGGCAAGAGTACTGGAGTGGGGTGCCATTGCCTTCTCTTATTCCTAGACCTGTGTGTCTTTCCTATGTAAACCAAGCAATTCAGAGCTCCTCCCCCACCCACCTCCTTTCTCTGGCTCTAACACCCTGGTCCAGATCTATGCGCTCCAATCACCCCAGCACCAGGCACTAGATAAGCAGAGACAGCTCTGTCTACAGCCCAGTGAAATGATTCAAACCTAATAATTTCAGCTCAGTATTCAGCTCATCCTAAGCCAGTTTACGTGCCTTACCCACCCCTTCCCGTGGAAACCACAGTAGTGGCTCTTGCCTACACTCCACCTTCAATCCTTCTGCCTCCTGATGGACACTGTTGCGCCCCTGGTGCTCCTTTTGGGAGCTGAGTATAATACGTATCTTTTCAATGGCAATTATCTCTTAATCTGTTGGCCTTGTCACACCTGAATTATAATAAAACTTACATTTAAGAGTTTTATTGGGCTTCCCTGGTGGCTCAGACAGTAAAGAATCTTACTGCAATGCAGGAGACCCAGGTTTGATCCCTGGGTGGGGAAGATCCCCTGGAGAAGGGAATGGTAACCCACTCCAGTATTCTTGCCTGGAGAATCCCATGCACAGAGGAGCAGGGCAGGCTACAGTCCACGGGGTCGCAAAGAGTTGAATACAACTGAGAGACTAGCGATGGCACCCCACTCCAGTACTCTTGCCTGGAAAATCCCATGGACGCAGGAGCCTGGTAGGCTGCAGTCCATGGGGTCGCGAAGAGTCAGACATGACTGAGCGACATCACTTTCACTTTTCACTTTCATGCATTGGAGAAGGAAATGGCAGCCCACTCCAGTATTCTTGCCTGGAGAATCCCAGGGATGGGGGAGCCTGGTGGGCTGCCGTCTATGGGGTTGCACAGAGTCGACACGACTGAAGCGACTTAGCAGCAGCAGCAGCAGAGAGACTAGCACTTTCACTTTCCATTTAAGATATGGCAGCTGGTGGTTAGGCAGGAGTGTGTATAGGGTTAGCTCAAATGGGCCTGACTCATCTCCTGATGGCTTTTTTCTCTAGTCAGGTCCACTTTGACTAATTCTGGCTTGGGGACGTTTCCTTTGAATTGAGTGCCTCTGGGGGTAGTTGTGACTATCTGTCAGAGAGATCTTAGTTCTAACTGTCAACATCCTCGTGGAGCTGGATGGTCAGTCTTCCCTTTCTTGGTTCCATTCCCCAAGCTCCTGAAGGCCAGGCTTTCTCCCTCACAGCTTGGAAATTTCCAGCACACAGACCTTCTTTTTCTTCTGTGGCGGGGACTGACCAATCCATCCACACATCTCTGTTGCTGATCACAACCTTTCTGCTAAAATACGACCTTTTCTCCCTTGAGTCTTTGAAGTGTTGGGAAAGCTTTGACACAGGAGTTTCCCCTCCCCCAGCTCCATCTAATTCTGTATATTTTGCCCATTTTAGGGGGTAATTCTTCAATAGCAGGGATTCCCTGATAGCTCAGTTGGTAAAGAATCCACCTGGTTCAATCCCTGGGTCAGGAAGATCCGCTGGAGAAGGGATAGGCTACCCACTCCAGTATTCTTGGGCTTCCCTTGTTGCTCAGCTGGTAAAGAATTCACCTGCAATGCGGGAGACCTGGGTTTAATCCCTGGGTTGGGAAGATCCCCTGGACAAGAGAAAGGCTACCTACTCCACTATTCTGGCCTGGAGAATTTTGTGGACTGTATAGTCATGGGGTCACAAAGAGTCGGATAGGGCTCAGTGACTTTCACTTTCACTTCTTCAGTAGCAATAAAGGGCTGTCCTTTTGTTTCCTTTTAGCATTAAAATATTAGGGAATTCCCTGGTAGTCCAGTGGTTAAAATTCTGTACGTTCACTGCCAAGGGTGTGGGTTCAATCCCTGGTCAAGGAAACTAAGATCCTGCAGTGTGGTCAACAACAACAAAAATAAAATAAATATGAACTAATGTAAAATTAATAAATTATTGATTTAAAATAATCAAATGATATTAAAATAAACCAAATGAGATTATTGACTTAGGTTTGTTGCTGTTGTTTAGTTGCTAAGTCTTGTCTGACTCTGTGACCCCGTGGACTGTAGCCCACCAGTCTCCTCTGTTCCTGGGATTTTCCTGGCCAGAATCTGGGAGTGGGTAGCCATTTCTTACTCCAGAGGAGATTCCCAACCCAGGGATAGAACCTGAGTCTCCTGCATTGGCAGGTGGAGTCTTTGCCACTGAGGCACCAGGGAAGCCCATTGACTTAGGTTAACTTTGCAAAGAAGTGACTAATCTCCTTGGCAGTAAAGACCCTTGGCAACAGATCAGATGAATTAGTTCATCTTCACCAAGGCAGGTGGGCAGGGTTTCAGAGCTTAGCCAGGTCTAGTCAACCTTCCCTCTCATCCCCTATGGCCCCACCCCGTGAAGTGTTAGTCACTTAAGTATGTTGTTGTCTCTAAATATCCATTGCCCTGGTAGCCCTCGGGCCATGTCTGCACCTGTTACAATGGGTAGGCAGGTGCTAAGACCCTGAGGAGCAGCAATATTTTACCACCAGCATTAAGGAAGTCATGGGGTAGGCAGACCTGTAGGTCCCAGGCTGAAAACCTATAGATGCTCAAGGCTAGAATCAGAATGGAAAACAACTGTCAGTCATTGCAGACTACAGGGATTCTGTGATTTTTTGTGTAGCTAAAAGGTAGAGAATACACCCCAATAACTTAGCCATTTGAACACTTTATGTTTATATGGGTTTTATTTATATTCAACATGTGATATGTTGTAAAGGAAAACAGGTGCAGTTATAAAACACAAGGGGTAGCAAGAATTCATTTAGACATGGACCTAAGACCGAATAACTCCAAATTGTTTGCATAATTGAATTCCCAGGGATAAACTTCAATATCCAGCAAATATGCAGTGCCTTAGTAAATAGAGAAAAAAAACCTAGACTCTGTGTGAAGAATTCCCATGGGAAAAGTCACAAAGGCTATTAAGTTCTCAAATAATTCTATTACACACAGTTATGTCACTTGGTGGCTAGATAAATACAAATTTGTTGAGTGTTTTGGAGGGCACTTGATACACAAGCAGGCACTTAAAATGATTATAAAGCATATTTTGTCCAGGATAAAGTTATTTTTGTATAAACAAATGGACTTAAACAATATCTTGCCAAAAGCTTGAATTCCTAAAGCCACAGACAAAGACTCTGCTTTGTACTTCTTTTTGTAATGTGCTTAATGTGGGCCCTTAGAGAAATTTTCTTTTAGTCTTACCAATAATTATCTTCTTATATTTTAAGTGATTTTAATTATAATGGTCTTTGTTTTTAATATTAGTTTTGAAAGTTTACATTTCTCTTTTCTTTCTTCTTCTTTTTAGCTATAGCACTGAGATTTCCTGTTACAGGATCACTCAAACATCAGAAAAAATAAATATCTGTAGCAGAAATTCATTGAGTGTCTAAACAATCATGTACTCAGTGGAAGCCACATCTGGGCAGCAGTAAGAGTTTTGTGCATTTGATGATTGTAATTTTAAATACTTCAACACTGTTAACATTTCAACAAAGTTTCTGGCCATTCTTTTCATTCCAAGGTATTCCATCATCCAAAACAATCTCATCTTGTGATCTTTGACCTTTTATTCTAGCTCAATTAAATTCTTAAAGGGATTTTTTTACATTTTAAATGTCAATGTTGAATCTCCACTGAGAGAAAAATCAAGACACAGATTGTCATCACAGTATTCAATACGATGCTTTTGATCTTTTGCAGGAAGTTCTTTTTTCCTCCTTAATCCAAAAGCCTTAACTTTTTCTAAAGAAGGGACACTACACAAGCCCTGTGCTCACTTGCCAGCTTTCAGATGACTGAGAACACTAATGATTTAGTGAAAACAGTAATGGTTTCAAAACTAAAAGGGAAGCATTACTGAAAAAACGACAAATCTCAGAGAGGGTAAAAAACAAGCCCACGAGAGAAACAAGGAAATAAAGGAGGGAAAAAGGAAAGAAAACAAAGTAAAAGTAGATGTTGTTGCTAGAGCAGTTGTTTATGATGTTGTCGCATTTGTTCTTTAGCAAAACACAATATTGAAAAAATATAAACAAATATCAAGGAACAGAAAGCAAATGCACTTGAAAGGAAAGGGAAAAAGAAACCCGTTCTTGTTTAAAAGTTTGTAAGTTCAACATTCTCATTTTTCTTCCATGAAAACGAAGAGTCTCACATTAGTCTGTATTGCTTATCAACTTTAGTTCTAAAAGAATCAGCTTTCTTCCCCTATTTTAAAGGTTTCTTTGTAATCTTTTTAGTAAAAACTGTAGGAAAATATTGTGCACTTCTGTTTTAGAAACTCTTATCAAAATAACTACCAAAACCTCACAGTATTATGTTCTTAATATCCAAGGATATGGAAACAGAGAGAATTAAACAGGGTTACCTTGAACATATGGATAATTTGTTTCTAAGAAGAAACTAGAAACCTGTATCATTACTATATTTTAATAATACTAGAATCAGTTCTAGGGAAAAGATCTCTTAAGGAAACAGGTTAACCTTTGAATTCATATCAAAGAAATTCCCACTATGGTCTGTTTTTACAAATGAGCATTGTGTTGACCTTGAAAATCTTCATAATGGGCAATTCCAGTTAAAACTATGCTTTTTGGGTCATTATTTCCTAGAAGTGTGATTTTTTTTTTTTTTAAATGCATGTGAGCCTCTGTGTGTGTGTTAAGAGTAGTATTTATAGCTTCTGGCCAAATTATACTTTTTAAAGCCTTGACAAGTTGGGCTGTTGAGCATGTGTGTTCTATTCATTTGCCATATGGTCAGTGAAGACACCTGTTTCCATCCTTTTATTATTGCTATCATGGCTAGAAAAAAAATGAAAGTTTCAAAGATCCATAATGTTCTGGCTTTCAAATTAGTACAATTATGTGAATTCTAATTTGTAAATTATTTGCATCTTTAAAAATATTTTTTTCTTTTTCCTATTAAAATATAACATTGATTTCTAAGTTAATCCTAAATAGATATTTTCAAAGCAGTAGCTGAAATCAAATTTCCAGCTCTTAAAATCTAAATGTCATTCCATTTCACTGTTATTGTTACCCTAACATTTTCAGGCTGGGACTATTTTAACCCCTAGCACCGATTTGTCTGAGGAAGGGCTCTCTGTGTTTTTTACGCAGTTCTGTTTTCATTTTAAAAATTGACTTTGGAGTTGGTGAGTTGGTTGGTGGCTCAGATGGTTAAAAATCTGCCTGCAATTCAAGAGACACAGGAGACACCGGTTTGATCCCTGGGTTGGGAAGATCCCCTGGAGAAGCGGCAATCCACTCCAGTATTCTTGCCTGGAGAACTCCATGGACACCAGGCAGGATACAGTTCATGGAGTTGCAAAGAGTTGGACATGACTGAGTGACTAACACTTTGGAGTTGGTAACTTGCAAAATAATAAGAGGTAAGATGACTTGATAAAGAGGCTCTTTGTTGCTTCCAGAACTGAATCCCTTGGCATTGAGCCCAGAGTCAATCCTCTTGTCACAAACACTCTGCAGTAGAATGGCAACAGATTCCTAGTCGACCTTTCTTCATATCATTCACAAATTGTGATGCTTGCGTGAATCACAATGTGCAACTTCAGGACATGAGGTTGATGTTAAAGAACCAGAAGAGCTTAGCTGTTACAGCATATCCTTGGAATAAAGTAGACCTATCCTCCATGACGAAGAAAAAATACGCCGGGCCTCCCACATCACTGGGGCTTTCCTGCTGGCTCAGTGGTAAAGAATTTGCCTGCCAATGCAGGAGATGGGGCTTCAGTCTCTGGGTCAGGAAGATCCCCTGGAGAAGGAAATGGCAACCCACTCCAGTATTCTGGCCTGGGAAATTCCATGGACAGAGGAGCCTGGCGGGCTACAGTCCATGGGGTCACAGAGTTGGCCACGACTCAGCGACCCACATCTCTGCAACATGCTTTCTCTGCACAGTTGTGTAAAGGATGATTCCATTAAATTTCTTATTTGAAATATCTGGTGTTAGATCTGCATTCGGAATGATCCATAACATGTGGGGTTTTTAGATGGAGAGGAGCTGACTCCTCTGTTCGTGTGGAGGGACACTGTTAAACTATAATTCACAGAGAGGCTTAGTGTTTTCTTCATCCAAGAGGGAAACAAATGCAAATCTTGATCCCTTTAGTCCAAAGAAACAGCCGAATTTGATTGTAACCTGCCCCAGGGTAAGAACAGTAGCTTGCGCTAATCCTACAGGAACATTCAGTAAACATTAACTGAGGGAATGAACTGAAATAAATAAAACCATGTTAAAACACACTTATGCGTTTTAATGTTTCATGGTTCACATGTCAGGTGAGCAGTTAATGCTTAATATTGAGTTTTGTGTTTCCTATGCAATGTCAACAGACCTTATTTTGTTGGAGTCAGAAGCTACTGAGATCTAAGGAGTGATTACTGCTTACACCCTGTCCTCTATGGGAATTTATTTTAGGTATTTATTTTATGTATATATGGGGATTTATTTTACTAGAATGATTCTCTAAAACTAGAATATTGAAACTATTCTATAAGGGTCTGTCTCACTGTACAGAAAAGCATATGTCTGATGCCTTTTTTTTCCACTAAAGAGTTTTTAATGATTAGACATCTATTAAATCACATATTAAGTATACATATATTAAAAAATGATGCAGAAGTCCAAGTAGTTCATACTTAAGCAAGCTATACCTGCCTATTTCCCATAGGCTCTTTTCCCTCCACCCCCATGGGGAAGGAAGAAGAAGATAAAGGGAAATAGAGGAGATGGGCAGAGAGGAGATTTTTCTAGAAACGGCATTTTCTATACTACATGAGCTCTCCAATTTATCCAAAGTCATCTCATCAGAACAACTCATTGTAGAGAGAAATATGGTATAAAACCAGCCTGGCCCAAAGGTTTACAATAGCTTTCTTGTAATGACGCTTCCCTGATAACATACTCTGACAGAAACCCCCAAGGTTGTTTGACAATCAGGCTCAGAGCATCTTAATTAAACGTAATATAAAGTCAACTGAGAGCACTTGCTCTAAGTTTCCATAAAACTGAATCCAATGCTAAGTTGTAAAAAAGTCCACATGCTATTTAAAGTTGCTTAAGAAATGCTCGTTCTTATGCAAGTCACGAGGTAGCCAAAGAATCGCTAAGCATCTACCAGAAAGCAAAATAAAAGGAAAAGTGATCATTAAGAAAGTATCAATGTTTATTTGATAAGTGATCTCCTGGGTCATACAGTACTTTCTGTGTATAGAAGTCCTTCCATGGACCATCTACACTGGAGTTGTAGGTGACATTTGTGTATTCCCCAATGGAAGAAGACTACAGTCTACCCTATTCTCGAAAAGACTTTGAATGTCAAGTTCAGGGCTGCCCCAAAGAAGAAAGGGAAGCACTAGTTACTTCCGGCCTCTCTCCCAGCACCAAAGTCACTTCTTTTTTTCAGTGAAGAGAAATGTTTGGGGCTCACAGACACCAACTTGAAAGTGCCTGAATGACCTGAGGAGGCCGCTGTGACTGTGTCAGTTACTCAGTCGTGTCTGACTCTTTGCCACCCAGGGACTGCAGCCCACCAGGCTCCTCTGTCCATGGGATTTCCCAGGCAAGTGAGTTGCCATGCCCTGCTCCAGAGGATCTCCCTGACCCAGGGATTGAACCTGTGTCTCCTGCATTGCAGGCAGTTTCTTTACTGATGAGTCATTGACCTTCTAAAAATCGCCAGTCCACCAGGATGTCCAGCTTGGCCAGGTTATACCTAGGCATGAGAGGGAATCCCAGGCAGCACTTGAGAGGGAGTCTTTAGGTCAGATTCTTTTCCTGCTGACCTATTTCCGCTTGAAATACATGTACTAACTTTTGGAAGGTTGGTCACTAAACTACTGACATATTTCCTTATCAAATGAAAATTCTGCTATTTGGTGAAAGCACATTTCTCAGAAAGACAACGGGAGGCTTTTCAAACAAGCTCACTCAAATTCCTTGGTTTTTAACCCTGGAAACAGTATTTTTAGATACTGAGATGGACCACAGTGCAGTTCATTTCACTGAACTGAAGATGTCAGAGAGCTGAAGCTTTCTTCTTTGATCAAAGAAGAATGTGATTGGGGATGCCCTGGTGGTCCAGTGGTTAGAACTCTGAGCTTCCACTGCAGGGGGACAGGTTCGATCCTTGGTTGGGGAAGTAAGATCTTGCATGCCTTGTGGCATGGCCGAAAGAAGAAGAAGAAGAAGAATATGATCAGTGATGCTGGCCATCTCTAAGATCATCTCTGGAATGACGGTTGAAGGGATTCCCATTGTTTGGACCAGGTGCTGCTTAGAAAGCTAATAAAATGCCTTTTGGACTTAAATTGTTTTGGACCTCATTGTGTAATGCTATTGTGAGGGTTAACCTCATATGTCATCATCAAAATGTTCTTTTATTCCATAAAGTATATGTAAGAGGCACTTTGGTTAAACATATTATATTAATAAATACCACTTTCTCCCTTCACCATAATAATGACACTTCTCCTTATCATTTATGGGTTCAATACTGCAAACATTTAGGCTCAGCTCTTCGAGAACATTGTCTTGTAAATGGGGATCTAACTCTATGGCATTTCTTCATCATCAAACTGTCACCATCCTGCTCATGTCCCACAAATGAGCACCAATAAGGTATATTATCATGCAGGAACTCTACTATTTCTTACTATGTACCCAAACAGAGCAGTCTCTCTTCAACCTTCTTCTCCAGACTCAACGTATTCTTTGGTTTAATTTAAAATTAAATAAGCAACTGAAACAAGAAGGATCTGACGAAGATGAGGAATAAGGCAAATGCAAGCAGCTGAGCAACTTGCCCTCTATCTTTCCTTCCATTCCCTCTCAAGTAGGAAAAAAAGGTGATTTGTGGGTTGAGCTACCCTTGGTCATAATTCCATGCTGTCTTCGCCTATTAGAAAACTTGTCACCATAAACAGTGTGTTTATCATTCTTCAAGACTACTGATGAAAACCTTTGGAGTACTAAAATGTTATATAATGAATAAACAGTGTGATAATTGCACCTTCAAGATTCACACCAATATAGCAACAAGAGACTCCTGTTAAGTTTCTGAAGGAGTCTGTGAGCACCAGGTTCATCTCCACTGCGTAGAGAAAATGCCTAAGGTGAGTACATTCGTCATGGTCTACCATGGCTGTGTGTACACGTGGATATATACTTGATGCCTTCTGGGCAAGAGGCAAGATGTGGTCTACGGTCTGAAGGTGTCCTCTGATGCCTGAACGTAGGCAGAATGCGAATCAACGCTCACTAGTACAGGCAGGTCCTCTGAGCAGCTTTGTCACAGAAGTCCCCAATTCTCTGCCGTCGACAGAAGCACTGGGTTTCGATTGTCTTTTCCTGGGCACTGGAGGAAAAGGCTGGGTTTCCCCTGCGGCCATCAAACCTCCGAGCTGTCGCTGCGGTGGCTCCCTGAGGGCATCATGGGCTCGCGGCTGCTGGGGTCCTTGGGCGCGTCCTTCCTCCTGGCACCCTTCTTGCCCTGGTGCATCATCACCGCGACGGCGGTGAGGATGACCGCCAGGAGTCCCACCGCGACGCCCCCCACCACCGTGAGCAGGCTGACCTCAGAGCTGGGACTGTTGAGCTCCCGGGGGAGGACGCCGTCAGGGGAAACCCTCCCGTGAAGGATCTGCTTCCTACTGCTGCGGTCCAGGGCGATGTGCTGGATGTTTGTTCCCCGGTTGTTCTCAGCCCCGATTTCCCATGCCAGCGGAGGGCTGCTTCTGATCTCCCTCTTCTTCCGGCTCTTGGTAGCTGCCTGGGGCTTCCCTTGACTCACCAAAGAGTGGTACCGGTACTCCACGCTGCGTTTGCCAATGCCTCGGTTGGCGTTGTCTTTCGATCTTACTGTGTAGATGGTGTGTATGTACCACTCTCGACCCAGAGCAACCTAGAAACACAATTCTACTCATGAGAAAATTTAATCCTAAGCCAATCTAAAAATTCATGACTCTCTGCAAGAGAAATTCATAACAGGAATCATGATAATCATTTTAGTCTGCGTAATTAATATATTTAATATCATTACATGTGTAGTCTGCAAGGCTTTGTGTAAAGCACTCTGTAAAATACTCTGTGCAACTCTTAAGGGAGCATGCGCTGGTAAATATTTGTCAGGGCTGCAGAGAACTCCAGACCACACAGTCTAACATATTCACTTAAAAAATGAGCGGATGACACAGATACAGAGTATAAATGAGTGGTTACCAGCAGAGGGGAGGGTCAACATAAGGACTGGGAAGTGGGAGATTAAAAAACTATTGGATGCAAGATAGGCTACAAGGATGTACTGTATGACATGAAGATAGAGCCAATATCTTGTAATATTAATCCCTGTAAATAAGACAGTAACCTTTAAAAATGTATAAAAATTTAAAAATTAAAAAAAGTTTTAAAATGAGCAAATGAGAACACATAGCAGTTAAGTGACTTGCCCAATATCATTGAACTAGTTAGAATCAGAGGCAGGACTAGAGGTAAGACTTTCTGAAGCTCAGAACTCTTTTTCTAGTGTGTCTTGTTGTGTATTTACATATAAGGCCATAGAAAACTTTTTTCTGCTTTTTTCAGGGTCTGTGAAAAGAAGGTTCTTCAAAGACTTCAGGATTTGACTTCAGGTCAAATGCTTTGAGGGTTAACAATAAAAACAAACAAACAAAAAAAGTCAGGATTTCCCTGGTGGTCCAGTGGCTCAGTTTATGTGCTCCCAATGCACGGGGCCTGAGTTCAATCCCTGGTCCGGGAACTAGATCCTGCATGCTGCAACTCAGAGTTCACGTGCTGGAACTAAAGATCCTGCTTGCTACAATTAAGACCTGGCACAGTCAATAAATAAATTAACAAGTAAATATTAAAAAAAAATCATACTTCAACTTCCTATTTGAAAAGATTCAGGATAACAGACATGGTTCCTTAAATTTCCTCTTTAGCAAAATAGTAAAGTGAAAGTTGCTCAGTCGTGTCCAACTCTTTGCGACCCCATGGACTATAGAGTTCATTCAATTCTCTAGGCCAGAATACTGGAGTGGGTAGTCTTTCTCGTCTCCAGGGGATCTTCCTAACCCATGGACTGAACCCAGGTCTTTAGCATTGCAGGTGAATTCTTTACCAGCTGAGCCACAAGAGAAACCCTTAGTGGAATAAGGGTAATATATTTCTCCAGCCCATCCTATTTGGTCAATTTTCAGTAAACATCCTAAAAGATGCACTTGCTACCCTAAGGATTCACAATGTGAACACATCTCTGAATTTGTCTCATTTGTCTGCTCAGTGTTATGGTCTCCTGGGTATCTTTCTACCTTCTGTCTCTAGGTTAGCACTTCCTATTTTGGTCTATGAAGAATGGAGATTTCTGTACTGTGCACAATTGTTTTCCTGAGTCCAGCTGTTCATTTAAGATCACTCTAATAAAGATAGTCATGAAAAGTCAAATGAAAGGAGATTTTGAAGAAGACCACCAGAGTTCCTAACCAACAGGTTTAGATTTATACTCTGGGCTGAATAAGGGTCTTCATTACACCTAGACATAAAACATGATGAATATATTGATAAACATAATAATAGTTAATGTTTATGGAGTGTTCACGAAGCACTCAGGATGGTCTGGAGTAGTTTACACGCATTATCTTACTCAAAGTTCACATTAACTCTACACAATACAGCAATTACTGCCTCTTACATGGGAAACGTCTGAGGCATTCCGATGTTAAGTGGCTTGCATGTGATTGCACAGCTATCGTAAGTAATCTTGTTTCTGGCTCACCTGAAAGAGTGGTGTTGAGTCGACTTTAAATCCATCAGATCCAGGCTGATTCACTAAGAGGATAGCTTCAGGGTCATCCACCGCCAGTTTGGCATTAAACAGGACATTTCCAAAGCTGGTGGCTTGTGTTTCTGGTTGAGCTTTGTCCTTTAGGCAATAAGGAAAATGAGGACTGCTGTGGATAATGCCAATGTTTGCAAACGCAGGAGGTTTTCCTATTAGTTTTGTGCAAGTACCCTTTACCATAAAATGTCACCATTTGGTTTCATTTTAAAAGATGCTTTTGTTTTAAAATAGAAGACAGAAACAATTAACTTTGTCTAATCTGGTGCATTGTTTGGGTCACAGCACTTACCACAATTTTAAATCTATATAAGAGTGAAGGTGAATCAGCCAAGCAGCCGTATTCTGCATTCGTTGGATTGTACTTGGGAACGTAGCCGTCAGCTCCAGTGCACAGAAACACCTTCTCAATGCTGCAGTAAAAAGAATCACCTAGATTCTGGACCGGATCCACCATGACTCGACCGTAAATGATATCACCTGCAACAGACATGAGGAAATGTCCTTTCTATTGAGGGATACGGTGTGTCTGTGTGACACAGCAAACAGTTTATGACAATAATGACACTAACAATGATATTCCCTTCTCTTCCTAATCTGGTATCAAATGTTGAAGAACTTCCTGCATGAGCTTCAGGGTCTGGTCCACTCCCAGGCCTCAGATAGGACCACTTGGCAGATGACCACAAGTACTAAAGATTTATTGACCCTTACATGCCAGTGGGAGTAACCTCGAGGCATGGCTTATAACTTAACATTCATAACATCCCGTTGTAGTTCAAGTCCAGTTTACACAATACATTAGTTGGCAAGATGTAAGCAAATCATTATAGGATAACACAAAAAAGAAAACACCAATAAAAAGCCGAAATAGCTCTATTTGCTTTTAAAGGAGGGTTTAATGAAACTCCCTGGTATTTCCTTATCTATTTCACGGCCACTACTGACCACCTACTGTGTGTACAAGGCATTTTGCTAGGTTCTGGGAATATACCACTGAACAAGACAGGCACAACCCCAACCCATGAGCTACATTCTCATGTACTTGAGTGTATGAAATATTGAGTGTATGCAAACTGAAAAACAAAAAACATTCAAGGAAAAAGTTCCAGACTTGTTTCAAAAATCACTTAGTTAAGGGAAATCTCAGTTGGTAAAGAATCCGCCTGCAATGCAGGAGACCCTGGTTTGATACCTGGGTCAGGAAGATCCCCTGGAGACAGGATAGGCTACCCACTCCAGTATTCTTGGGCTTCCCTTGTGGCTCAGCTGGTAAAGAATCCACCTGCAATGCGGGAGATCTGGGTTCAATCCCTGGGTTGGGAAGATCCTCTGGGGAAGGAAAGGCTACCCACTCCAGTATTTTGGCCTGGAGAATTCCATGGACTGTACCATGAGGTTGCAAAGAGTCAGACATTTGAAAGAGTCAGACATGACTGAGAGACTTTCACTTCACTAAGGGAAATAAAGGTTGATTTTCTGAGAATAAAAATTATCCTGTAACATATATCTGGAGCCCCAGTAGGTTCGATCCTTGGGTCAGGAAGATTCCATGGAGAAGGAAATGGCAACCTACTCCAGTATTCTTGGCTGGAGAATCCCATGGACAGAGGAGCCTGGGCTATAGTATATGGGGTCGCAAAGCACATTAAATACATATCCAGTTTCAGTGACCCCCCTCCCCCATCCCTGCCAAAATGATAAAGACCCAGTTACATTCTCAAAACCATAAAATAAGTTGTAACTGTCCCCCTCAATCACAATCCCAATAAAGCAAAGGACAACAGACACAATGGCAAACAGACAGAGCAGGCCTCTCGTTTGTAAAGTGATACCTTGTGCAAAGGCAACGTCACTCTCCTGCCCAAATCCCATGGATCCATCAGACAGCCAGAGGCTCTTCTTGGAGAGGAGGTACATCTGGGTGTTCAAGCTAAACTCAGCCGCCACTGGGTCACTGACCTAAAACCAAGTGTAAAAGCCCTCTTATGTGTTGTTGATGGTTCTGGTGGCGCACAAGCACGTTATTTGCAGAAACACACACGCACTGTACTCTGGCATAAAAACCACTAAACACTGCTCTGTGATCAGTTTTCATGTCAACCAAACCGACTTAAGGAATTCCAACACTGGCTTTGTCCTTCTTAAGAAGGCAAAATGGTCAACCACTTTTTAACACATTTTTTTGATGTGGATCATTTTTAAAGTCTTTATTGAATTCGTTACAATATTGCTTCTGTTTTCTTTGTTCTGTTTTTTTTTGGCTGCTAGGCATGAAGGATCTTAGCTTCCTGACCAGGGATCAAACCTGCACTCCCTGCATTGGAAGCTGAAGCCTTAATCACTGGATCACCAGGGAAGTTCCACGGTTAAATCATTTTTTGAATGGGACTAACTAGCATTGCTTGAGCTTATTTCCACTGATTTATTGGGATATATAAAGGATGTGTAAATATCATGGTCAGTGGAAGGCCAATATTTAGTGTAAGTTCTCAGGCAAAAGATTTTATCATATTTCTTTTAACGCATATTGACAATTAGGTACTTTGAGGTGGCATAAACTACAGGATATTCATTCTCCCCAATGATCAAGAACAAGACAAAGAAGTGCAAAACTCTGGGGAAAAGTCTCAAATCTCCAAGGCAGCAGACTCCAGAGGAGACCAGATCACATAAGAAAAAGTAACCCTTACATACTCTTAAACTGTGGATTTGATATACTAAACCAGTAAGGAATAAAGGGCAATTCTTTCCTCTTTCCTTCCTCTCTTGCTCCCTTCCTGCCTGACTTCCTTTTTTCTCAGCATGCAAGAATTGAAGTCACTGGGTGAGAAATTTTTTTTTTTAATTGATAAAAGTAAACTATACCTTTAACAAAGTGGGCTTCTACATGGGAAAGAGACTTCCCTATAACTCAAACCGTAAAGAGTTTGCCCTCAATGAAGGAGACCAGGGTTTGATCCCTGGGTCCCTAAGATCCTCTGGAGAAGGGAATGGCAATTCACTCCAGTATTCTTGCCTGGAGAATCCCATGGACAGAGGAGCCTGGCGGGCTACAGTCCATGGGGTCGCAGAGTCAGACACGACTGAGCACCTAACACACACAAATGCACACATGTACACACGGGAAAAGCATTCTATGAGACACACCTGTTGGAAGCGGATGTCAAGGTCAAAAGTGATAGGCTCTCTGGGGTTGCAGGTGACAGGCAGGCGGTATTCCTGATGGGATGGAGTGGTGCACGGCAGCAGTTTTACTGTGTAGGTCCCCGAGTAGTCACGGACCTTTAAGGAGCAGAGAGGTCGTGATTTTCACTTAAAAATCTGAGGCGCAATCAAAGGAAGTAACAAAGATAAATGAAGAGTCTTAGTCACTTACTGCAAAGTCAGATACAAAGCTCCACTGCTGGACTGGCTGGTTATAGGTTGGTTCACTTCTTATGAGACGCAGGGAAAACGTTAGACCTGGATGATCGACTGACATGATCATTGAGCTTGTGAAGGATGCTAGAAAAGTGCCAACAACAATAATGGTCTAGTGGTTAAAAGGATCGTAACAGTTTAGAGTGTTCAACGTGCCTTATGATACCTTATTTGCATGTATTCTTATAATAAGCCTGCAAAGTTGGTATACTTATCCTCATTTCTCAGATAAAGAAACTGGACTAAGAGTGACTGTGTGACTCTCTCCAGATCACACAGCTGGGATATGTGCCTTCTCATTCCTAATGTAGTGCTTTTTCCACTCTATCATTCTGCCAAAAAATAATCGTACAGAAATGCTCACATGGTTCAAGGCTACTTTCCAGGGAGGCACAGCCGTTCAATAAAGGCTGATGTGAATTCATTCATTGTGCACTGAAGCTATGAAGTGAACCTCAGTCTACTCACATCTGGGTAGACAGATCCGGGAAAACCCAATTTATAAAGGGAGTCTAATTTTAATTAGATTGCCTCAATCGTGTCTAAACAAAGACTCAGTTTATTAGAAAGGTAGACATGCAGAAGGACACTGTAAAGACCAGGAAATCCTCATTTTTCCAAAACAGTCAGCTGCAATAAAGCTAAATGATTCTTTTTTGGTTCTGTATTTTGGAACTCAAGACTCACAAAACTACAGCAAACCATCTTTCTCTTCCTGTATCTTCAGCCTTAGTCTCTCTTTTGTTTAGAGCTTGGATCCAGAAAAAGGAGGGACACAGAAGACAGCACGTGAACTATTTTCCCCTTCCAATCTGACATGAGTTGGCACATCAGTAAAATGTGCAAGCCAGTTTAGTAATGTGAAGTTGAAAAAGAAGTTATTTCTGATGAAATGGAAGTTTTAGAAAAGCTTAAACATGGGAGATTAGTGACTGCCACATTATTGATATGCATAGCACAATCCGCCAAATTAGTAAAATTACGTAGCTAATACTTTAGAAAGTTAACATGTCTGAAACTAGGTATCATAGTGAAATGCTACTTCGGACACCATTATAATGGTCTCTTACAATACCTGGAAAAGAGCTGTGCTTGCTGAATAAATGATCAAAATTCATATTTCTGAACAACGCATTTGAAGTAGAGAATGGGAATGTTGTGGCTATGCTCTCTATCTAAAGGAAAATTCCTCTTAATTAACTCGGTAGATTTTTCTTTTATTTCTTTTATTTAATTTATTTTTTTGGCCGTACCACGTGGCTTGTGATCTCTCTTCCTTGACTAGGGATTGAACCCGGGCCACAGAAGTGAAAATGTTGGATCTTGGCCACTAGGGAACTCCCGATAGAGTTTTCTTTTAAATTAACTTTAACCTTTTGGTATTTTCTCTAGAAGTCTACCATGATGATTCTGTAGCTTATGAGACATATAGCTGAACAATGATTAAGCCCTTGTGTACATACTTGCACATACATAATTCATTTGAAATTAAGGGCTTCAAAGCTCATAGGTAAGCATGTGGAAACACATGCACATATGGAAAACCTATCTTCTTGTTGTCTGGAGAGCGGCTGTTTGTGGGTAATGGGGCTTACCAGGATGTGCCAGCACAAACAAGCCATGGAACTGAGCCTCCGTCTTGAAGTTCACGACCAAACGCCCCTCTTCACCGATGCGCATGCTGGTTGGGTAGAGAGAACCTGGGATGGGATGATGCACAAGGGTGGAAACATTGGTGACCAGCAGCTCCTCATGTATGGAGTTTCTTCCAAAACCAAATTCAGATTCATCTCATCTTTAAGCCAAAGGGTATTATCAGAAAGATTCTAAGTGATCAGAGAGACAGAAGTATTCTTATTTTGTTCTGTTTTCCTAACAAGAAGAATTGTCTGGAAGGCCGGCAAAATAGAATTAGGTCATACGAGTGAGGTCCATATGAAATATACAGATTGACGACAATAGGCCAAGGTATTTTTGAAAGCTTTAGTCTACATAAATTATACTGTAAATTGAGAGACAGAATGAACTGGTCAAACTTTGAAGATCTGCACAGGTAGGTGGAAAACAGGTTTTTGTTCTCCAGAATAATTCCAAATGTTATAGGCTTAATGAAAACTCCAAAGCCTTCCTAAGAAATTTAGCAAGTTGATCAAAGTTGGCTCCAGGTATAGGAAGGAAACATGAGATTCGTATGTGGAAGCTGAGAACTGAGAGATGAATCTGCAGTAAGATTCACTTAAATATACATTTCTAAGGCAAGATATGGGATTAAAACATTTGCAGTGATCTAAAAGGTTTATTCAGGGTGATATTACCTTTCACATAGCCTTAAAGTAATCTTAATCTGTTTAAGATAATAGATTTTGAGATTTTTGAGAAAATATCAACAGTATTTTCTCTCCGGCTCATAAAAGGTAATGATGGTCAGACATGCAAGGAACCAGAACAGCAGTATGTGCCTGAAAAGAAACAGCATTAATTCTACCAATGGAGTAATTCACTTTATGCTTATGGACTTTGAATTATGATTCTGACACTGAGACTGAAACTAAGTTATTGTTTGGGGCAAATGATTTTGGGGCCCAACAGTTAGTGGCTCACACCACCACTCTTCCAAGGCATTCAGCTTAAATATTACAAAATAATAGAATTTTTAAACTGAAAGAATATTAGAAGTCTAGTCTATCTTTCATAAGAAGTTGAGTGCCAGAGATTAAGCTATATGTTTGCGGTCACAAAGCTAGTTAGCTGTAAACCCAGAAATAGAATCTGGGACACAATTTATACTAGGCTTTAAAATGCCTCTCCCATCTTCAGAAATAAAAATGTGGAAGTTTTTCTCTGAATTCATTCTTTTCTTTCAATTGGAACTTCCTCCATCCATTATCTAAAATCTAGAGGGAGAGAGATTGTGTTGTATACCACATGAGTGATTAATTAACTTAAATGGACATTATATTTAACAGTCACAAATGCAAAAATTTGAGGCATTGATATAATTTAGTTAAAATAGATTTTTCCAGGACAAAATGAAATTATTTTAAAGTATGAACTATAACAGTACAATTACTGAAAGTTGCTTCTCTTATTTTCAGCTGCAGTAAAAATGTCACTTAAGTCATTCATATAGGTAAGAAAAATTTTAATTTTCCAAGTCTCTGTTAACTCACCTTGGAGTTCAGCTTCTGGGGGGCTGCCAATTCCATCGGTCCACAAGATGGCAGTGTCATACACGAATGTCAGACGGAGTTCGGACTTCAAGTCAAAATGTTGCCAGCCTCCGACCCCAACGGGGGAGTGGAACACGTAGGAGACATACAGAGGGACCCGAAGAGTCACGTAGGACTGCACTAGGTTTAGGACCTAAATACAATTATGTCTATCAGCACCATCCGGGGTTAATTAAACACACTTAATTTTGTACAAGCCATTTTCTCCTTTCACTTATCTGAAGATTTTGAGTTAATCATCGAGGAAAAGAAATGATAGCATTTACAACACTACTGCCCCCTCACTTAATTTTGGATTGGGGTCATGGAGGATAAATAATTATGTACTGAGCACCTACCACTGACATTGTGTGGGGTTCACAGATAAAGCTATTCAATATTTTCATTCTCTCCCATAATTGTATTTATAGGTATGTGTAGATGACTGAATGAATGGATAGAGGGGTGAAGGATACAGACAGGAAAGTTAAGACTGAAAGAAATAAAGCAAATTTCCCAACAGAAATTTCCCACTTCCTTCTGGAGTAGCCCTGCCAGTAACAGAAACCGGTCTTTGGCCCATGCTTATTCTACTCTTTCACACTTGATTATATTCCAAACAAAGCTGAGCGTTGTCTAATGATCACCTAACAAAGGTTATCATCCTTAATTCTCAGAATAGCTCCGAAGAATAGCAGGACAAAGACAACTATCTTCTTCTTATACATGAGGAAGTGGGCTTAGGTCAGATCATACTGCTCACAAGTGGGAGTCAGGTTTTCTGATATATCTATTCCTCCTTCTACACTGAGCTGGCAACAGGAATCACACATGCAAGTTATTGAATAATTAAAAACATGATAAACTCTCATTTATCATGTTTTCATGGAGTTAAAAGTAAACCCCTCAAATCACAAAATGACCACCTGAATCACGAACAAAAATATATTAAACGAAAACCATCTGGGGCTTCCCTCATGGTAAAGAATCCACTTGCCAATGCAAGGGACACAGGTTCGATCCCTGATCCGGAAAGAAAAGATCCCACATGCTGTGGAGTAACTAAGCCCGTGCACCACAACTATGGAGGCTGTGCCCTAGAGTCTGTGCTCCACAACAAGAAAAGCCAACTCAGTGAGAAGCCCGTGCATTGCAACTAAAGCAAGCCCGCCCAGGAACGAAGACCAAGCACAACCAAAAATAAACAAATAAAAGAAAACCATCCAACAAGCTGTGGATTATTTGATTCTCAGCTGTGTAGCAGCTAACACACCCTGTTATCTGCTAACGTAGCCAGCAGAAGAGGGGCTTTACATCGAGGTCTTTTAAGATAGCATTTTCTAGGACTTGTTATTCTTGCAGTCATTGAGAAATTGATCTTGAAGTGCAGTTTTAACACCCTGACAGTGTAATGGAGAATGATTGCTAATTCATATGCCACCAGTAATTAAGATGACTTTAATCCTGTGATTTTAATAAATACTCATTAAAAATTAGGCTGCAGACATGGATTCCCAATTAAACTAAAAGAATAATTTTGCCTACATTACACACTACCCATCAAATGTTACTGAGTGTGCTATTTTGGAGAAAACTAACTTTGATGTTCTAGGGACAAGTTACTTGGTGTACAGCTCCCTTACTATTTCTTATTTGATTTCATTTGATTTCACTGGTAAACTAGAGTTTAACTGTTTCTGGATGTGGAATCAGCATCTTATTGCATCTTCTTCTCAGCTTAGAATCTCTGTCTAAATGGAACCTAAATGGAACTAGGTAGATCATTCAGATCAGTTACCTGTTCATTCCTATAAAAATGAAGACTGCAATGCATTCATTTAACTTCTAAATGTCATGTGAATGAGCAGTTAATTTTCTTAATCCAGTACATCAAACACACTACATTTTAATATGCCATCAATAAACATAATTTCAATATTATTATATTTTTGCACCAAGTCTTTGAAACCTGGTATGAATTTTGCATGCACAGCACATCTCATTTTGGACTAACCCCATTCTGAATGCTCAGTGGCTACACATGGCTAATGACTGCCATATTGGACAGCACAGATTAGACTCTTCTACCTGAGGTCTTTTAATTAGAACATACATTGAAAACAACAATCATTTAAAAATATTTGAGAGTCATGTATCAACAGCCATGATATTCTATGTGGGATATGTGACTTGTGTTTAGGTCAGAGAAAACTGAGCCAGAGTTGTTAGAATCTTACTTGAGGATTTCCCACTGGTTGAGATTTTTTTTCTGTTGCTGCTTTTGTTAACAGACACATGTCTACATCATCAAGACGGTGGTGTGTGTGAATGTGTAAGGACAGCTCATAGATCTCAATAGCTTGAAGTCTCAATAAAGTGTGTACTTAGCTACTCAGTGGAGGACATTGTTTGAACAAGTTAGAACTCTTAGCCAAGGTCTCTTGAGTAATAGCAGTCTACACATCCAGGAACACTTGGACGGAGATCTTGGCATCTGTCCCATTAGACGCCTTTCTGAACAACTGTGGTATCAGACATGAATGAGGGATCTTGAAACAGGGAGGAGTCAATACTAGTCCACAAATTCTTTAGGAGTAAGGACAACTTTATAGGACATTACAATAGTAGAATCAGAAATAATCTAAATGACCAATAACAGAAGAATGGTTAAATAATTATGATGGCACACCAACAAGGTGAAAGATCAAGTTCAGTTCAGTTCAGTCGCTCAGTTGTGTCCAACTCTTTGTGACTCCATGAACTGCAGCACGCCAGGCCTCCCTGTCCATCACCAACTTCTGGAGTCTACCCAAACTCGTGTCCATCAAGTCAGTGATGCTATCCAACCATCTCATCCTCTGTAGTCCCTTCTCCTCCCGCCCTCAATCTTTCCCAGCATCAAGGTCTTTTCCAATGAGTCAGCTCTTTGCATCAAGTGGCTAAATATTGGAGTTTCAGCTTCAAAATCAGTCCTTCTAATGAGCACCCAGGACTGATCTCCTTTAGGATGGACTGGTTGGATTTCCTTGAGAGTCCAGGGACTCTCAAGAGTCTTCTCCCACACCACAGTTCAAAAGCATGAATTCTTCTGCGCTCAGCTTTCTTTATAGTCCAACTCTCACACCCATACATGACCACTGGAAAAACCATGGCCTTGACTAGAGGGACCTTTGTTGGCAAAGTAATGTCTCTGCTTTTTAATATGAAAGATCAAGTAGTAACCAAAACTCATGTTTATGAAGGACCCCCTTGGTGATCTGGTAGTTAAGAATTGGCCTGCCGATGCAGGTGACACGGTTCGATTTCTGGTTCAGGAAGATTCCACATGCCACAGGGCAGCTAAGCCCACGCACCGCAACTACTGAGCCTGTGCACCCTAGAGGCTGTGCTCTGCAACAACAGAAGCCTCTGCAATGAGAAGCCCACACACTGCAATGAGAGAGGAGCCCCCATTCGCTGCAACAAGAGAAAGCCTGTGTGCAGCAACGAAGACCCAGCGCAGCTGAAAATAAATAAATAAATATAAGGGCTTCCCTGGGGACTCTGTGGTAAAGAATCTGCCTGCCAATGCAGGAGACACGAGTTCGATCCCTGGTCCAGAAAGGTCCCACATGCTGTGGAGCAACTAAGCCAGTGAGCCACAACTACTAAAGCCTGCATGCTCCAGAGCCTGTGCTCCGCAACAAGAGAGTAACCCTGCTCGCTGCAACTAGAGAAAAGCCCGCACAGCAACAAAGACCCAGAACAGCCAATAAATAAATAAAATTTTACAACAAAGAAAAAAATCATGTATGTGATGAACTTTCCTTGTCAAGGGGGAAAAGGATTATAATATGTTAAATTAAAAAGCCATAACCAAAGAATATAAATAATATGCTGTTACTATTAAAAATGCATATACATATTGAAAAGAGACTAGAAAATACGCCTGTGTACAGTGATTGTGGAATAAGGAGTGAGTTCTTTTGTAAATTTTTGGTTTCCCAGCTTTCCATCGGAGAAGGCAATGGCACCCCACTCCAGTAATCTTGCCTGGAAAATCCCATGGACAAAGGAGCCTGGTGGGCTGTAGTCCATGGGGTCGCTAGGAGTTGGACACAACTGAGCGACTTCATTTTCACTTTTCACTTTCATGCATTGGAGAAGGAAATGGCAACCCACTTCAGTGTTCTTGCCTGGAGAATCCCAGGGATGGGGGAGCCTGGTGAGCTGCCATCTGTGGGGTCGCACAGAGTTGGACACGACTGAAGTGACTTAGCAGCAGCTTTCCATAATACTATCATTACTTTCACTAACCAAAAAAACCTACATCACTAAAAATATTGACAAACTTGACAACATAGGAAGCAATGTACTTCATGAAAGTTATACATTTTGGATTCTTCTTGCTATTTCTCGCAAAATGATTTAGAGTGGCTTACACATTTTTTTTTTTTAAGAGTAAATTGGTGTGCTAAGTGGAAAATAATGGGATGGAAAGAGATGACTTCTAACCCAGAGGTGTATGTTTCTAAATCAAAGTTTTTTTAAAAGGAAAATTATTCCACTAATTAAAACAACTAAGAAAAAACATGCATACTTTTCCAGAATCATATTATGTCTTTTCATGAGTAAACTGGCATTTCTTGTGATTGAGGCTGAACTTCTGCAACTTGTTCATTCTCCTTGAACGATGTTATCTGTTACTAATAAGGTGAGAGTTAAACCTCTGACCTTTCAGTACTGCTGACCAGGCTGTGAAAGGTGGAATGAACTGAGATCTTTCAGTCTTAAGAGAAGTTGTTTACAAGAGAAAGTCTCCAAAAGAATCCAACAGTTTAAAAATTTAGTTCAACTGTAATGACTATTTTGCATCATTAGTGTTTTTCATTGTGTACCCAAACAATTTAAAAGTTTACTCATAAAAGAGGTCACACAAAACGATGGAGCAGAATAATTTTCAATTTATCTCTATTTCTCTCTTCCTGCTGTATCTGCTTTTACATTTTAGAAACTAACAATTAAGAGGGATTTTGGCGTTGACTATCATTAGAGAAATTCCAAATTTCTTTTTGTTGGAAAGTAAATTGTTAACTTTTATAAGAGTGAGTATTTAACTCCTGTAACTCGACTTGGAGGGAGTTTAACATCTGTGTGTGATGTCCTCACCAGGTACCCATACAGACCCTGGCACAGAGTAGGTGCTTATGGAATATTTCTTTAATGAATAAGTGGGCAATAAATTAGATAGAAAAAGCAGAACTAGTCTTATGTGTGTGTGCTCAGCTGTGTCTGACTTTTTGCAACCCTTTGTATTGTAGCCTGCTAGGCTCCTCTGTCCATTGGATTTTTCAGGCAAGAATGCTGGTGTGGGTTGCCATTTCTTACTCCAGTTGATCTTCCTGTCCCAGCGACTGAACCCACATCTGCATCGCAGGCGGATTTTTTTTTTACTGCTGAGCCACAGTGAATAAGATAGAAAAAGCAGAACCAGTCTTAATATTAGCTAAAACTAGTTGTAGTCAAACTGAATAAAACTGAATAAAACTTCATTTGCTGTTAACAGAGAACTGTCTTGGATATTTCATGTGATTCCTTCAGTTTGGCAATTCTCTCTTGTAAGTTAAATAATTTTGAAGCTGGGAGGTTAGACAAGCCAGAAACCTTTAAGAGTGTGCTACAAACAGCTTTTTACTCACAAAGGAAAATGCAGAGACCTGGCAATATTTCCAGGCAGTAGCTTTTGCTACTAAGAACATTAAAGATAAAAATCGGTCCTTCATCATGTTGTTCCTGGCAGAATCAATTACCACTTAGTAAAATTTGTTTGCATAGTGATTACCTTGATCTAAGTTGGCAAGTCTAGAAAGGGACTAGAAGAGAGAAGGGCACATTTATTCGCTGCTTGGCCAGGGAGATGTGGTATTGGCAGAGGACAAACAGACCTGGGGGTACTTCTGTTCTTGTATCAGGAACAGAGAACAAAGTTTATTTGTCTTTCTTGCAATTTCATCTGTGACCATAACCATTCCTCATAGTCACCCAACTAAATGACACTGAATTCACTCAATTAAATGTCCAGATAATATCATGATGTGGTTAAAAGCAGAGGCTTACAAACGAATTGAATTGGGATGAGTTATTTGAATTCTCTTTGCTTCAGCATCTCCAAAAAGGGAAAAAAAATTTGCATTTGTCTCATAGTGTTGTTCTGAGGGCAGATTTAGTGGAAAAATGTAAGGTACTTAGACATGATGACAGGTATCTAGTAAACATTAAACAGATGTTAGCTATACTATTATTGTCTTCCCTGATGGCTCAGTTGGTAAAGAATCCGCCTACAATGCAGGGGGTGCAGGGTTGATCCACGGCTTAGGAAGATCCCCTGGAGTATGAAATGACAACCCACTCCAGTATCTTGCTGGGAAAATCCTATGAACAGAGGAGCCTGGCGGGCTACAGCCCATGGTGTCCCAGAGAGTCGGACACAACTGAAGTGACTGAGCAGAGGGTAACTGCAGGCTTTTCAGTAGGGAAGCCTGTCTGGATTGCATGCATAAAAGACAGAAAAGCACAGCCATTTTGCAGAGAAGATAGAGAACATTCTTGAGACTACAAACTGACCATAGACTAGATAAGACCTACAGAGAAGCTCCATGGTACGAAGAGCTTTTTAACAAACAAGAACCAGAACAACAATGGGATCCTACTACTATGTCCCATTGTGTTTATGCCGGTAGAGCCCACGACTCTAGCAAGATCCTGAGAGAGGAGCATCCGGCCAGAATCCAGGAATGATTTACTAATGGATTGAAAACAGGCTCTGTAAGGAATAATCAAAAGACTGGAGACACTTGTCCTGTAAAGAAAAAGGCTGATGTAGATGTGCTAACATGAGTCTTTATTCTGGGGACAGGACTTTGTTTCTTTCATGTTTCTTCCAGGTGGCAAAGAGGGACTTGACGAGCTGACACTTATGAGGGTTTAAGTAACCTGCCCAGGAAGACGGAGCTAGAAAATGTCAGAGCCAAGTTTAGGTCTGCATTTGCTAAATTTCAATATGCGGGTTCTTTACACCATTCTATACTATCTTCCTGTTGGTGTTCTTACTTGGGATTTTTAGTAATTCAAGCAAGTTTCTGGGTATTTGTTGCTTTTAGAGTCTCACATCCTTGGAGTCCAATAGATCCCAGACATAAAATACATGGCCATTCGACATCAACACCAGCAGAACTGGTCAGGATTTACAGTTTTGCTCTGGGAGTAAACCCACAGTTATAATCTACGTTTCCCTTGCTACTAGTTTTCTTATATTTTAACATCACAAGAATATAGCACAGAAAGAACTATAGACTCATGGTTAAAATTTTGAAAGATATATTCTGGATACCATTTGACACGTGTGCTAAGCCTGCCAGGCTCCTCTGTCCATATGGGGTGGGAGGTGGGAGGGGGATTCAGGATTGGGAGCTTGTATACACCCGTGGTGGATTCATGTCAGTGTATGGCAAAACCAATACAGTATTGTAAAGTAAAATAAAGTAAAAAAAAAAAAAAAAAGAATACTGCAGTGGGTTGCTGTGCCCTCTTCCAGGGGATCTTCCTGACCCAGGGATTGAACCCACATCTCTTACATCTACTGCATTAGCAGGCAGGGTCTTTACCACTAGCACCACCTGGGAAGCCCTAGTTGAATGTATAAGCCTACTTATATAAACATTTTCTTCAGCCAGGTAGGATGGAGCAAGAGTTTTAATTCAAATACTCATTTCAAATTTAAGCTGCTGCTGCTGCTGCTGCTAAGTCACTTCAGTCGTGTCCGACTCTGTGCGACCCCATAGACGGCAGCCCACCAGGCTCCCCTGTCCCTGGGATTCTCCAGGCAAGAATACTGGAGTGGGTTGCCATTTCCTTCTCCAATGCATGAAAGTGAAAAGGGAAAGTGAATTCACTCAGTCGTGTCCGACTCTTAGCGACCCCATAGACTGCAACCTACCAGGCTCCTCTGTCCATGGGATTTTCCAGGCAACAGTACTGGAGTGGGGTGCCATTGCCTTCTCCGAAAATCTAAGCTACACCCTATATATGTTAGATTCTCTATTATAACTGCTAATGAAGACCTTGCTTTACCACCATTTTAACAACTTTGCTGCTGATGGTGGTGGTGATGAGGGGTGGACTGTGTGTATGTGCGTGTATTTTTATGTGTAAATGTCTGCCTGTGTAGTATGAAGAGGAATAAGTAATTGTAGAATAGAAATAACAAGTAATTGTAGAGTAGAATAAGCTTTAAATGAAAATACTTTTGACTATGTTAGTGATAGACTATGTCAGTGATGATCCAGATAAGGAAGAAAATGGGAGAAACTAGAAAGATAAAGGAAGCAAAATGGAGGTAGAAGGAGAGAAAGACAGCAGGTAAAGAAGTAAGTAAGGAGGGAGAAAAACTGGACTGACTCTGAGGAGTAAATCCTTATTTTAGATGGTTCATGATACATCCCAGGCATCTGGGACACAACACAAATAATGCAAATGTATACTTCAAAGAGAAATTAGTATTTGCAGTTTTATAATATCAGAGTAGATTTGGAGCTTACAGCATAGTTATATGGTGTCCTTTCAATCCAAAGATAATGCTACTGACGAATTGCTTAAAAAAAGACATAGGTTACATGGATTTTTATAGCACTCATGCCAATCATTGACTCTTTCTTGTGCCCAATAACCTACGTCACCAAGATGGAAAACAGAAGGTGGGACTTCTGTCCAACCAGTTTGTCCAGTGACCAAAGCTCAGATGTTAAACATCCATACCTGTCCATCGGTTCCAATGGTCCCTCCACAGTCAGTGAGCAGCTCGGACATGTCGTAGTAGCTAACAAACTCCCATAAGCAGGCCTCTAGGTTCAAGTTTCGGTAGAAGCGTAAGGTATTGGAACCTCTGATAGATGAGCTGTACTGGTAAGGATAAGTCTCTCCAATTATTTCTGGATTTTTAGTAGCATCAGTCAAGAAACCATGGTGGGTCTTTACTTCGGTGTAATCCAAGAGGTTGGAGCACTTGTGGTTTCCAACACGGGTGCCATCAGGGCTGAGAGTGAGTTCAAAGTTGGAAAGCTCTTTGGTAGAGATTACAGGGAGCATGCCTACAAGGAATTGGGATAATCACTGTTACGTTTTCACCAAAGCAAAGGGCTTTGAACACTTGCTTTATAATCTCTTATCTCTTGAAAAGATAAGTGAGCAGTGATGGCTCAGATGTTAAAGAATCGCCTGCAATGCAGGAAACCAGGGTTCGATCCCTGGGTTGGGAAGATCCCCTGGAGAAGGGAATGGCAACTCACTCCGGTATTCTTGCTTGGAAATTCCCAAGGACAGAGGAGCCTGGAGGGATACAGTCCATGAGGTCGCAAAGAGTCAGACACCACTAAGAGACTAACACTTTCACTTTCTTTTTCAGTGATTATTAAAGTGGTATTTAGGAACCCTAAGGATCCTGAGAATTTTTCAGGAAATGTTTAACACCAGTGCTCTTTTCATGACTCTAAGGTATTATTTGACTTCTCCATGCTTATTTTCTCAGCAGTGTACAACGGATTTTTCCAATCGAAACTAAATCATATATCATAATAGATTGAATGTAGAAGTAGATATAAGAATCCAGCTGTCTTTTATTAATCCAGACACTAAAGATATTTTTAAAACTGTGAAACAATGCCATTCTTTTGTTTTGCTTTATAAAGTATAGTTCTTTTTATTAAAAGTATATTTTTCATGTTAACATGTAACTGATTTCTTGCTATTTTTTAACATTAATGAATAAGTATTTAACAATTGTTCAATCTTAATTTTAAATACAGTTAATATTTAAGGCTATAACCTCCAAAAATGAAAGGTCTTTGTGGCTATAAATAATTTTGAGTGTGCCCTCAGACCAAAAATTTTGAAAACTACCACCATACAGTATTGGATAGAATTGCCCAACTTCTTCTATAAAGACCCAAATTGTAACTATTTCAGGATTTGTGAGCCATAAGGATCTGCTGCAACTGTTTAGAGTTGCCATTTCAGAGCCAAGATTGCCATAAAATGGTTTGCAAAGGAATTCACATAACTGTGTGCAAGAAGACTTTATTAGGGATTATAATTTTAAATAATTTTCATGTATCACGAAATGTTCTTTTGTTTTCTTCCAAACATTTAAAAATGTAAAAAGCATTCTTAGCTTTCAGACCACACAAAAACAGGCAGCAGGTTAGATTCAGCCCATGGGATCTAGTTTGTTGAACCTTGGGGTAAGCAATGCAGCAAAAAGGGCTATGAAACAGGTTTTCTCCTGGACTCTTTTCTACCTCTCCATCTTAGGTTCTCCCAGAGCAAAATGCTGGCCCCACAAAAGGACTCGTCAGCTTCTGTAGAGCTATGAACACTGACTGTCTTTGAAAATGCTAAGTCAGGCTCTAGGAGATGCATGAGGGACCAGTCTTTCTATTAGGAAGGACTGTTATAGGTCTGCCCTTCCCTGATGGTCTCCTCCGCTCTCTGCAAGTCTGCGTCACACCTCTCACGTGGTGAGAGCTCACATGGGTCTAAAGGTAGGGTGGTCAAACATGGACCCAACATTACATTAGGAAATAAGGAGGGGCAGATTCCTGTCCATATAGCACAAATTTGGGTATGCAACAAGCAGACAAGGCCAAATGATGTCCTTTTTTATGAGGCAGGTAAATTCTACCTTATATATAAATTCTACCTTATACATATACATATGTATATATTTGTTGTTGTTAAGTCTCTAAGTCGTGTCTGACTCCTTTTCAATGCCATGGACTGTAGCCTGCCAGGCTCCAATCCCATGGGTGGAAGAGCCTGGTGGACTACAGTCCGTGGGGTCGCTAAGAGTCGGACACGACTGAGTGACTTCACTTTCACTTTTCACGTTCATGCATTGGAGAAGGCAATGGCAACCCACTCCAGTGGGTTTCTTGCCTGCAGAATCCCAGGGACAGAGGAGCCTGGTGGGCTGCTGTCTGTGGGGTCGCACAGAGTCGGACATGACTCAAGTGACTTAGCAGCAGCAGCAGCATATATGTATATATATACACATATATGTATATATATAATATTGCCTAATATTGCCATTAGCTACTTAAACTATAACTAACGTACCAAGTAATAGAATTAATGTTTATATACTTCAGATATAAAGTGAATTAAGAGGAACAGAATGTGAAAATGTCTTCTGTACATGGGGAAATGTTCCTAAAGTGTGGATAAAGTTACTGACTCAGAAATTCTGGCCGCACTTCCGTATCCAGAGAAAATGAACACAAAATTATTGTTAGGGGCATTTTTATCTTATTTTAATGCCTAAGAAATGTCTTAGTTGTTGCAATAAATATTGGCAGAGATTTGTGAGATTCTTGCTATGAAAAAGCAAATAGATGTTGAAGGCAGGGACTGAGATATCATGTGCTTTAATGTAAGTCCAAGTTTAAGAGTTTTGAAGGCACACTATGCCACTTCATAAAAGATAGCACATCAACCAAAGCTTTGTTTCATTGTGTTGTGACATGTATGACATTTACGTAATTTTAAACACTGGAATAGCCAGAAAAAATAAAACTGGGCAGACAGATAGCAAAAAACAGTCAAAAGAAGCAAGACTTGAAACTTAAGCTGTAAACTGAGCATTTATTGTACACTTGGTTATTCAGAAAACAAGCAGACCTCAGAGATACCGCAGGTTTGGTTCTAGATCACTGCAATAAGGTGAATATCAAAATGAAGTGAGTTCCACGATTTTTTTTTGTTTCCCAGTACAACTATACTGTAAAGTGTGTAATAATAGTATCATGTCTAAAACACAATGGACCCACCGTCACTGAAAAATATTTTATTGTTGAAAAATGCTAACCATCACCCGAGCCTTCAGTGAATCAAAATCTTTTTGCTGGCGGAGGGTTTGAAATATTGAGAGAATTACCAAAACGTGGCACAGAGATGTGAGGCAAGCAGATGCTGTTGGGAAAATGATGCCAACAGATTGCTGGAAGCAGGGCTGCCACCTTCAACTTATAAAAACCGCAGTATCTGTGAAGCGCAATGAAATGGGCTCTGCCTGTATTTAGTAAAACAAACCAGGTAAAGAGAAGCCCAAACTATCTCCACGGCTTTGCTTACCCAAGTCACCTACCGTCTATGTGGGGCATCGTGACGGTGAGCTTGATGAGGTTTGTGTACTCTGAGTCCTTGGGGCCCGTGTAGCGCAGTTTAGCTGAGAAGGGCTCTGCTCCCACTATCCCTGGCACTCGGGGCTGGCAAAGACCTAAAGCATAATGAAGACACTTATGTTAAAAGAAGATAATGGTTGACACCTAAAATATATACATTTTTAATAGGAACTATTTTTTTCTATATACTTTAAAATTCTCTGTGGACCAAGGCATTGCTGAGAGTAGATACTATGAGGAATCAAAAGACCATGGTGTGAGAAGTAATTCCAGCAGACAGTGGCTACTTCTTAAGACTGGGAGTATCTTCTAAAGTTTGAGAAAAAATAGTTATTGTTCAACGTGATTTAACATGTGCTGCATATCATCAGTAATGGTCATATTCACAAGATCATTTTAATATAAACAGATACAGTAACAATGACTGAAAACCAACGGGAGAAAAGTAAGTGTCAGTTCAGTTGCTCAGTTGTGTCCGACTCTGCGACCCCATGAACGGCGGCACGTCAGGCTTCCCTGTCCATCACCAACCCTCAGAGTTTGCTCAGACTCGTGTCCATCGAGTTGGTGATGCCATCAAACCATCTCATCCTCTGTCATCCCCTTCTCCTGCCTTCAATCTTTGCCAGCATCAGGGTTTTTTTTCAGTGAGTCAGTTCTTCGTATCAGGTGGCCAAAGTATTGGAGTTTCAGCTTCAGCATCAGTCCTTCCAATGAATATTCAGGTCTGATTTCCTTTAGGATGGATCTCCTTGCAGTCCAAAAGCATCAATTCTTTGGTACTCAGCTTTCTTTATAGTACAACTAGTCAAAGGTCTGGCATGTCAAAGCTATGATTTTTCCAGTAGTCATGTATGGATGTGAGAGTTGGGCTATCTATAAAGAAGGTAAGTGTAGTGTAACTAAATGAATGAGATTGTTACCCTAGAATTAAATACTTGTGACTAGTCATAAAATTCCATTATTTATAATAAAGCTAAAATATACTCATTTTAGAGACAAAAACTAGAATCAGAGAATCTTAGAACTACCAAAATATATAGTTCTCTCTCTATATGGGATTTCTTACAGTATGTGTATTATAAATTATAATTTATTTTCTATCTATCAAGAATTTTGACATGAAAATCTTTCTCCAATGTTTGCTTTAAGAGCACAGTAATGTCTTCATTTTAATAGCATTAGAGAATTAGGCAACATATAATTTCTGTTTGGAGAAAACAGAGGAAATATACAGGTATTTATTGTTGTTCAGTCACTCAGTTGTGTCTGACACTTTGCAACCCCATGGACTGCAGCACGCAAGGCATCCCTGTCCATCACCATCTCCTGGAGCTTACTCAAACTCATGTCCATCGAGTCGGTGATGCCATCCAACCATCTCATCCTCTGTCATCCCCTTCTCCTTCTGCACTCAATCTTTCCTAGCATCAGATTCTTTTCCAGTGAGTCGGCTCTTTGCATCAGGTGGCCAAAGTACTGGAGCTTCAGCTTCAGCACCAGTCCTTCCAATGAGTATTCAGGGTTGATTTCCTTTAGGTTTAACTGGTTTGATCTCCTTGCAGTCCAACAGACTCTCAAGAGTCTTCTCCAACACCACAGTTCAAAAGGTATTTATGAGAATGTCAACAAAATCAGAATCAGGCCCTAGCATAAGGCATGTCTATTTTATTAATTAAGGGTGATTCATTTTAAGTCATTTATTTTTTTTGGCACCAACACAATGCTTTGGTTTTAAAAGAAACTTAAAAATCATATATTTTAATCCTGATAAAAGAACATGTTTGCTACATAGTTTATCAATACATATTGACCCTGAATATATAAGGGTGGGAGATGGTCCATATAACCTTTCTTGCTGCAACAAACATACTTCTGAAGAACTGTATACAAATGGAATTTTTAGAAATAGAATCTTATAAAAAGAGTTATTTTAAAACTCTAGGTTAAAAATTCTGCAGAGTAGAGGGTTAGTTTACAAAGTGGATTTCCTGTCTTTTCATTGTTGTCTCCAGCCACATCTACTTCCCACCTCCACTGTGTCTGGGCTCCAGTCCTGCCTCATCATCAGTTACAGTCAAATTCACAAGATCATTTTAATATAAACAAACATAGTAAAAATGACTGAGAAACAACAGGGAAAAAGTAACTGTGGCTTAACTAAATGAATGAGATTGTTAACCTAGAATTATCCTAGAATTAGTCATAAAATATACATTATTTATAATAAAATAAAGTTAAAAATGTGCTCATTTTAGAAATGAAAACTAGAATCAGAGAATCTTAAACAGACCAAAATATATAGTTTTTTCTCTATATATGATTTCTTACAGTATGCACTTCCCTTATTACCTCCTTTGTAATAATAAAGTATAGACACTCTTACATACCTCTGTTCTTGGACTGTCCTTCCCCTCCTGCCCCAGCAAGCTCTTGCTCATCCAACAACCAGCTGGGAGTGCCCTGGCTTCACATCTTCACATGAGCCACCCTGCCCAGATCCGACCCGTGTGTACCATCTGCTTCATCTGATTGTCCCTCCTCTCCCCCACATGCTGCCTTATTTCTCTGCTTGCAGTTCCCAGAATACTCTAGGTTTCCTCATGCGTCTATGAGTCATCGCTCATGCCTTTCCCCTACTCCTGTTTTCAAGATTCAGCTTAAGCATCTCCTCTTTGATGAAACCTTTCGTGATCCATTCAGATTAGAACTCATCACGATGACTTTTGCATTTCTGTGCCCTGGCCAGACTAAAATGTGTCTATCTTCAACCTGAGTGTGAACTCTGGGAGGGCAGGAATCCTACCTTATTTTTCATATTTCAGCAAAATTGTGACATTTGCACAGTGATTGAAAAATACACAATGAGTATATATTTGTTTTCTAATGACTATTTTTGTGAAGATAGATTATCATTTTAAAATACCTATCATTTTAAGAGCAGCAATGGCTCAGATGGTAAAGAATCCTCCTGCAGTGCAGGAAACCAGGGTCCGATTCCTGGGTTGGGAAGATCCCCTGGAGAAGGGAATGGTAACCCGCTCTAGTATTCTTGCTTGGAAAATCCCACGGACAGAGGAACCTAGTGGGCTACAGTGCATAGGGTTGCAAAGAGTCGGACACAACTGAGTGACTAACACTTTCACTTTATCATTTAAAATTATCAATGTATCACAGAATACATGGGGCATTTGGAGGAACGAATAACTAGAAATTAGACATATATAACATTCCTCGGTATTCCAGCGAACATGATGTGAAAACTGCCATGTACTACCTTCTTCTCGGCCGATGGTCACAATAGGACTCATCAGCTCCAAGCCTTCACTGCCGTCAGCATTCACAGCCCGAGCTGCACACTGCACTCTGGAGCCAGGCTGGAAGTATATGGAGTCTAAAGTGATCATCTTGGACGAAGTGAAAAAGGTGTCAAAGTCCACTTCTCTCATGGGGCTGGTCACGCCGTCGGGGCCGGCGGGGGCGCTGATCAGCCATCGGTACCGGGTCAAAGTATCATTGATGTTCTCACTTGCACAAATAGAGCCTGTTTTTTCGTAGTCTGAATATTTAGGGTTGCAAGCCTATGGGAAACAAATAACTGTGTTAGGGCCACAGGATAGAACAAGGTGGAAATTATTCCTCTTAAATTCTCTCTACTTTAGTATCTTCGGTGCTCCTTTTTTTTCTCCCCAAGTCACCAATGCTATTCACGCAACTTTCAAATTCCTATTCCTAGCCCTGCTAGCTTTCAGGAACTCTGATCTTGCATTTCAAACAGCTTAGGAGGCTTTTCCACCTTTAACTTGATAACTTGAGTAAAAGTGACACTCATTTCATCATCTCCTGCATCCTTAGAGTTGTCGGATCACCCCTGTTCTTTCTCTCTCCCTCACTTTCCCCTTTTTATTTTGTCCCCCATGTCCAGTGGGTCAGTGAACTTGGTTGATTCTTTCTGTGCACTGTCTCGTAAGTTGGTCCCTTCTTCCCATTCCCAGCATCACCTTTCTATCTAATTCAGAGCCTTTCTAGTCAGGGGACCATTGCTGCCATGGTAACACTTCAATACATCCCCTCTGCTCATGTCATTCTTCTGGGCAAGAGCTCCCTGCTGCTGCTGCTGCTGCTGCTAAGTCGCTCAATCGTGTCCGACTCTGTGCGACCCCTGGACTGCAGACTACCAGTCTCCTCCGTCCATGGGATTTTCCAGGCAAGAGTACTGGAGTGGGGTGCCGTTGCCTTCTCCCAAGAGCTCCCTGCTACCCAACAAATGAAATCCACGTTCCTTATATATTTCAAGACTTCTATTACTTGTATCACATAATCATTTCTTGCCTTGATAATCCAACACACACTTACTGTATACCTATTATATATAGGTCATTATACCAGGAATATTGCGATATAAAAATAAGTAGAGGAAGGAAGGGTCAGACGAATTGGGAGAGTAGCATTGACACACATACACTGCGTGTGTTAGTCGCTCAGTCGTGTCTGACTCTTTGTGACCCCGTGGACTGTAGCCCGCCAGGCTCCTCTGTCTATGGGATTCTCTAGGCAAGAATACTGGAGTGGGTTTCCATTTCCTTCTCCAGGGCATCTTCCCAATCCAGGGATCAAACCCATATCTCCTGCATTGCAGGCAAATTCTTTACTGTCTCAGCCACCAGGGAAGCCCAGTACAGACACTACCATGTATAAAATAGATAGCTAGTGGGAAGCTGCTGTAGAGTGCAGAGAGCTCAGCTCAGTGCTCTGTGATGACTTAGAGAGGTGGGAGGGAGGCACTAGAGAGAGGAGATATATGTACACAGACATATATTCACTTTGTTGTACAGAAGAAACTAACCCAACATTGTAAAGCAATATAAAATAAGTAAATGTGTCCTAATTTTTGCTCACAAGGTGCTTACAATTTATAGCAAAGAGACGGTAACTTAAAAAAGTAACGATAATATGCCATTTGTAATGCAACCACTTTATTCTGGAATGATGTTTCCTTACGTGACTCAAACTACTGACACTCCATCAGACCATCCCAAACCTTCCCTCACAGGTGGAGCTGCTGTTCTATTTCCTAGTTGGTATCATGATAATGCTCATCGTGCCTTATGGTAGAGTGACGGATTCTTACATATTTTCCTCTTCCTTATTTTTAAATTCCTCCAGCACAAAGTTTATATCTTACTAATTTATCTCTCAGTGACAGATGCTGAGATAATATGAGATACACATTATGGACACATCAGTTAGTACACCTTTGTCGGATGAAGGGAGAACAACAGGAGCTTCACTTGAGTGATATTTTCCTCTCCAAAGACCAAAGAGTAAATTCTGCAGCATTTTCCCACTTTTATCTCATCATGGCAAAGCCCATGCGACCTTGGTTAATGTTCATAACTATTTTAACTATTTCACAACTTTCCTCTATTTCCTACTCACTGTGATACAGACGACAGGATAACCAGATGCAGGCCCAGCACTCTCTTTGGCCCTGGAAGTGTCATCGTACATCAGCAAGGACACAACTTGAGGGACAGAAGGAAAAGTAGCATCGGCCACGCTGTTTGTTTCTTCTATATACACAATGGCTTTGGTCGCCTTGAAGGAAGAGATAGTTATCCATGATTATTGAAATATGAGACTCCTGATGCTTCTACTGTGCAGAACAATATAATACTTGGCAAGTACGTGGTTTCAATATAATAGCAACTGTCACACCCAGAGACCCTGCAGTGTGACAGGCCCTATGTGGTTTGTTTCTAATGACCTTAGCGTGTACAAGGGAGGGTACCTGAGCCCAGGGCAGTCTATTGGCCAGTGGTCCACAAAGTATGTGGTTGTAATTTTTTCTCCAAATGGTAGTGATACTCGCTAAATCTAACTTGGTTTAAAGTATTGGGGTTGTAAAGCGGAAGATGATGACAAAGTCAATTAATTAATAGTGGGAGGAAAGCTGAAAGACACCCTGGGAGAAGGTAGATTCTAGGGGTCACGTGATATTGTGGATCCTGCTGAAGTGGACGGCAGTGCAAAGTGAAGCTTTAGATGAGCAGAAGCACAGCGTGAAACAAAGGCAGAGGGAGAAGCTGAGCCGCAGACAGAAGAGGGTCCCGTGAATATGTACTGTTGGTAGGGTGATAAGAACACCTTGCTGATAAATTTGCCTTAGTTTCTGAACCATCTTCCAATATCTGATGACACCTCACAGTTTCTAAGGCTATACTTACCCGTGTCCTCTTAAAAGAGGCTTTGATCACTTAAAGTCATTTGAGTGAATCTCTGTTCCTCTTACTCAGGAGAGGTTAATACAATGCTCCATAAAAATTAAAGACTCATTTCTTAGGTGATCAAGAATGAAAAAGATTTGCTGTTCCTACTTCTTGAATTTTAACTATGACTTGAAAAAAAAGCCAAGTAGCAAAAATTAGAAAATATTAAAAATACCTGTACTTAAGGGAAAAATATCTTATACTAATAGTGAAATCATAACATACAAAAGAAATAGAATAAATGTAAGCACAGATAATATAAACATTGGTCAGTTTCAAAAATCTTACGATGTCACTTATATGCAAAAATCTTAAAAAAAAGATACAAATGAACCTATTTACAAAACAGAAACAGATTCACAGATTTAGAGAATGAATTTATGGTTACTAGGGGGGAAGTGTGGTGGGCAGCGATAGAATGGGAGTTTGGGGTTGACATGTACAAACTGCTATATTTAAAATAGATAAACAATAAAGACCTACTGTATAGCACAGGGAACTTTGCTCAATATTCTGTAATAACTTAAATGGGTAAAGAACTTGAAAAAGAACAGATACACTTATATGCATAACTGAATCACTTTGCTGAAACCTGGAACTCATACAACATTGTTTATCAACTATTTTCCAACATAAAATAAAGATTTAAAAATCCTTTAGTTTTAAAACTTAGGTTTAAAGGTCAAAATTCTATGGAAATTATGTTTATCTTGAAGAAAATCTGGTCGATGATACAATATAAAATTAAATGAAAACAGAAAAGAATTGTTAGGACCATAACATTTGAGTCTTTGAGCCTCTGGACATCATGTTAATAGTTATGATGAAAAGGTGGGAATTTTGAGGGTTAGAAAATTGTTTCATGGGTTAAAAATGTGTGTTTTAATGAGTTGTGGCACGAAACTAATAACCTCATCTTTGTGCTGAGACTACAAAGCACAAAGGTTAATCCCAGATTCAATCATTATTGACTGAAATGGGAAGGGTAAACTGGCCTGCTGTGGGACTCAGAGACTTCCTACAAACATGATTTTTCAAGAAAGAGACAGGAATCTTTTATTTTTTTGGCCGTGTCACTTGTCTTGTGGGATCTTAGTTCTCTGACCAGGGATTGAACGCAGTAGTAAAGGCAGTAAAGGCATACAGCCCTAACCATTGAACCACCAGGGAGTTTAGGAATTTCTTCATTCTTGTTTTCCAATGGAAGCAACATTTATATAGGAGGTGAAAAGAGATTATGTGCATCTTCTTTATACAAGTCTAAAGTCCATGACTTATCTGTATACTTGGGATGGTTACACGCATTTTCCCTGATAAAATGCTGGCCATGACTTTATATCCATATCTGATTACTTACCTGTGTCTCTGCTATCATATTTTCATCAGGTTTTAGGTGGACAGTGAAGGCCTCTCTCATCTCTCTTACACCATCGAATATGACTTCAATTTCCACAATGTGCTGGGTTTCTCCCTCCTTAAACTCAATTTCTACAAATGCAAAATCACAGGTTTAAATCCTTTACATAGGAATATGAGAAGTTTCTGGTAACCTTTGACAATGACCCACAATGAGAAATACATTTTATATCACTATATGCATTCCATGCTAATATTTTTCCATTCCATTTTGTCCAGAAGAAAACTCTAATCATAAGCTACTAAACTGATTTTTTTGATCCACAGTTTGAAAAAATGCAGAGTGATGGAATAGGCAATTCATAATTCTAATACTGGAACAACCAGACAAACTCACCTCTCATTTCCCAGAACTTCCAGACCAATAGGATGTGTGTCAAATATATGATCACACAGGTATTACTGAGTGTGAATAGTATTTTCATTATGTATGTATCTAGAAAAGCTGGACATAAAATGGTTGCAATTCTTAACATCATGTCAAATTATATTTTAAAAAGACTTCTTTTGGTTGTTGATGTTAATCTTAGAAATGCAGAAAATTTTATTAACAGAAGTGTTAATAGTGTTTTTGCTCTCACCCTGTTCCTCCTCACTAAAAATAATTCCTTCATTGTTATGAAAATTAAACCCATCATGATAATCCCTTTTTAATCATTTATTCTAAAATTCTCAACATATTAAAAAATTAATTGATTTTATTGAACTCATGAATAAGCAGCTGACCAAACTTGGATAAACAACTCTGTGGGCTTTACAATGCCTTTTAAGAAACTGGTTCAGGAGAGAAAATAAAGAATATAATGCATAATCATTCCAATCTGAGAAGATAACAGATGCTGCAGTATTTGATCATTATAATTCTAAATTAAGAAGTCCTTTAAAATGTAACAGAAGAAAATGTGTCTTTAATGTATCTTTCTTTGCCTACTTCCATCAATTATGAAAAAGATTTTTTTCTTTAAAATTGTGTTAGTAAGCCAGACTCATCTTTCAAATTAGTTCTGTTTCTTGGTACACCCATTTCTCACGTTGGCCTTAGCCTATAATTTGAGTCCATCAGTCTTATATTTCTCCCACTCCGGGAGGGCTCATGCTTCTTGTTCCAGAGGGTGAAAATAGCTGATCACTTCCGGGTCACCAGTTTGTTTGGCCTGACCCGTGGTGATGTTGCAATGGAAAGCTTGTTTCCAATCCTTCAATATCCGGGGATTGCACAGGAAAATACAGATTTTTCATATCTTTTGTGCTTTTCTGACTGCACACTGTCATCTGGCTATGACCATACCAGTTTTGCTCAGTAGGGAATGAACTTTCTGGTTGAAGAAGATTTCCATTATTCCGTCTTTCCCTCATACCCTCCTTGATCTACTCATTTTCATTGCTTGTCTTAGCCTTATAAGCATCTGAGTGCTGCAGTGCTGTGAATTATACAAACCCAGTTTCTAAGAAGTCAAAAACTTAAGTATTTATTTTAAATGCTTAAATTACTGTCTTCTTACATATATGTGCTAAATGACAGCTCTTTCTTCAATCACTTTATAGTCTTTATCTGCCAGTTTAGTCATTTTTTTTAGTTTTTTTTTTTGATGTGGAACATTTTAAAAATCTTTATTGAATTTGTTATAATATTGCATCTGTGATGTATTGGTTTTTTTGGCAAAAAGGCATGTGGAATCTTAGCTCCCTGATCAGAGATTGAACCTGCACTCTTTGCATTGGAAGGCAAAGTCTTAATCACTGGACTGCCAGAAAAGTCCCCAGACATTTGTAATACAAAAATATTTCAATTTTTATTCTATGTTTAATTTTTTGTTTAATGTAAAGGACTGACCACAATTTGGTCCATAAAAAGATGTTATGTTTCAGGAAAGATTAAATCTTTATTATAAACATTTATAAATGGCATGCTAATATTTATAGGACAAAAGAGACACAGGTTGATTTAACATTTTATGTTTTCTCTGACTTAATTTGTCAATTTACTATATACATATGATTTTGTTTTTGTTTTAGCAAAAAGAACTGTTTTATTTCTAAGAAAAATATTTTCTGTTAAAGGTCATATTGTACATATTTAGAAGATGCTTCCTTCATGTGAAACATGCTTATGTTAGAAATACTTCAGATTTTATAATTTCATAGCTGATCAGTTTTTTCCTCTCCTTTTCAGTTTTACATGATTTATTTCAAATAGATTATCATTCTTTACATGGGAAATAATATGAGGATAACTTTGAAGCTCTATAGCAGTTCATCAAACTTTTACCATATATACAAAGAAAATACATGCTACTTTGTAGAAGATGCTATTTTTTCCTACTGTCTCATTAACTCAGTTAATGACTGATAGTAACTTCTAATCACTTTCTAAACTGTTCTGAAGTTAGCAGACCAAGATGAATGCCTGCAGTCTATGATCACCAAAAACTGTTGGCTGTGGCAGGTAGAAAACTAGAAACAAAGTGGATAAGGACAACTAACTACAAATAATTCATAAACTTAATTTTAGACATCATTTTATGTCTATTTTGCCAGTAAATGATCCAGAGAGAGAGAGAATAATGGATTTGTTTTATACTTCTAAAAGTATATGGTGAAATGATCCAAAAGTTTGAAGAAGAAAAGAGATGGATGAAATGTATTTATGACAAGCTCCTGAAGCCCAGAGAAGTCATGGTCTCTATAGTTGGTCATCTGTTCCCCTTTTCACTGCCTTCCATTAACACAAAATTTTCAAGCTTGACATTTTGGATTGTTGGTATTCTATAAACTAAAAAAGACTATCTTCTTGGCTATGACATACATTTTCCATGTAATAGAATATTCAGGAAAGTTATTATTTAATATCGAATGACCATAATGAAGGTAAAGATTGTTGAAAATGAAAGTACGCTCAAAACATCTAGCAACTTTACTCAAAATTTCCTTAAATCGTAAGACATATACTCTGTAAATCAAAAAGGAAATGCCTGGAAACAAATTCCATTGACTTTGTTTTACTGAAGGAAGTTAACTTAAAGGAGTATGTGCATTTGTATTTCAGGTAAATGGATATTTCTCTTCTTTTTCTCAAGGACACCAGCACCAACGCAGTGTGAGCACAACTCATCCTGACACACCCCGAGAGCCCCCATACCTTCCGACACAGGGTGATAGTCCTCTCCAGAAGTGGCCGAGCCATCCTTGGTGTGAACTCTCACGATGGAAACTTTTGAAGTATCTCCTTGGCGAATCACTGGAATTTTTATAACTACTGACTGTCCTGGTTCTTTGGGTTCACTGACGCTGAATTTGGTCTCTCCAAATTTAATAATTGTCTCTGAAACAGTAGGAAACATGGGCAAATTAGTTTGTGAAGAGAATGCTTTTTCCTCCATTTCTGACAGTTTTTTTTCCCCCCATGTTTGTGCATGTTAAGTCGCTTCAGTCATATCCAACTCTTTGGGACCTTGTGGACTGCAGCCCTCCAGGCACCTCTGTCTATGGGATTCTCCAGGCAAGAATACTGGAGCGAGTTGCTATGCCCTTCTTCAGGGGATCTTCCTGACCCAGGGACTGAACCCACGTCGCCTGCATTGGCAGATGGGTTCTTTACCACTGGTGCCTCCTGGGAAGCCCCTTTTCCATGTGAGAGGAGCTTAATCATATCATATGCTGGGCTTCGCTCTGTCCCTTCATTCAGTATAACTGGTGTGTCAGGAGAAACTGGGCATGCATGGCCCAGCTCCTTTCTTGGAAATTAACCAGCCCCCAGAAATCGCATGCTCTGGGCTGTCTCTATGTGCCAAAAATTTTTACGTGAGTGGGCCACTGACTGCGGGAGGGGAGGGAAGAAACTGTTGTTCCAGAACTACCTGCACTGAAGGCAGGAGGAGGAGCAAGCAGGTATGAGTGCTCTGGCCTCAGCATTTACATATAAACGATGTTCTTCAATATCAGCTTATGGTTTAAATGGTTTACTGCATTCTCCATTTATCTTAGTCTTTTTCCTATTTCTTTTTTAACAATCTTTTTTTCTTTTAAGTTCTTTTTATCTATTTAGCTGCACCACACAGCATGTGGGATCTCGATTCTCCAAATAGGGTTTGAACCTGCACCATCTGCATTGAAAGGTGGAGACTTAACCACTGGACTGCCTGGGAAGTCCCCTTTTTCCTATTTCTCAACCATTTAAAAAGCCTAGTCAGGAAGAGGGGCTTATTTTCTGAGCTACCTAAAACTTGAACACAGATGGATTTCAGTTCCCAATTTACAGCTGAGCACAAGACACGGCTTCTTACTATCAGCATCATCTCGGATCCTTATCAGAGTTTCATTTTGTTCCCCAACTGCAGCTCCAAAACGAGAATTGCTTTGTGGGGTGCCAAGAACCAGTCGGAGCTCCTCTATCTCCTCGTACAATACGTCATCCATCAGCTCCAGGATGCAAGGCTTTTCGATCTCCCCTGGAACAATAATCATTAAAGCAGGTCAGTCACATCCCTTAAGCCATAAGGGATACCCCTGCAGCTAGAAGGTAAACACCATGAGGGCAGGGATGTTGTTTTATCCCTTGCTGCATCAATAGTGCAAAGAGCAATGTCTGGCATGTAATAAGCCTTCAGTTACTATTTGCTGAATGAACGTATGCAATGACAGGTTCCTATTTGTACAGGGAATTTCTTCTGTCTTTAAGTTTTGTTACTCATGTCTGAAAACAAGGGGAAAAGAGCAAATGGCAATGTCATCTACAAATTTCTAACATTATGATCAGGATGCAAATTTAGCAAATTTGTACCAGTTGGTCATTGTCAGATCACAGAACATGTTTCTTAGACTGTATAGTCCATGGGGTGGCAAAGAGTCAGACATGACTGAGTGACTTTCACTTTCACATGTTTCTTACACATGGATCAAAGTAGTCAAGTATTTTAAGACATTGAATCCATATTTAAAACGTGACACCTATTTCTTTTCATTTCTGTCATTTGAACACTAAGTCTTTCCCACTATTGTAAAATCTGAACATGCCATTTTCTGTTGAATAAGTTTTGAATAAACAATATAGCATGTGTGCTCAGTAGTGTCTGACTCTTTTGCAACCCCATGGACTGTGGTCTGCCAGGCTCCTCTGTCCATGGGATTCTCCAGGCAAGAATACTGGAGTGGGTTGCCATTTCCTCCTTCAGGGGGATCTTCCTGGCCCAGGGATCAAATGTGTATCTCCTGCATTGGCAGGTGGGTTCTTAACCACTGATCCATGAGGCAAGCCCAAACAATATAGTACATCACTAGAAACTAATCAATACACTGACACAGAGACCAAAGGAGAATGCATTCAACCTGTTAAAATCAACCTCACTTTATTATCATCTAGTGCACATTAAACCATGTCAGAAGCTTGAGGGAATCTAGAACTTGTAGAATCAAGTATACTTAATAGATACTTCACACCCAAAACTTGGCTTCTGCAAACTCAAAAACGTCAAGCTGAAACGTACCAGGGAGGAATGTGATGATGGAGATGTCAGTATTGGGGCGTTCTTCAAAGTCCATCATCACCTGTGCGGAACCCTGTCGCGTGTAGCATCTCACTGAAGACCTGTATTGGATATCCCCACTCCGGTGGATCATGGCGACTATCTGCCCATCATTTTCATTGCCAGTATACACTCGTTCTTTGAATTGCATCTTAGGTACTGCAGAAAACACAAGAACATAAATATCTGAATCAAAGTGAACAGAAATTTGAGGAAAATGGAATTTTAGAAAAGATGGTTCAGTGGGAAGAATACCAGAACAACAAGAAGAAGAACTGGATCCTAGTCTCTGCTCGGTTACTGGCCAGTATTTTGGGCTTGAGCTAACCACTTAACCCAGAGTTCTGATTTCCTTTTCCTTGACATTTTGCTCTGCCTCGTTTGTGGAGTAGGGAGATACAATGAAATGGGAAAAAGTAGATACAACCAGAGACTTTAAGATCTGTATCTATATACACTGGGTTTCCCTCATAGCTCAGTTGGTAAAGAATCTGCCTGCAGTGCAGGAGACCTGGGTTCAATTTCTGGGTCAGGAAGATCCCCTGGAGAAGGAAATGGCAACCCACTCCACTATTCTTGCCTGGAGAATCCCATGGACAGACAAGCCTGGTGGGCTACAGTCCATGGGTTTGCAAGAGTTGGACATGACTTAGCGACTAAACCGCTACCATCTATATATATTGCTTAATCAAGAACCTTTCAGAATTTCTTCATATGAAAAACATTCAAGATTGTGTACATAATTACAAGCATAGTTACCCAAACCATAATGGAAAAGATGACAATGACTATAATATATATATTACATAACACATGTGGAATGGCATCAAGAAGTGTTAGTCGCTCAGTCGTGTCTGACTCTTTGTGACCCCATGGACTGTAGCCCACCAGGCTTCTCTGTCCATGGGATTCTCTAGGCAAGAATACTGGAGTGGGTTGCCATGCCCTTCTCCAGGGGATCTTCCTGACCCAGGGATTGAACCCCGGTCTCCTGCACTGCAGGCAGATTCTTTACCCTCTGAGCCACCAAGAAAGCCTTTATAGAAAACACAGGTGACACCTACACTAGGTCAGTTAACTACAGATCTCATTGACAATAGGTTAGACTCCTCCAGTACTATCAAGGTCATCATGGTAGGAGATTATTTAGGATTTCCTTTCGATGATGAGTCGGAGAGCCTTGCTTTTGGCATATCATTAGGAGCAGTTTCAGGACTGTCTGTGTGTAAGGAGATAACAGAAAGTGTCTGGTGTTGAGAAGTGGGAAAAGACCGTTAATACTCAAGGGTTTGTGCAATCTCACGCAGTTGCACCCGTCTGTGGGAGGGAGTTCTTGACACACAAGCAAGGTAATGATAACAATCTCACTTTTATTTTAATCTGAAAGGAAGACTAAAAGTTTTTCTTCTGAGACTGTCTAATTCTATCAAAACAATAAGAAAACAATCAGGAGAAGAAAGAAAGACTTTCAGCTAAGGTATTACTATGGGATGACCTGTCTGTCCACAGCCCCCTCCCTGCCCCCCATTCACAGAGTGAAGTCCTAACACCCAATACCTGAGAATAGGACTTTATGTGGAGACAGGGTCTTTATAGAACTAAGGAAGGAAAAATGAGGGCATCAGCGTGGGCCTTAATTCAATATGACCGGCGCGCTTATACAAAAGGGGAAATTTAAACACAGATACACATAGAAGGTGATGTAAAGACACATCCGGAAAAGATGGCCATCTACAAACCGAGAGCTGGAACCGATCCTTCCCCCACATCCCTTCGAAAAGGCAGTCGCTATTATTCTGTGGCTCAGTCGTGTCTGACTCTTTATGACCCCGTGGACTGCCGCAGGCTTCCCTGTCCTTCACTGTCTCCCAGGGTTTGCTCAAATTCACATCCATACAAAGCCTAGTCTATCATTTTACTTAACATTTGTGTAAACACTAGTCTCTCTTTTTCCTTGTCGTCAGCAGTTAATAAACACTCACAATCTGAGACAGAGTCATTTACAGTCACCGTGGCTTTGCTGGGGTCCCCGAGGGCTGCATTCATAGGCATTCGGAGCACCAATTCAAATTGCTCAGCGCCCTCCAGCACTGGTTGTCCGAGATCATCCAAAATGATAACACGAACGGTTTGCATGTTGACTCCAGGTGCAAAATCTAAATTACGGCTGATTCCCACGTAGTCTGTTCCGGCTGTGATGGGAACAAAAGATTTTTTTCATCTGGGGACTGGCTAAATGTACACAAAATTATGAGATGCAAACTATGTATTCAACAGACTTGTTTATAATTCTTTTAAAAATATATTGACTAGCATAACATGACAGAGAAGTATATTTAATGAAATGTAAAAGATTAGCATTTACATTGGTTATTGAGATGGTAGCTCAAAGATCAGGTTACTAACTCTGTCTTAACTATGTCTAAGGTTATTTTACTTTTCTGTCTTATAGTTTATCTATTTTTGAATTCTCAATTAGAGCTAATAAAAATAAGGTCTAAATATAATCAGCATATCAATCAAGTATTTGATCATAAGTTATGAAATATAAACATGGAAATAGTTAACCTTAGTTAAAAACCCATTTTTTATTTTCGGAAGCTACTACGGAACATCTTATTTAGGTGTGTGATTGCCTGCTGGTTAAAGCAACATATTTCAGATATAAGCTTTTGTCCAATACACGTCACCCATTCCTATCCCTGGCAAAGAGAGCAATCTTTTATTCTCAAACACATATTTCGCTTTTAGTGTATTATTTTTCAGATGGTGGGGTGCATACTAATGTTAACACCTTCATATATGTCTAAAGTATTTAAGAAACAAAACTTTCTCTTAATCTTTAGGCATGACATCCATGAAGACTGGGAATAGGGGAGACAGTTCAGTACTATCTCTTTGTTTTCATATCTAATGCTCTTCTAACTCTAATTTTGTATCTATTTACCTCTGAATATGCAACAATAATTAAGTACATGTCTTTAATTTATTTTTAAAAATCTCTGTATCTCATTGTGCTTCCTTTTGTATTTTTCTTGTCCTCTGCTTCTATATCTTTATTCTCATCTTTCTGTTTGATTTGAATTTTCTCTAAAGAAATGACTAATTTGCTAAACAAATGTTTATTGGACACAGACCACATTCAAAGCACTCTACTGGTTCTACGACATTTAAAAAGTGAAAACTTAAGGGTGACTTTTAAAATGGAATGGCTTCTGCTTGCTTTCTGTGATGAGCGCGTGATGAGCGTGTGATGTGTGTCATATGTGTGCATGTGTGTATGAATGAGAAAGCGGTAAATTGTAGTACTGGTTATTTTTTTTGAAGTATTTTTATTTGTTTATTATTGGGCTGCACTGGGTCTTAGTTGCAGATCTCACGGTTTCAGCACGTGGGATCTAGTTCCCTGACCAGTTCGATAACTGGATCTCTTGCATTGGGAGCATGGCGTCTTAGCCACTGGGCCACCAGGGAAGTCCTTTACTGGTCCTTTAAATGAGACAAAGAGAAGGAAATTTCATATCTTATGCTTGTCCTACGTTTCATGATCAACTTTTTGCACATGTAGATTCCAGACTCAAAGGCAAGCACATGTCAACTAGGACAGATTGTATAATGAAAGGTAGAAAAAGTCTTTGGGGCTCAAGTAGTTATGGGGATGTTTGTTTAAAATGAAGAGGGAGCTAAGCCAGAGATCCACACCGGCGTGATACTTAAATGTCACTAGATTCTGAAAGGGTGGCCAGCAAGATTATTCCTGGCGTGCAGATGACGTCATAGGATTCAGCGACGGTAGATTTGCCAAGTATAGACAGAAACCGTTCGGGCAAAAAAAAAGGCATTTAAAGTTAGAGTTCTTGACTTACATGTTTATAACTTAGCTTTCGATTTGTGGCCCTGGGGTGCCTTTTCTCACAATAGTAAACAGAGTGTAAATTTACCTACTATATAGCAATAATGTCAGGAAAAAAGTACATTCAATCAGACTGCTTCAACAGAAGTGAAGTATTTGGGCTTTAAGGTATTTTGTCATAAGAAGTTGAAAATTGTAGAATAATCAAAAAGAATCATTGTGGGAAACTGCTCACCGTCGGCAGAGGGAGGGTCTGTCTTCTGCGATGTCACGGTGACACTGGAAGCCTGGGACAGGTCAGTGCCGCTCCTCCACACCTGCACCTCCACCGAGCCTGCGCTCTCGTCCACAGAGTACTCACCCTCTCCAAAGTAGAAGACGGGTTCTGTGGAGAAGGAAACAGAAACCACTTCTGTGACGTTTGCTTTTCCACATCAAACTCTACATATGTAATTACAAAGAACAGTTAGCCTCATCTCATAGACATCTTTATAAGCTCATATTATTTCCTTTTAGCAAGATAACACCTCTATATTTAATTTATTTTGGCCATGCCATGCAGAATGAGAGTCCTAATACCCTGACCAGGGACCAAACCAGTGCCCTCTGCTTTGGGAGCACTGCGTCTTAGCCACTGGACCACCAGGGAGGTCCTGATGACATCTCTTTAATGTCTAGACTTATACAGGGCTTCAGATCAAAATGTCTCTGTTGAAAAACAAAAATAGACACAGTAAAGTGTCTAATGGAACTTTTTTTGTTTGTTTTTGGTTTTTTTTGGCCGTATCTTGCAGCTTGCTAGAGCTTAATTCCCAGACCAGGGGTCGAATCAGTGCCCCCTGCAGTGGAAGCTCCGAGTCTTAACCACTGGACTGCCAGGGAAATCCCTCTAATGGAACATTCTTATTTTGAGGCATATGAGTTACTTTTTCCCCTGTACATGGAATTATGCATTTCCTAAACGTTTAGCTGGTAAAATAGCAGCAAAATGAAACAAAACAAATAAGACTGAAATTTTATAAATTTGGCCCGACTGGTAAAAATGTGTCCTACTGAGTTATCACTTTGGAGACTGTTTGCATAATGACATCTTCTAGTCCAATGAAAGTGAAAGTCGCTCAGCCCTGTTTCTTTGTGAACCTGTGGACTATATAGTCCATGCAATTCTCCAGGCCACAATACTGGAGTGGGTAACTGTTCCCTTCTCCAGGGGATCTTCCCAACCCAGGGATCAAACTCAGGTCTCCTGCATTGCAGGCAGATTCTTTACCTGCTGAGCCACCAGGGAAGCCCAAGAATACTGGAGTGGGTAGCCTGTCCCTTCTCCAGGGGATCTTCCTGACCCAGGAATTGAATTGGGGTCTCAACAATACATGAACCATGAACTTCCAGATGTTCAAGCTGGTTTTAGAAAAGGCAGAGGAACCAGAAATCAAATTGCCAGCATCCGTTGGATCATCGAAAAAGCAAGAGAGTTCCAGAAAAACATCTATTTCTGCTTTATTAACTATGCCAAAGCCTTTGACTGTGTCGATCAAAATAAACTGTGGAAAATTCTGAAAGAGACGGGAATACCAGACCACCTAACCTGCTTCTTTAAGAAACCTGTATGCAGGTCAGGAAGCAACAGTTAGAACTGGACATGGAACAACAGACTGGTTTCAAATAGGAAAGGGAGTACATCAAGCCTGTATACTGTCATCCTGCTCATTTAACTTATATGCAGAGTACATCATGAGAAACGCTGGACTGGATGAAGCACAAGCTGGAATCAAGATTGCCGGGAGAAATATCAATAACCTCAGATATGCAGATGACACTACCCTCATGGCAGAAAGTGAAGAAGAACTAAAGAGCCTCTTGACGAAGGTCAAAGAGGAGAGTGAAAAAATTGGCTTAAAGCTCAACATTCAGAAAACTAAGATCATGGCTTCCAGTCTCATCACTTCATGGCAAATAGATGGGGAAACAGTGGAAACAGTGGCTGACTTTATTTTGGGGGGCTCCAAAATCACTGCAGATGGTGATTGCAGCCATGAAATTAAGAGACGCTTACTCCTTGGTAGGAAAGTTATGACCAACCTAGATAGCATATTAAAAAGCAGAGACATTACTTTGTCAACAAAGGTCTGTCTAGTCAAGGCTATGGTTTTTCCAGTGGTCATGTATGGATGTGAGAGTTGGACTATAAAGAAAGCTGAGCGCAGAAGAATTTATGTTTTGAACTGTGGTGTTGGAGAAGAATCTTGAGAGTCCCTTGGACAGCAAGGAGATCCAACCAGTCAATCTTAAAGGAAATCAGTCCTGAATATTCATTGGAAGGACTGACGCTGAAGCTGAAACTCCAATCCTTTGGCTACCTAATGCGAAGAACTGACTCATTGGAAAAGACCTTGATGCTGGGAAAGATTGAAGGCAGGAGGAGAAGGGGACGAGAGAGGATGAGATGGTTGGATGGCATCACTGACTCAATGGACATGAGTTTGAGTAAACTCCGGGAGTTGGTGATGGACAGGAAGGCCTGGTGTGCTGCAGTTCATGGGGTCACAGAGTCGGACACGATTGAGCGTCTGAACTGAACTGATAAGGTTTTGAGGGAACTCTATACCAATGGAAGTTCCACTAGAAAAATAATCTATACCAAGGAGTTTACATTTGTCTTAAACATGTATGAAAATTGTGTGACTCAGGTCATTAAAATAGACACATACATTGGAGACTTTATGTTTTTCTCCAGTACTGGTGATGAATTCCCCTTGTGACTAGCAGTTTACCTTGCAAAACAGCTGTAAGTCTGAGGGACTGCAGTTAGCTGACTAATGAAGAAAGTAGAGAGATGATTTGTGAGCTTACTTTATAAAATCCCCAGACTTATTCTGAAATATTTATAGGCTCATGGGAAAAGGCAGAAATAGCATATAAAGCATACACTTTACCCACTGTGAGCTTATTTTATAAGCAACCATTAACAAAGATAAATTAATTGCATAATAAGGCAAACAGCCTTTGGCTCAAGACATTTTAGTTATCTGTGTTCGGTTTTACAAGACTCCAAAAGACTAAGTCTAAAAGGTCACACAACTCACACTCACATCAGTGTTTGCTAAAAAGCAGGGCCATTCAGGAGATGACTATCCCATTTCAGAACGTCTAATTGAATTACCAAATACAAAAATCAGACAAAACTCTACAATCGTGGCTCACAGCCACACAGGAAAGCCAGTTTGGGGCACTACTCAAGTGGAGTAAAGATTCTTTATTTTCCTGTCCACAAATTAAATCATCTTCATTGAAACTGGTGTTTTCTTTGTTTCTTTCTAAGGGGTGTATAAAAAAAAGCATAGAGCTCCTTAGACTCTTGAATAATACACAACTGACCTTGGACATTTTGCCTGCACGCTTTGGTTCATGAAATGATAAATCTGCCCATAGCATACTTTCACCAGCTTCTCATCCTTTAGACCTGAAGGGTGCCTGGGCATGTCAGGGGATGTGTGCGGATAAAGGTGTTATCTTATTCACCTCAGCCAAGGCGGACCTCAACTACAAGCCAATAAATTCTATACATTTCTCACACCTGAGTAGGGGGCAAAGGTGAGGACAGAACCCTGAAAATGCTTACTTGGACCAGACAGCTGCATCAAGCACATCTGTACGTCTTTTAAAAGGCTTTTATTAACATAATTATGGCAGAGGCCTGATCATGGGCATCCAGCGAGTAATCTAAGTCTCTTTACATTCCTGACAAACCACATCATTGTGCAGATTAGATTTGAGTTATGGGGGAGATCCGGGAAGTGCAGTAAGGAAGACCTCCTATTTAAGAATGATCTCTCCTGTCCTCCTGTCTCTCTATGCCTCCCAGACACATATTAGAGGTGGAACAGAATAAAATCATGTGAGGGAAGGTGATCATTAATCACCAAATGGGCTCCATAGAGCCAAAGCTTTGTTCTGCCTGTGTGTGTTCAGACTCACTCCGTCAACTGTAGATCACGTGTTTTTATGGTATCGCTCAGTGTGCATTTCAATAAGGAAAAAATGTTTTACATAGTACTCTGAAAAATTTTAATCCTAATCGCTGTTAAGAATGAAGAGTAATGATAACAGTTACCATATGTAGGACATTTATTATGTGTGTGATCTATGTTCTTTGTGTGTGTGTGAGAGAGAAAACAAGATAGAAGAAGAAAAGAGAGACAGGTGGGAGGTAATGGTGTATGTAACAATACATAATAAGTTTTATGGGAATATTGCAAACAACATTATCACATCGCCATTGTGTCATATGTAGTTACCTCCAGCAGAGAGAAAGAGGGAAGATGGAAGGAGGATTTTAATCCCAAATCTCTCTACTTTACTACCGCAGGTAATAGAAGGCATTAAGAAAGATTTCTTTCCTTAAGATGGACTTTTGCCTATCTATGGATTTGAGTTATTTACATAATTTCTCTTCCTCTCTGTGCTCTATTCATGATGACTGGAAAACCGGTCTACTAATCAGTTTGAAATCTTTGCAATTAAAGTATAAAGTGACTATAATGAAATTAAAACACAATTGAATATTTTTAGAAGAGAAATAACTCTTGTTAACTGCCTAGTTTCAATTTCTCAATACCTCATCATCCGTCTCTAAAACTTAAATACTATTTATAATTGTCATCATTTGGACTGAATCTCAGGTAATATGAAGGACTTAAACATTCTCAAGCAATGAGTTGAGTATAAATAATCACTCAAAATAACTGGCAAGAGGTTACTGGACATTCTAATGCATAGCTAATAATCAAGTGAAAGGAAGAAAGAACAGATGCATGAAAACTGTCAACAGGTGAAAGACATCTGGGCAAAATCCAAAAAAATTGCTTGTTCTTGTAAATTATTATAATTTATAAATAAGATTTTAACTCACCTTTCTTTGGTACAGTGCTTCTTTGTTTTTATATGGGCACTTGGTTTCTCTAAAAACTTAAGTAAACTGTAGACCTTTGTCTATTAGTTTTATAAATATTTACATTACAACTTCAAGCAAATCAGAAAAAAAGACCCGTTTAATTTTGTGAACAAAAAAAATTTTTTCTGGTCATGCCCTATGGTATGGATCTTAGTTCCCCAACCAGGGATTGAATCCATGCCCCCTGCATTGGAAGCAGAGTCTTAACCACTGGACCACTAGGAAAGTCCCTAGAGTCATATCTTAAATACACGCTGTGTCTTGTAAGTTTACAGTCTTAACAGAGAAAAGTCAGCGGTTGATATTACTACCTGGAATGAGAGAACGATCAATTAAAGTCATGTATGCCACAGCCCACACCCACAAAATGCCACAAAACAGTCATTCTTCACCACTCCATCATCCACAAAAAACACGGCAGAACGCATGTTTATTCCCTCTGGAGACAAAAGATAAGTTATATCCAAATAGTGTGTGAGCACCACAAGGAAAGTTTTAAATTGGCCACATGACATAGTGTGAAATTAGGGGAAGCCAAACTTTACTCTCTGTATCCTTTGTGGTCTTAACACTTCTAAATAAAGGGCACAGATCAAGGCACTGACTACAGAAAAGTCTGTTTTAGTTCATTAAACATTAATATGCCTTTCAAGGTTGGAGAGACTTTCAACACAAACAACACAGATAGGATCATGTCTATTTCTTACAAACAAAGCTGATGAGGACGGCTCAGCAAGTCGCACAACACACACACCTGCAGTGAAGACAAAGGGAAAATAACTAAAGTTTTTCCCCACAGGGAAAAAGTGAACTTTTTTCCCTTGCTGAGTCTGTGGTGTCTAGATTGATGTTTACAATTACTTTGTGTCTCAGGAGATGAAAGGAAGAGGTGCCTGGAGTAATTGCTATCTGGAGCCAAATCTTATTTACTCACGTGTACCTGGACTATCAGTCAAGTAGGCGTTGTAGCTCTAAGATGTTTGCTTAGAACTGAATGGAAAAAAAAAAAAAAAAAACAAACACCAAAAACTTTTATGCCGTCTTTTGGTTCAGTGCTGCAAACAATACAAAGGAACCTCCCTAAATTATTTCCAACTCAGATCTCTCTTCTGAACTTTGGACCTTGATAACCAGCTGCCTACACAGTCCCATGCCGTGGGCACCTCCAGGCAAACTCGTAGTAGACTCACCATCACTGCCCCGCCCCTCTCTCCGTCACTGCCACTACCAGAGATGCAGCCAGCAGCACCCACCATTGAACTCCTCTAGCAGCCACTCAGCCAGGTTCTTAACCAGAAGCCATCCACCAAAGAAAATCTCATCATGGTAATGCCTTTGCGGAAAGCCTGTCAAGTGTTTCAGTGCTCTTAGGATTGAAAACAGGCTTTTTTATTTTAAATATTTTATTTTATATTGGCATATAGCTGGAAGAAATACCAACAACCTCAGATATGCAGGGGATAACACTCTGATGGCAGAAACTGAAAAGGAACTAAAGAGCCTCCTGATGAGGGTGAAAGAGGAGAAAGCTGGCTTAAAACTCAACACTCAAAAAACTTAAGATCATGGCATCCAGTCCCATCATTCCATGTTAATAGATGGGGGAAAAATGGAAGCAGTGACGAATTTTCTTTTCCTGCACTCCAAAATCACTGTGACCCATGACTGTGGAGTCATGAAATTAAAAGATCCTTGCTCCTTGTAAGGAAAGCTATGACAAACCTAGACAGAGTATTAAAAAAACAGAGACGTTACTTTGCCGACAAAGATCCAACCAGTCAAAGCGATGGTTTTTTGAATGATCGTGTATGGATGTGAGAGTTGGGCCATAAAGAAGGTTGAATGCTAAAGAATTGATGCTTTCGAACAGTGGTGCTGGAGAAGACTCTTGAGAGCCCTTTGGACAGCAAGGAGATCAAACCAGTTAATACCAAAGGAAATCAACCTTGAATATTCTTTGGAAGGACTGATGCTGAAGCTGAAGCTCCAGTACTTTGGCCACCTGATGCAAAGAACTGACTCACTGGAAAAGATCCTGATGCAGGGAAAGGAGAAGGGGCAGCAGAGGACGAAATGATTAGAGAGCATCATCGACTCAATGGGCATGAATTTGAGCAAACTCCGGAAGACAGTGAAGGGCCGGAAAGCTGGGCGTGCTGCAGTCCACAGGGTCACAGAGTAGGGCACGACTTAGTGACTGATCAATAGCCAGTTAACAATGCTGTGATAGTTTCAGGTGGACAGCAGAGAGACTCAGCCATGCATATACACGTGTCCGTTCTCCACCAAACTCCTCTCCCATCCAGGCTGCCACACAACACTAAGCAGAGTTCCCTGTGCTATATAATAGGATCTTGCTGGTTATTCATTTTACATATAGCAGTGTATAATGTCCATCCCAAACTCCCTAATCATCTTTTCATTAACTAAAAACGCTGGCTTGTAAAACACTAAACATTTGGTTTAAAAAACATTTGCCTTTTAAACTGCATTTTGGCCTCCTTTCTATCCAATAATCCAGTGTCTTGAATGTCAAATGTGGCAAGCCCAGTCTTCACTATGGCATCGCCATTGCCTTGAACACTCTTCACTCCTCCTCATTGGGATAACTCTTGCTCCTCTCGGGTTTCAGTTTAGAAGTCACTTGTGCCAGGGAGTCTCCTGTCTTCTCCATCAGAGCCCCCCCTCCCTCCAGCCACAGCAGGTTTGCATCTCCCATAGGCTCTGAGCTCTCTAAGGGGAGGAATTCAACCTCCTTTATTCACTGATGTTTTCCTAACAACGTCTGGCCATAGGTTGCTCTATTAACATTTGTGGAATGAATGAACATCCTGTAAGATAGGACCATTGATTTGCCAGAGCAAATGAACAAATACAGGATGTCCCCTACATACGAACCTTCAAGTTGCGAACTTTCAAAGGTGCGAACGTGCATTCGTATATCCAAACACAAAAGTTAGTTCCCATGTCTGAATTATCATGTGTGTGCATCCTCTACAAGTGGTTGTGCTTTTGTGTACTTTATTATACAGTACTATATACAGCAGGCTTTCCAGGTGGCTCAGTGGTAATGAATCAGCCTGCCAGGGCAGGAGATACAGGTTCAATCTCTGGGTAGAGGAAGATTCCTTGGATGATTAAATGATAACTCACTCCAGTATTCTTGCCTGGGAAACCCTATGGACAGAGGAGCCTGGCGGGCTACAGTCCATGGGGTCACAAAAAAGTCAGCCATGACTGAGCAACTAAGCATGCACACACACACTGTATCAGTTCAGTCGCTCAGTCGTGTCCGACTCTTTGCGACCCCATGAATCGCAGCAGGCCAGGCCTCCCTGTCCATCACCAACTCCCGGAGTTCATTCAGACTCAAGTCCATCGAGTCAGTGATGCCATCCAGCCATCTCATCCTCTGTCATCCCCTTCTCCTCCTGCCCCCAATCCCTCCTAGCATCAGAGTCTTTTCCAATGAGTCAACTCTTCTCATGAGGTGGCCAAAGTACTGGAGTTTCAGCTTTAGCATCATTCCTTCCAAAGAAATCCCAGGGCTGATCTCCTTCAGAATGGACTGGTTGGATCTCCTTGCAGTCCAAGGGACTCTCAAGAGTCTTCTCCAACACCACAGCTCAAAAGCATCAATTCTTCGGCGCTCAGCCTTCTTCACAGTCCAACTCTCACATCCATACATGACCACTGGAAAAACCATAGCCTTGACTAGACGGACCTTGGTCGGCAAAGTAATGTCTCTGCTTTTGAATATACTATCTAGGTTGGTCATAACTTTTCTTCCAAGGAGTAAACGTCTTTTAATTTCATGGCTGCAGTCACCATCTGCAGTGATTTTGGAGCCCCCAGAAATAAAGCCAGCCACTGTTTCCCCTGTTTCCCCATCTATTTCCCATGAAGTGATGGGACCAGATGTCATGATCTTCATTTTCTGAATGTTGAGCCAACTTTTTCACTCTCCTCTTTCACTTTCATCAAGAGGCTTTTTAGTTCCTCTTCACTTTCTGACATAAGGGTGGTGTCATCTGAATATCTGAGGTTATTGATATTTCTCCTGGCAATCTTGATTCCAGCTTGTGCTTCTTCCAGTCCAGCATTTCTCATGATGTAATCTGCATATAAGCTAAATGAGCAGGGTGATAATATACAGCCTTGACGCACTCCTTTTCCTATTTGGAACCAGTCTGTTGTTTCATGTCCAGTTCTAACTGTTGCTCCCTGACCTGCATACAGGTTTCTCAAGAGGCAGGTCAGGTGGTCTGGTATTCCCATCTCTTTCAGAATTTTCCACAGTTTATTGTGACCTACACAGTCAAAGGCTTTGGCATAGTCAATAAAGCAGAAATAGATGTTTTTCTGGAACTCTCTTGCTTTTTCCATGATCCAGCGGATGTTGGCAATTTGATCTCTGGTTCCTCTGCCTTTTCTAAAACCAGCTTGAACATCAGGAAGTTCACGGTTCATGTATTGCTGAAGCCTGGCTTGGAGAATTTTGAGCATTACTTTACTAGCATGTGAGATGAGTGCAATTGTGCGGTAGTTTGAGCATTCTTTGGCATTGCCTTTCTTTGGGATTGGAATGAAAACTGACCTTTTCCAGTCCTGTGGCCACTGCTGAGTTTTCCAAATTTGCTGGCATATTGAGTGCAGCACTTTCACAGCATCATCTTTCAGGATTTAAAACAGCTCAACTGGAATTCCATCACCTCCACTAGCTTTGTTCATAGCGATGCTTTCCAAGGCCCACTTGACTTCACATTCCAGGATGTCTGGCTCTAGGTGAGTGATCACACCATCATGATTCTTTGAGTTGTGAAGATCTTTTTTGTACAGTTCTTCCGTGTATTCTTGCCACCTCTTCTTAATATCTTCTGCTTCTGTTAGGTCCAGACCATTTCTGTCCTTTATCGAGCCCATCTTTGCATGAAATGTTCCCTTGGTATCTCTAATTTTCTTGAAGAGATCTCTAGTCTTTCCCATTCTGTTCTTTTCCTCTATTTCTTTGCATTGTATAGAGTACAGTAATACAATATCTTCATTTTGAACCCAGAATGTCCTGAAGCAGGTGTAAAGGCAGCAGTAATGTAGCTGATGTTACTGTACTATAAGATTAAAAATGTTTTGTTCTGGAAATAGAACTGCCATATGACCCAGCAATCCCACTGCTGGGCATACACACTGAGGAAACCAGAATTGAAAGAGACAAGTGTACCCCAATGTTCATTGCAGCACTGTTTATAATAGCCAGGATACGGAAGCAACCTAGATGCCCATCAGCAGATGAATGGATAAGAAAGCTGTGGTACATATACACAATAGAGTATTACTCAGCCATTAAAAAGAATACATTTGAATCAGTTCTAATGAGGTGGATGAAACTGGAGTCCATTATACAGGGTGAAGTAAGCCAGAAAGAAAAGCACCAATACAGTATACTAACACATCTATATGGAATTTAGAAAGATGGTAATGACAACCCTATATGCGAAATAGCAAAAGAGACACAGATGTATAGAACAGTTTTTGGACTCTGTGGGAGAAAGCAAAAGTGGGAAAATAAATAAATAAAAATGTTTTTTTCAATTTTTTGTTTGTGTTTTGTATATATTATTAACTTATTATAGCAATAGTACTATATGGCAAATTGTGTTAGTTGGGTGAAAAGTGTTATTTGCTCAGTCATGTCTGACTCTTTGGGACACCATGGACTGTAGCCCACCAGGCTCCTCTGTCCACAGAATTTTCCAAGCCAGAAAAATTTTCAGGGTTGCCATTTCCTTCTCCAGAGGATCTTCCTAACCCAGGGGTTGAACCCATGTTTCCTGCATTGCAGGTGACTTCTTTACCATCTGAGCCATCACTGCTTACCAAGGTTAACTTTGTTGGACTTAGGAACAAACTGGACTCACCAGTGTGCTGTCAGAATGGAATTGTTCGTATGTAGGGAACTGACTGTGTGTCTTTGTGGTGGGTGAGTTAGAAGACCACAGTCCTTAGCAGCAGGCAGTGGGGGTTATAAAGCCTCAGGAGAATGAAGAAGTTGTCTTTGCACTAAAATGACTGTGGAGGGCAGCCATTTGAATCTGGAGCAAGCCCACAGGGGCGAGGGATAGCCACCACCATGAACTCCAAGAGATTTTTTTACTTTCACTTTTAAAATACTTAGCCTGTAGGCTTTTCCAGGTTAGATGTGCATCAGATTTATCCAAGGAGATTTAAAGATACCGAGGCTCGGTCTCACCTCCCATTTATCGAATCAGAATTTCCGGTGGATGACCCCTAGGCACCAGCACTGTCTCTTTTTCTTTCTCATTTTCCAGTGGACTATATTTTTTGGAGTAGTTTTCAGTTCACAGCAAAATTGTGCAGAAGGTACAGAGATTTACATATATCCCCCCGTTCCATCCATGCATCACACCAGTGTTTTCGAAAACCTCTACAGGTCTCAGCAATCTGCAGGTTGTTTTTGCTTATGTCAGTGTTTTAGAAAACAGTAATTCGTGGTTAGATACAACACTATCTTACTTCATCCTTACAGCCACCCTATGAGGTATGTGAGTCCTGTTTTCACAGACAAGGAAACTAAGGATTAGGGAAATTAAGAGATCTGCCTAAAACCACACATCAGGGAAATAGTGGATTACGATCCATACCAAGAAAATGTGTGTGTCCTTGTGTGTATGCTCAGTTGATTTAGTCCTGTTCGACTCTTTGCGACCCCATGGACTGTAGCCCGCCAAGCTCCTCCATCCATGGAATCCTTTAGGCAAGAATACTAGAGTGGGTTGCCATGCCCTCCTCCAGGGGATCTTCCCGACCCAGGGATCAACCCCACGTCTTCGTCTCTTGCATTGACAGGTGGATTCTTTACCACGAAGACACCTGGGAAGCCCTGTGTGCACTTAAGCTAACTAACTTTAAGGCAAGAGAGAGGTCATAATACAAAAGGTGGCCACAAGATTTTAATGGACATAACGTTCACCCCACAATTCAATAAATGGGAGTTTATCATACAGAAATGTTAACATTAATGTAACAAGATACATACACAGATACATGTTGTACTTCATTTATACTAGAGCACAACTGAAAACAAGCACAAAATCCCCCAGAAGGAGACTGATTGTATTAAGTTCATTCATAAACTGAAACACCAAGCTAGGAAGTTGATTTTTTTCCTTTCCTTTTTTAAAGGTATATATGTATATATAAAAGCTAGTAAGACATTGATGTCTGGTTAAAGACAGTTTTGTGATTTTATACCCTCTACTTGGCTTCATCAGCAATAATGAGAGATTAAAAATGAAAGACAGCATGACATTTCTTTTTGGTAGCTTTGAAGATGTTCACTTATCATTATTATACTTGATAAGGAATGGGACAGCTGTGCTCAAAAGAAGGTAAGCATTTCTGTGAACTAAAAATGTAACAGAACAAGACTTCATAGTGGTGAGTGGAGCCAAAAGTGAATGCTTCTGCTGGTATTTTAAGGCTGTGAACCAATACTGGAATTAAAGATACCAAATGAAAATAGAATTCAAGGGCAAAATATAGATATTTTCAGTGATCAAAGACAAAGGTTTTACTCACCTATAGATACACATTGGGAAATTGCTAAAAGTACAGAAAAAAATCAAAGAGAAGAACTGAATGAAAGAGACTTGGCTGAGCAACTGATAAAATATGCTGGTAAATCCAACTAGTTATTGCAAGCATAAATGATCATCATAAATGATATTTTCAACTCAACGCTGAAACTGAAACTTGAAACAACAGAGAGGAAGTTACAAATGGAGGAGTTTAGTGGGCCTCTAAACCTGTCCATGTCCTTGTCTTTTTCAAGACAGTAAACTTTGTTAGGCAGATAGTAAATTTTATCTTCATTAAAATTATGATTTGCCACCAATAGGACAGAAACCTGCAGAAAATAACAGTCACAAAGGATACAGAAAACTTTCTTGACAAAAGAAGAAGCTGTAAAGGAAAAATCCATATAGATGCCAAATAAAAAGCACAAATGTATTACTTAATTAGATAAGGTAATTTCTTATTTAAAACCAATAGACAGGATTAAAGAACAAAAAGACTTATAAACATTGCTGTAAACAAAACTGGAGGCAAATAGGTAAAATAAAAGCATGCAAGAAGGGTATATGAAGCCAATTAGGAAAAAGCAAGGTGGTGTAGAATATATATAGAATATATATCAAACTGCGGACTCATTATTTCCTAGAGATGGGATTAAGAGGAAATTTTACCTCCTTTGCTATGCATTTCTTCCACACACTAATTTGCTACAGTTTACTTTTTTTTTTTTCCCAAGTAGCATGTATTACTTTTGTAAATAGGAAGAAAAACAAAATCAGGTTAACTTCCTTCTATAAATAACATGTTTTAAAAAACTAATGTTAAATAATTTTGACTGGGTCTTTCAGTGCTTTTCCTTCAAAAAATACATAAACATTCTTAAGAACGACTTCATATTTAGTCTTTAACAAGCATTTTCAAAATTCCTGTTGGAAAAATAAAGTTCAAATATAGGTTTAGTATATATCAGTTTAAAGGCATGTTTTGACATTTCTTTCCCTTACCAACTATAATTGCCTCAGAAAGACGAAAGAAAAGACAGGACATGTCTAAAAATGCTTATAACTTAAGGACTGAGTCTTTCCAAGATTTCAGCTGAGAATATGTGGGGAACTTTTCTCCAGAAAAGACAATGTTATCAGAGATGTCAATCTGGTTTTACCCCAAACTCTGATTTTGTCATTTTCAGGGTTGCTATAAGTTTAAAATAAAATTTAAATGTCAAGGGCATTAGAGTTTTCTACCATCCAGTAACCTCTGAAAAAGGATTCCTGAATATTATTTATTCAACAAACACTGTTGAGAACCCACATCTAGAAGAGTATTTTTAAGACTTTTAATATTTGTTTCATATAAACAAGGGACAGGAAGGAAAGCTGATCATAACTTACTAATTGATTTCTCAACTCAGATTCAATGTACAATTCCCTAACCACTATTATAATGATAAACACTAGAGAAATAAAAGATATTTTGCATATGTGAAGAAGATATTTACTATCTCACGTGTGTAACAGAAGAAAGATCTGAAAACAACTTAAATTCTCATCAGGAGAGAATTTTTAAAACATATTACAGCCACACTGTGAAATATTGTGTAGCCATTGAAAAGAATTAGTCGAGTTTACGGGTACCATCATAAAGTTTTTCATGATACACTGTTACGTGAAGTAAGTATAACATAAAATAATATTCATAACACAGTCGTTCAGTCGTGTCTGACTCTTTGTGATCCCATGGACTGCAGCCCGCCAGGCTCCTCTGTCCATTGAATTCTCGAGGCAAGAATACTGGAGTGGGTTGCTATCCCCCTTCTCCAGGGGATCTTCCTAACCCAGGGATCAAACCTGGGTCTCCCACATTGCAAGTAGATTCTTTTACCATCTGAATCAGCAAGGGAAGGACAAGTAAAATAGCAAACATTAATTGAGTATTTTTCAGTTCAGTTCAGTTCAGTCGCTCAGTCATGTCCGACTCTTTGCGACTGCATGAATTGCAGCACGCCAGGCCTCCCTGTCCATCACCAACTCCCGGAGTTCACTCAAACTCATGTCCATGAGTATTTTTAGTGTGCCTGAATTGTTTTAAGCACTAATAACCCTTTGAGGTAGGTTTGTTATCATCTCTACTATATAGATACAGATACAGAAGCTGAAGTCCAGGAATTCAAGATCAATAGCCAGTAAGTGGGAAGGAAGACAGACTGTCTCCCATATTCTAGGAAATATGTACTCGTTGCTTCTTTCCTTTAACAACAATTAATTCTAGTCAAAGTCAAAAGAAATGTGTGCATGTGACTGTCTATGCAGAAAAGCCACACATGGTACGCAAGTGACCTCAAGGGAGACAGATGGGTTTGACGAGGGAGCTAAGACCACTGCCATTTAGTTGATATACTTCTATTTGGTTCTCATGCAATAATTTCATAGTAAAAATATTAATACTAAGCACGAATTAATCTGTATACCATACCTCCATGAAACACAGCCTCAAAATATTAAATCTAATATTTCTTAAAATATTAGATTTAAGAAAAGTATTTATGACAAAGCAGAGAGTTTCTTCTCTCTTGTTAAGATCTGAAACATTTTTAACTCTTAACAGATTCTGCCTCTTTACCACCTTGCTGCAGTATTTTGCAGTGCTGTGGAGGAGTGTGCTTTCCAGGGAACTGAGTAGTTATTGTGCTTTTCAAAAAATCACTATCTAAGAGTTTGCAAAGCCCTACAGAGTTGGTGTCTTTCCAGTTTCACATATAACCTCCTCCCAGTTGACAGTCAAGCAAGTCCAGCCAGCTCACACTTCTCACGTCGCACTCTTCACACTCCATTCACTCACTCACTCCTCTCCCTCATTAGGCAGAGACACCCGCAAAGACAGAAATCAAGTATTGTTCATCTGTAATCATCTGTAAACTCCAATGAGAAGCACAGAGCCTGACACATGAGATTAAAAAAAAAAAAAAAAGTGTGCAGACTGCTTCCCAGTGTTACCAATGCAAATCATCACATTTAGGGCTTCCCTGGGGGTCCAGTGGCTAAGAATCTGCCTTTCAATTCAGGGGACACTGGTTCGATCCCTGGTCTGGGAAGATCCCGCATACCTCGGGGCAACTAAGCCTGTGGGCTAACAATGAGTGAGTCCATGTGCTGCAGCTTTTGAAGTCTGCAGGCCCTAGAGCCTGTGCTCCACAGCAAGAAAAGCCACTGAAACGAGAAGAGCCACCGCAACTAAAGGTAGGCCCAGCTTGCTGCAACTAGAGAAAGCAAGGAAGACCCAGCAGAGCCAGAAATAAATTATATATAAAAAAAACACACACACAAAGTAATCACTATGTTTCTAAATCTCGTCTTGTGAAAACACACCAATAAATGTTACAGGTAGTGTAAGAGTAATATTATGACGTAATCGCTACTTTTGCCGAGTGTCTGCCTCTTTAGGTCACATCAGAATCTCTAGAATCTTGTTATTTTAACCTATGGTGCTCCCAACAGCCTATAGGTTAATAGGCTTCTAAGGTCATTGTTTTTATCTGCTGTTTACAAACCAAATGAAATGTAGACTTAGATTAAATAATTATCTTAAGGTTACATAGCATGGATGTGGCAGATGCAGGATTCAAGCCTAAGTCTCTAAGACTGCAGAAGCTGTGTTTCTTTTCAGGATGTAGTGCTGTCTCTGAAAATGATTAAATAATGGAAAAGTTTGCACTGTAAGAAATTTTTTTAAAAAGAAGCTTAATGAGAGTCTGTAAAGACAGAGCTGGAATATTCCATGGAAGAGAAAAATTAGAATATGTTATAGATCAATATTCTCAATTGTTATGAAGAAAAATGTCTTTATTAAAAATAAAAACAAGATCAAACCTTTATAGAAAGGAAAGAAAAATAAGGTGTCATTTTATGCTTAATTTCTCCATTCCTTTAAAATTGTTGCTGCTCCCCAAGGCATGTACATTTTTATTCCTGCTGACTAAAGAGAATTTCGTAAGATTTCAGAATCCATAGAGACTTTGACATCAGGATGATTTGTGTGGGAATCCCAACAGCTGAACGGAGAAAGAGTATAGCCAACATGGTGTCAAACAGTCTGTGTGAGGTCTCAGGAATAAAGGCATGTGGTTGACACTGGAAAAGTAAATAACCTTGACCACAGACTGTTCAATAATTGACACTTGAAACACGCCTGCAGGCAGCAAAGAAAGGGACTTTAGAATAAATAGCTAAAGCCATTCCATTTCCAGCTGAGACAATGGGCTCCCTTTTTGTAAGATGGGCTCCTTCCCTGTTTTTCCCTGTATTACTCAGTAGCAGTGGGTGATTCTGCTCTATTGCTTCTTAGGGTAGAACCTCAAAAGTGGTCCAGGACTCTTCCATCCTCTTGTAGTGTGATGAGGAAAAAAAAAAACAAAGGAAGCTCTCCTACAAGCCATGAGTGAAGTCCCCTTTCAGTCATTTCAGAAATGCCTGCCCCTGGGGAAGTCAACCTCTTTGGTTCTTAGGTTTCTGGTCTGCAATATGGAGAAAATCCAGCCCAGCTGTGCAAAGTCAGGTCACTAAGCTTTCGGGTCTCTGCACGTCCCCTTCCTGGCCTTCTCAGATCGGTGCTTTTCTTGTCAATAATGATACTAGTTGGCAGCTATTTCTCTCATTTAACATCAACGTAACCTGTCTATGCTGACTATCCCCATTCTTTATTGCAAGGAAAACAGTTGCTTCCTCTCAAGGAAAAATAGGAGTCAGAAAATCATTCTTTCTTATAAATGGTTTGCACACTAAGGAGAAACCATAAACCCAGAAGATAAAAATATAGACATTATGATTTTCAAATGATTTCTCATATTCAGATAAAATTTACTCAGTAATACATCTGGGTCCCAAGATAACATTGTATTTCACCCTTTCAACTTGTGCTTTGTCTTAATTTATAGAGAAGAGCTGTCTGATATTTTTAAAAAGTGAGATTAAAAAAATAAAGCCATATAACTTCTTGGGGTAAAAGGAACAGCTTCAAGTGTCTGGGGGCTTAGGAAGCATTTGGCATGGCTGGTATGCTACTTGGGGTGAGGAGATGGAGGAAAAGGGAAAACAGAAGGCATCAGACAGGGACTTCCAGTGGCGAAAATTCTGAGCTCCCAGTGCCGGGGACCCAGGTTCAATCCCTAGTCAGGGAACTAGATCCCACATGCCACAACTAAGACCCAGGGCAGTCAAATAAATGCAAATAAAAAAGAAGGCAATGGCAGGTCACGTGTGCTATGCCAAGGGGCTGGAAGCTTACCCTAGAAGTTATCCCATGACAAGTGGGTTCAGTTTCAAGAAGGGGAAGGATGTGATGAAATATGCACGTACAGGGTCTGGAGGATGGATGCCCACGGCAGGTGGGCAAACTGGAAGCAGAGAGACTAGTTAGCAATCTCAGGAATTTAGGCCAGATAATGAAGCTGGCTGGGTGCTTCCCCAGTGGCTCAGCAGTAAAGAATCCGCCTGCAAGGCAAGAGCCTCAGGTTTGATCCCTGAGTCAGGAAGATCCACTGGAAGAGGGCATGGGGACCCACTCTAGTATTCTTGCCTGGAGAATTCCACGGACAGAGGAGCTTGACAGGCTACAGTCCATGGGGTCACAAAGAGTTGGATGACTAAAGCAACCTGGCACGCATGCACACACGTGAAGCTGGCTAGCACAAGGTGGTAGCAGTTCTGATGGGTGTAAAAGATGGCAAACGTGTCACATTTGCAGGTATAAAGGAAACAGAGTCAAGGATTTGGGGTGGAGAGTGGAAGAAGAAAGTCTAGTCACAGTAGGACTCATCACCAAGATTAAAAATTCAGGAGGAGGGACTTCCCTGGTGGTCCAGTGGCTGAGACTCCACATTCCCCATGCAGGGTCCCAGTTTCAATCCCTGGTCAGGGAACTAGATCACACACGCCAGCAACTAAAGAACCCGCGTGCCGTGACTAAGACTTGGTGCAGCCAAATAAATAAATAGTAAATAAAGTAATTAAAAAAAAATACAGGAGGGAAACCAGGTTAGAGCGAGGACTACTGTTCTCTATTTTTCCCCTTGATTTGCATTGATTTCTTTCAGAAGCTAAGGCGCTAGGGCCATGGTGACTCATATGCCTATAGTACTTTCCTTGTTTCAAAAGAAAAATAAGAAACAGACTCCTCACGTAACTCAATTATCGGGTCCCCCACAATGATAACACAAGAGTTTAATGGAGTTTCCCTCTTCACAGAAATGTCGAGGGATATCATGTTTTGAACATGGTAATGAAATTGTCCTCAGAGAATTAATCAAACCTCTCCTGATAATAGTTTATTTGTCCTCTTGGTATATTGAAGTAAGTCTGGTACATAGAGCTGTGTTTAAGATGTGCTGACATTTTAAACAACTTTATATATTCTGGACCAATGTCAGTTAAGGCAAGCAAGCTAGATGCATTGGGAGGATAATGACCCCTTGGAAAGTGGGTACAACTCTCAGTACATCTTTCATCCCTCTTGTGCAGAGTGCTTGCTTGCACAATAAGTCACTTCAGTCATGTCCGACTCTTGTGACCCAATGGACTGTAGCCCACAAGGCTCCTTTGTCCATGGGATTCTCTAGGCAAGAATACTGGAGTGGGTGGTCATTTCCTTCTCCAGGGGATCTTCCCGACCCAGGGATCAAACACGCATCTCCTGTGGCTCCTTGCATTGGCAGGTGGATTCTTGACCACTGAGCCACTAGGGAAGCCCACTGTGCAGTGTAGATAGTATTTGACCAGTTTACCAAGCTAGGGACCACACACCGCAGATCCACAAAGTATAAAAGTGGCATCTATAGTCTACAATTTTCTTCTGTACTTAGAGGATCATCTTGCAGCGCTGAGAATGCGAAGCTTTTTAAAGCTTTCCCTGGCGGTGGGTGCAATCCTGAAAAATCACCCTTCTGCATAAGCGTGATTCTCAAACAATGACAACAAAAGAAGAACGGGGTTCTTGTTGGCATTTTGACCGCGGAGTTCCAGCTTTGTGGCATCCTTCCTGAGACTGTAAAGCAGGTTGTTTGTGAAACACCCTCAGGGAAATGGAAGCTGAGATACATTTCAGCCCTAGGAAGTGTAGAGAGAAAGCTCTTTTTCTCTCACAGTGTCAATAACCTGACTCTTCTGACTTTTAAGTACCGACTAGTAAAGCTCCACCAGTCATTTGATTTCTTTCCCCAGGACTGTGTTTAATACATGAGTGCTGACCTGTTCTGTGATTTGGCTCATCCGGACGCTGCAGTGGTCTTCACGGTGGTGAGCCTGTCACAGCCCGATGGGACGTGTGACAATGCACATCAATTTCTGGGCTGCCGACTCCCATCACTCAGTCTCCCCTATTCTTGGGGTGTCTTTTCCAGAACCCCAGGCAGTACTCGATGCTGTTTTGAAAGCACCCATTGCATGTGGCTTCCCTGGTGGCTCAGAGGTTAAAGTGTCTGCCAGCAGTGTGGAAGACCCGGGTTCGATCCCTGGGTCAGGAAGATCCCTTGGAGAAGGAAATGGCAACCCACTCCAGTATTCTTGCCTGGAGAATCCCATGGAGGGAGGAGCCTGGTAGGCTACAGTCAACGGGGTTGCAAAGAGTTGGACACGACTGAGCGACTTCACTTCACTTCATTGCAGGTGGAGCCTGGTTTTATCAGTGGCTATCTTGTATCACTTTGCCTATTTTCTTGCAGAAATCCTCTATAGATTGGACCTATCTTGTTCATCACGGTGTCCTTGGTGCCTTCAGGGGTGCATGCTACTCAGGAAAGGTACTACTAAGTGTTATGTGGTGTTGATGTATATATACATATATATATATATATATATATATATATATATATATATATATAGAAAGAGAGAGAGAGAGTGAGTGAGGGGAGGAGAAATCCTTTTTCTCTTTCACCCTAGCACAGCATCTGGGGCATTAGAGATGCTCAGAAAACATTTCAAATAAGCAAATGTCTGAATATATAATATTTCGTCTCACTACGTCAGAATGAAGACCTGTTTCTTAGGAAGAGGATGAAGCGATGCTTTATCTCTCTAGAAGTATGAAGGGGAAAGTTTTAACCATAATTTTAAGTGCTTCAAATTGCTACAACGGGCCCAAAGAAAAGAGGTTCTTTTAGTTTTAGCTACACTTTATAATACTAACATACATTATTATTGTGATTCTTTATAGCACGATGTAGCTCACTGGTTTTATCAAATGATATTACCTGTATTCTTTATTGGGTAATTTTGTATCTCTCGAGGTCAGTAGCAAGTTTCTGGACTTCATTTAAAGGAAGATTTAAAAAGCCAATGACAAAAAAAGGTATGCATATGACTGATAAACTAGGAATAAAGGGAGAGAAGAAGAGATGCAAACGTCTGCTTCAGTAAGGCAGAATGAAGACCTGCTTCTTAGGGAAATCATGAAATTCATGAGCCTCTGGTGAAAGGTAACATCTACCCGTGCAGAGCAAGGAAGATATCCAGAGAACACGGTGACCCTTCAGGACTTCTAATCTGACATCTACCTTCATTTGGTGACAAGAGTCGTAGAAAACCAAACTAACAAGTGTCACATTTCTACAGTGACCAGTTGCTCAATCAAACATCTCAGAAAATACTACATAACTTCCAAAACGCTTTCTTCACTTTCCATTCTAAAGCAACTAAAGAAGATGCTGTTGTTTAATTAGTAATCGATGTTATGAAGCATATATTCAACAGACCACAGGTACACATATGTGCCCTGTCTGAACTTACTAAATAAACACTCAGACCTCTGTGATTTCACTGTAGTATTTCATAGATTCTGACCTCTGTTTACATCACGGAGCATGCAGGTCAAGGTTTAAAAGCCCTGTTTTCAGCTAAGCTGTAGCTTCAGCTTACTGGCATTTTCTTTGTGTTTTATGGTTTAGACAAAAGGATACATTAAACCTCTGTTGCTGGAGAATCATTTGGAGTTTCTGATGCTGACACTAACATTTACTAAGAGATCTTTTCTAATGGTTTGATCTCTAATGAAGTTTGTTGTTTTTTTAATTGTAATATCTCTTTTAATAATAATTTCAAGCTTATTGAAACTGGGCTTATTAAAATCTGAAGTCTAGGATCTGAGAAGTTGCTTCTCACATTTAGGTGATTTTTAGCACAGGAATTCACCTGTGACTGAGATCTTGAGGTTTCTAATATTTTTAGTGACTTGCTTTCAGGGATTTAGTGATAATAAATCAGCAATATTTATCCTTCAACATCTACAAGATGGTATTACATAGCCAGCATTCTCCCGTGTGGAAAAGATGGGAGTGAGGCAGATAGTATTACCAGGCAAAAGACAAAACAAACACAAGATGCCATTTATCCATAAGGGTTTGACAAGACAGTTCAAATCCAGTCCTTCAGATGGGAAAACCTTCCACTAGGCACTTTGCTAAATGATGTGGAAAAGCAATGCTTTATTTTGTGCAATTGAACTGCCAGACTCCACTCATATGCTCTCCTAATGATCCTGGAGGAATTTTAATTGATAAAGGTGAACCAGAATAATTCATGCACAAGTTAGCCAAATATCTGTAACTGCTAACATCTGAAGTATTCTAGGATCATCAAGTGCTACATGCATAGAAAAGTATACAGCTTGTTTCATCTCTACTAGGATGCCTCAAGCTATTTTTGAATATTACAGTGTAAAATATATGCTATATAATATCTGTTAAATATACATGCTCCCAGTACACTATGATGTGGGCAATATACCAATTGGTGCCATGGACTCTGTGTTGTCAGCCTGGTAAATTCTTCTTAGCTATTTGACCTTGAGCAGGTTACCTAGCTGCTCAAAGATAATAAAACTGTGTATAACAGAGCCATGCTCATAGTCTGTGTGTCTCTGTATTAAATGAAATCATTTAAGTAAAAGGCTTAGCACAGCTAAGCTACTGTTATCATATACAATAGTTATATATGACTATGCATGCATGCTAAGTTGCTTCAGTCATGTCTGACTCTCTGCTCCCCCATGGACTGTAGCCCAGGCTCCTCTGTCCATGCGGAGTCTCCAGACAAGAATTCTGGAGTGGGTCACCATGCTCTCCTCCAGGGGACCTTCCTGACCCAGGGATTGAACCTGCATCTCTTATGTCTCCTGCATTGGCAGGTGGGTTCTTTACCACTAGCGCCACCTGGAAGCCCCTATTAATGACTATATACTATAGATATTGGGCTTCCCAGGTGGCTCAGTGGTAAAGAATCTCAGGTGGCTCAGTGGTGTAGTTATTGGGCTTCCCAGGTGGCTCCTGTAATGTCAGTGCAGGAGACATAGGTTTGATCCCTGGGTTGGAAATGGCAACCTACTCCAGTTTCCTTGTTACAGTTATTATTATACGACATATATGCTGTCTATGGAGACCTGAAACACAAAGATATGAGTTGACTTAATACCGTGAACAGTACGATCCTATTCAATACTATTGCTTAATATCTTAGAATCACTCTAGAAGACAACATAGCTGTTAGCTTACACTCCATGAGTTTGAGAGCTTACTTCTGGGTGAACTGTTCCCATGCACTGGCACGGTTCCCTGTGCTCACTTTCTTGGGAGCCATAAGGTCATTCTTCAATGCAAATTATATAAAATGGTGAGCTGTTCTCTAGAGAACCCTGGAACTTTTGCCTTTTCTGGTAATAGTGGTGAATGTTTTCATGCGACTGGCAGAAGAGATTCAAGTGGCTGCTTGCCAAGTTCGTGTGTGTGCAAAGGAACAAAGCTCTGAATGCCTTTCCTGCTGCGAGCAGTACACTGTATCAACAGTTTCAAAAAAACTAGTTCACAACAGCATTGTGGCAAAGTCCTTTAGAGCCGATGACCATACCAGGTTGAGTCAAAGGTGAAAGTGAAAGTGAAAGTGAAGTCGCTCAATCGTGTCCGACTCTTTTCGACCGGTGGACTGTAGCCCACCAAGCTCCTCCATCCATGGGGTTCTCCAGGCAAGAATACTGGAGTGGGTTGTCATTTCCTTCTCCAGGGGGTCTTCCCAACCCAGGGATCGAACCCAGGTCTCCCGCATTGCGGGCAGACGCTTTAACCTCTGAGCCACTGAACCCATCCCAGCAGCCTCAGACCCTTGCTCACTTGCCTTTATTTCAGTGCATGTCCCTATACCCCCAGCCCCACGTGGAGCTGTTCCCAATAAACAGCTGGCCTTCTAGGCTCTGTGTCCAGCCAGGTCCAGAATTAAGAGAGGACTGGGGTTGGGCACCCTGTGGGTCCTCCCGTGATCAAACTTGGAAAGTCTCCCTTCTCTGGACCCTCCTCATCATATTTAGGGAATGACTCACTCACTCGCATTCACAAACACTCTTTTTCTTCCCGCCCTCTCCCACTCATGCGTTTGTCAAAAATAAATTGATCCTGTAATTGCACAACTCCTCTCCTGAAACTATTACAATTTGAAAAAATGATATGAAGTGACCCTTTATCATAATATGGTTTATATTTAACCCAGAGGAGGTACAAAATGAGGGAAGTAGACCACACCATTTTAGTTTTTAGTCATTTTGAAAAGAGGCAACATTTAAAACCAGTTTGTTTTAAAGGTCTAAAGGTGTATTTATTATCTGAGAACTCCAATAACGTACTTCATTTTGTACTTTTGCTCAGTTTTCTTGCCATTCCCTTCTCCAGTACTTTGGCCACCTGATGCAAAGAGCTGACTCATTAGAAAAGACCCCGGTGCTGTGAACGATTGAAGGCATGAGGAGAAGGGGATGACAGAGGATGAGATGGTTGGATGGCATCACCGACATGAGTTTGAGCAAGCTCTGGGAGATGGTGAAGAACAAGGAAGCCTGGCATGCTGCAGTCCATGGGGTCGTGAAGAGTCGGACACGACTGAGCGACTGAACTGAACTGCACTGCCATCTTTTGTGTCCATTTTACTGTTCCAAATGATCATTTATAAATTATTCTCCTTTAACTTTATATATACTTAGGTTTTTTTTTTTTTCCCCAAACAGATTTTAAGCTTTGTGAGATCTTGGCCTCCGTGTTAAATGTCTCTATAGTCCCCACACATTACACTTAATAAGTACACAATAAATATTCACTGTGTGTGTGGTATGTGAGATTAAATATTTTTTTAAAAGGCAAGACATTTCATATATGTTTTCCTTTATCTTATTTTTGTTTTCAAAGAGTGTAATATCTACATCATTAAACTAGTATTCTTCCCATGCGGAAAAACTGGTATAATCTTTACTATTCAGCGCATTCTTGCAATGCCTCCCACAGACTAGAAACTCATTAAGCATCCATTAGCTTTCACTGAATCCTTAGCATTATCAACTATATTAAACAGTCTGTTAATAGCTTCAATGCATTAATATTCTGAGCAGTTAGAAACTCATTTTTCCATTTCTTGATTTTTAATATTGTTCTAACTCAAGCATACTAAATACAGAATGTAACTTTGTCATCATTTCTCGGCCTTTTGGCTACGATGAAGAATGTCATTCTTGGCAGAATGTCACTTCATCAAGCTGTTAGTTTAACTGAGTTTGGCCATTCCTTACATATTGACCTGGCATTACTTAACTGGTGAGGTGAAGGTGAAAGTTGCTCAGTCGTGTCCAACTCTTTGCAACCCCATGGACTATACAGTCCATGGAATTCTCCAGGCCAGAATACTGGAGTGGGTAGCCTTTCCCTTCTCCAGGGGATCTTCCCGACCCAGGGATCGAACCCAGGTCTCCTGCACTGCAGGCGGATTCTTTACCAGCTGAGCTGCCAGGGAAGCCCTTACTTAACTGGGGTTTACCCAAATGCAAATAATAGTATTCAAGAATGAAAAAGATGGTGACCAGGCCTGTCAGTTCAGTTCAAACGAATAAACCATATTTCACCCACACACCATACCATGATGTATTTTTCTAGCACTAGGAATATTTTCTTCTGTATGGTACTCCTGCTGTTGAGAAAGCTTTTCTAATGTCAGTAAGCTTTTGAATGGCACCGACTTGACTTACATCTACCACAGGGTGCATTGTTCTACCGTTTACCTGTCTGTGGTTTATATCTACCAGCGTGATAATTTCTCCAGGGTGGCTGAGGAAGCCAGCCACTCTAGCTAAAACCTCAGCCACTATAGCTAAAACCCCAACCCCTGGGTTGGCACACAAAAGCAGAAAATGGAATCAGCTGAAATGTTCCTTAATTAACTTTGAAAGATTGACAGCAAAGATTAGTGAAATATTGCTAGCACTGACTTAATATACTCTCTCTAGTGAACAAATCTGTGTGTGTGTGTGTGTTAGGCACTCAGTCATGTTAACTCTTTGTGACCCCATTGACTGTAAACTGCCAGGTTCCTGCATCCATGGGATTCTCCAGGCAAGAATACTGGAGTGGGTTGTCATTCCCTTCTCCAGGGGGTCTTCCCATCCCAAGGATCGAATCCGGGTTTCCTGCATTGCAGGTGGATTCTTTATCATCTGAGCCACCAGGGAAGCCTGGAAGGATTATTTTATGGTAATTAGGTTTCCCTCATGAAGAAGAGTCAGGATAAACTCTCCTCCTTTTTGGAAGTCTGTTGGACTTAATTTCCCATATACTTATCACCTTCCTAGTTCTTCATTTAATAGAATTGTCTGCTAGTTTCTTGGTTAAACAACTTTAAACACAGAGATTCAGGTTACAAAAAAATAAGCTTTTAAATAGAAGCAAAACAAATAAAATAACAAGTCATTTATTAAAACTGCCATGAAATTTTTGAATTTAATCACTTAACGGGACATGGCATTGTCAAAGAAACTATACACAGGAGAAAACACACATAGGCGAGACTTTACCCTTCCAAAGCACTAAAGCGAGAAACACAGTGGACTGATGCAGCCAGCCTAGAAACCTAATCACACTATAAAGTCAAGCATAAGACAAATGTGTGCATGAAAATTCTTTCACACTCTCATTCTTTCTGTTTAGAGGGCTTTGCCTCTAGAAGGTTTAGAGGGCTGGTCTGCCTGGTAAGAGGAATAATTTTTAGGTAAATTAGTACTTACCGTCGTCTTTGTCGGGTCTGATTGTAACCTGAGCCTCTGGGAACTCGGATCCAATTCTCCCACCCATTGGCATGCTCAGGAGAACGTGGAATGTTTCCTCCTCTTCAAACAAGGAGTCATCAATTATAACGACCCTACACATCTTCTCCCGCTCATCTTTGTCAAAGCGGATAACACTGGTATGGTCCTCAGGCCGGGATATGTAATCAGAATAGGAGAGCACAGATGTTGGCACGGTTCCTCTTGCCGTTCCTGGAGGCAGGGAGGATCCAAAAGGGGCTTATAAAACATACTACGAGAGTATTTCCAGAAATGATTATTTTCATCTGTAGCATTTTCATGGTCCATCGTATCTATGAATACTCCTGGAAATCGCAATAGTGCCTACATACTGTTCTAGCATCATGAGTCATCTTCATAATGGTCTCCAACATATGACAAATATTACATTTCAAGTGTTTTCTCTTCTACTTCCTGCCAGTGGTCTTTTTAAAGCAACACAATAATATAATATAATAGCTCCTACTCTTCAAATGCTTACGGTGTACAGGCAAAGTGCCAAGCTATTTCCATGCATTGCCCCCTTAATCTTCTTAACCAGTCTACTGGGCTTTACACGTTTGGTAACTGAAGTTTACAGAAGTCACACCACTTGCTCTGGGACCGAGAGCTCAAGGTTGATCCTGAAATTTGCATTTTGACCACCATACTTTATTGACTTTCAACTCATATACATTAATGAAAATCTTAATGAAAGTCTGCTAAGGTGTTAACTGCATCTATGACCTTTTCTTTCATATGCTTAGAAAAAATTTACCTGTTTCCTAGAAAGGTGTTTAGAATATTAATGATATTATGTTTTGATCTAAATTTTGTGTTACATAAAATCACCTTTCAGAGCACGCTGACTCAATGAGCAAGACAAGCGTTTTTAAATTTGGTTGCAATGAGTCTCAAACTAGTTTAAAATTAGTTTTTTTCCTTGGGTATGCATTCCCTTGCCCCTTTTTTTGGTTGTTGTTTTTAACAGTAATCTCCTTCTACTTGAGCAGGCTTGAGTAGGGGAGGGGAACTTCAATTTCCTGCAATCCCAAAGGCCTGGAGTATTAGAGTAAGTAAACCAAGTAAATCAGAAATGTTTTCAATAAGCAGCAGAGTCCTTCCAGACCCTCAAAGGTGCGACAGTGAAGGAGGATGTCTGCATGCATTTTTTTTTCTTTTTGAAAATTGTACTAAAAAAGTATAACCCTCATGGCTTAATGTTATAGCTCCGACATGTTAAGAGGCTTATTTATATCTTTGCAGGGACATTTTATTTCATTTGCAAATCAAGCTACCTTGCCGCGTATAACAGATCACCATCAACTCCTGGCTCACGTCTCCACTTCTCCTGATGGGAATGAACAGTTCGCCAATGTCCTCTTCAATGGAATATTCAGACTGGGGGATGAACACAGTTGATTCTAAGGAGAAAATACAATTGTTTTTTGTCTGAGTTTCTTATATGTGAAATGATCTTGTGCAAATCAAAACCGCTCTTGTAAAAAAAAAAAAAAAAAAAAAAAAAAAAAAAACCGCTCTTGTGAATGATCTTTCCCCTTGCATATTCTTTTATTTAAAAATTTTTCTTCATGTACGATCTCAATTTTATTTACTTATTTGTTATACATCTCAGTTTTATTATTCTTCTTAATATCATTATTATTTTGGTTCATTGTTACCCTCCTCTCTTCCTCCTCTTTATCATCATTATCATTATTTGCATAATTGTTAGCCTGGTGCTCTGTGATGACCTAGATGGGTGGGACGGGGGAGGTGGGAAGAATGTTCAAGAGTGAGGGGATATTTGTATCCTTATGGTTATTTAATTTTTTTTTTTTAATTGGAGTACAGTTACTCTGTGCTGCTCTGCCAACTTCGGCTGTACAGTAAAGCAAATCAGCTATATGTATACATACATCTCATTTTTTTTTGATTTCCTTCCCATTTTGGTAACAACACAGAGCACTGTGCTATACAGTCAGTTCTCATTAGTTACCTATTTTATACACAGTAGTGTATATATGTCAATCCAAACCTCCCAATTCATCACTGACCTTTCCCGCCCTGCCCTCCCTGCATGCCCTGCCATATCTACATTTCTGTCTCTATTTCTGCTTTGCAAATAAGATCATCTTTACCATTTTCTAGATTCCACATGTATTCGTTAATATACAATGTTTGCTTGTCTCCTTCTTACTCTGTATGACAGTCTCCATGTCTCTGAAAATGACCCAATTTCATTCCTTTTTATGGCTGAGTAATATAGCCTCAGATATGCAGATGACACCACCTTTATGGCAGAAAGTGAACTAAAAAGCTTCTTGATGAAAGTGAAAGAGGAGAGTGAAAAAGTCTCCTTAAAGCTCAACATTCAGAAAACAAAGATCATGGCATTTGGTCCCATCACTTCATGGGAAATAGATGGGGAAATGGTGGAAACAGAGTCAGACTTTATTTTTTTGTGCTCCAAAATCACTGCAGATGGTGACTGCAGCCATGAAATTAAAAGACGCTTACTCCTTGGAAGGAAAGTTATGACCAACCTAGATGGCATATTAAAAAGCAGAGACATGACTTTGCCAACAAAGGTCCGTCTAGTCAAGGCTATGGTTTTTCCAGTAGTCACGTATGGATGTGAGAGTTGGACTATAAAGAAAGCTGAGCGCCAAAGAATTGATGCTTTTGAACTGTGGTGTTGGAGAAGACCCTTGAGAGTCCCTTGGACTGCAGGGAGATCCAACCAGTCCATTCTGAAGGAGATCAGCCCTGGGATTTCTTTGGAAGGAATGATGCTGAGGCTGAAACTCCAGTACTTTGGCCACCTCATGCGAAGAGTTGACTCATTGGAAAAGACTCTGATGCTGGGAGGGATTGTGGGCAGGAGGAGAAGGGGACGACAGAGGATGAGGTGGCTGGATGGCATCACCAACTGGATGGAGGTGAGTCTGGGTGAACTCCGGGAGTTGGTGATGGACAGGGAGGCCTGGCGTGCTGCGATTCATGGGGTTGCAAAGAGTTGGACACGACTGAGCGACTGAACTGAACTGAATATTCCATTGTATATAGGCATCCCCACCCTTCCCCCTCCCCACATACTCTTTTAGAAGAGCACAGCGTGAGGGGAAGGAGGGAAGAGAGGGGAGAAGAGACAGCTATAATGCATGTATTATATGCATTCTTAACCCAATGAATTCAGACCAATGAATTCTTAACCCAGAAAGAGAACACACCATTGCTTTCAACTCCAGTAATTGCTTTTTTCTCAATTCAGTGCTGCTGACACACTTCTTTTAAATCCAACCTCATTCTCTTGGTAAAGATGACCATCTTCCAATGGAGCAGTTTGTCTTTTAGATGTAGAAGAGATGGTAGAAGTACTCTTGTCTCACCTCTCACTTTGATGAGGGAACTTGGACCCACAGAGTTGAAATTACTTGTCAAGAACTCTTACTGATCAAGTTCAGATTAAAATTCAGATCTTGTCATGTCCATTCTATTATTTTTTTAACCTCATGTGTCCCTTCTAAATGATTAATGATTAAAAGTATAATTATGCATTGTTTGGCATCCTGATGATTTTGTTGTTGCTTCCTAAATAGCAGTCTCTGTAGAAGTGATAAATCTAGGTATTGACTGTAAGGAACACATCTGTCATTTCCTTCCTCTCCTAGAGGAATAACCATAATATTGAGTATACAACATTATATTTATACAATACTGTAAGTCTCAATGATTCATTTTTTAAAGTAGAGGAGAGGTACAGTAAATAGTAAAAATGGCATAATGAAGTTGTTGAAAATTATGGTTCAATGTAAAACTGTCTATCCGTCCTGTGCTCAGTCAGGTCCAATTCTTTGTGACCCCATGGACTATAGTTGCCAGGTTCCTCTGTCCAGGGGATTTCCCAGACAAGAATACTGGAGTCGGTTGCCATTTCCTCCTCCAGGGGATCTTCCTGGCTCAGGGACTGAACTGGTGTCTCCTGCACTGTAGGCAGATTCTTTAATAAAACGTTCAATAAAACATTTAGGTCAATAGCTAGGCATGATAAACCCTTAAACAGATGCTTTGATATTTGCCTGGGAGTCTGTTTCACTGGAAGTCCCACATATACATAGAAAATGCTCCTGGTTACTTTGAAAACAGTAAGCCACACTGCTTTGGATGATTATAAAAGACTCTGGAATAATGGACACTGGTCATTAAGGTCCACGTTCCACCCCTCTCCACCCTGCCCTGTACCCCAAGGGCTGACTAATGTGAACCATATCAAAGGTTTCCCTTGTTCTCTGGCTTCTGGCTGGGCCAGCTAAAGGGCGGCACAGACAGGAACTTCCCTCCGCCTCCCCTCAAGGTCCCAGAGCTGGCAGCACCCCAACGAATAAAGGTCATTGTGCCCACTGGCTGCCGCAGCTCACACTGACTCAGCTAACTCCTCCTTCTCTTTTCCCCCAGGCTAGAGGTGGTGATGGCACCTGCTCTTACCAGCCTTGAGGCACTTAACTCTACCTATGTTGTGCTCACTTACTCAGTCACATCCAACTCTTTGGGACCCCATGGACTATAGCCCACCAGGCTCTGCTGTCCATGGGATTCTCTAGGCAGAATACTGGAGTGGGCTGCCATTTCCTTCTCCAGGGGATCTTCCTGACCCAGGGATCGAACCCACGTCTCTTGCATCTCCTGCCCTGGCAGAGATTCTTTACCACCAGTGCCAGCTGAGAAGCCCTGGTGGTTTCCCAATTCTCGCAAATAGTCTTGTTATTCAAGTATTTTTAAATTGCTAATTTTGAATGTGCCTTTTGTTTTCTCCTGGGGCTCTGATGTACAAGTTTAAAAAATGGCACCATCAAAAACGCTGTAGATATAAGTTTTCACAACTAATTATTCATTTATCAAACATTGATGGGGTGACTTCAACTTGCCAGACACTGAACTGAGCAGAGGAGATAATGGAAGTAAATAAAAATCCCTGGTCTCATGGAGTTTTCATTCTAGTTGGGAGTGAAGAAGAAGAAAATACACAAATATTCAAGAAAATACATAGTATGTCAGGAGGTGACAAATGATATGGAGAAGATGGAGTGTGGTGAGGGTGTAGAGAGGGCTGGAGCATGTGTATGCCATGGCAGGTCTGTATTAAACAGGAAAGTCTCTTTGATGGAGTCACATTTGAGCTGAGATTATAAAGTGATAATGAAATATACCCCATGTGAGTAACTCAGAGAAGAGAATTCCAGGCAAAGGTATGAACAAGCGACAGGGACCCCGGGCCAGGTATATACAAGGAATGGTGGTGGTGGTTTAGTCCCTAAGTGGGATCCAACTCTGCGACCCCAAGGACTGTGGCCTACCAGACTCCTCTGTCCATGGAATTTCTCAGGTAAGAATACTACAGGGTGTTGCCATTTCCTTCTCCAGGGGATCTTTCTGACCCAGGGATTGACCCGTGTCTCCTACAGCATTGCAGGCAGATTCTTAACCACTGATGGCCAGGATGCTAACATGGTTCAAGTAAACTGGGCTAGGAGGACAGGACAGACCATGGGGCCAGTGAAGTGGTGATGAGGTGGCTGGTAGGTGGATCCATGAAGCTTTCAGGACTAAAGTCCATTGGAAGCACTTTGGTATTACTCAGAGCAAGATACTGTGGAAACAAAGACCACCCTATGGGATGAAACAAGCAAAGGCGATTTATTCAGAGCTTTGCTATAGCAAGGGAGTCAGCCAACATTACTTATATTTGGCTGAGACCCAAAGCAGTCAGAGGAGGAGGAAAGTTTTATTGTGGAATAAAACTTACGGTTACCAATGGGGAAAGCTCGGGGAAGCCATACATTAAGTTTGTGATTAACAGATACACACTACTGTATACACCAAGAGACAAAGCAAGGGTGATACTGGAGAAACAGTTGAACTCTCTACTAAGAAAATGTGTGAGCTGGGCTCAGTCGTGTCCAACTCTTTGCAACCCCTTGGACTGTAGACCGCCAGGCTCCTCTGTCCATGGGATTTTTCATGCAAGAATACTGGAGTGGGCTGCTATTTCCTACTCTAGGGGATCTTCCTGACCCAGGGATCAAACCCACGTCTCTTGCGTCTCCCATCTCCTGCATTGGCAGGCAGATTCTTTATCACTGTGCCACCTGGGAAACCCTTACTAAGTAAACAGAGACACAGAAAAGAGTGACTGCAGGGTCATCCTCTGAGATGCAAGCACTGGTTACTTTCACATGGTAGGACCACAAGTGACTTTCATTTCTTTAAATCTCTGAATTCTTGACAAGGAACGTGTACTACCTTTATATTTTCAGATTGGTCTCAATATTCTTTGTTTTGAAAGATGAAGTCGAATAAAATGAATGTACTCTTTATTAGCCTATGTGACTAAGTTGAAAGGAGTACTTTGATTCATTTAACAGCAATTTTATTTTTAGGTTTGACTGTGCTGTAACTCAGGCAAAAAATGACTTCTGTTCTCAGAAATAAAACAGTTGTAACTACATTTGAAAGATGTCTTTTTCTCAACTATATTGAGCAGATTGAAAAAGAGAGACTGCTAAAAACAGGATAGAAAAAATATCTCCTAAAACTCTTTGCTATAATAGAACAAAGAAGGGAAAGAAAAATACAGTGCCTGATTGAAGGTACTGAGTGTCCATCATCTTTAAGAAGTTTGGCATATTCAAAAATGACCCAGAAGATATTCTGGGACATCTTCAGACTGCCCACATGCCCTCAGACTAACCAATGGCACTGAATGTGGAGTCTGCCATTGATAGTCTAACACGGATGGAAAGCTTTCTTACATTTCAATGTGTTTCTTTTTTTTTTAAACTCCAAAACAGATAAATAGGCTAATTTAATAGGAACTTTAAAAAATAAGAATAATGAAAACATATCTAAGTCACATGGTAAGTATGGTAAGTTCACCTTAGGATACCACGAGGTCCAAAAATTATTCTAAAGCACTATGTAAATACTTTGGTTAGAGTGAATCTTTGAGTATTCTTCATTCATATCATTAAATGTTTTTATTTTGGAAACTTTTGGAAAGGTTTCCATCCCATGAAATAGTTTTATTTTGCACCATTTTTTTTTTCTTATTGACCTTTTGGTACCAGAAATGTATAAATGTGTGTGGTCCTTTGAATAAGTGTTTAGTAATTTCTTCTTTCTCTTAAGAAAATGACCCATGCTTCACAGCAATCGAATTCAAAAAGAACTTTATCAAGTAAAACGCCTACACTGGTACAGAAGCCTGAGGGGTTAGTGAGGTAAAGAAGTGAATGAAAGAACGTGTAAAATGTGTTGGGGAGACTGCCTGCCACACAGCAAGTACTCGATGAATTTCAGTTGTTATCACTATCAGTGCCAGTTGCTGATGCTAAGTCCCTTCAGTCGTGTCCGACTCTGTGCGACCCCATAGACAGCAGCCCACCAGGCTCCCCCGTCCCTGGGATTCTCCAGGCAAGAGTACTGGAGTGGGGTGCCATTGCCTTCTCCTTCAGTGCCAGTTATGGGTAAGTAAAGAACCGGCAAAAGTGTACTTGCATGTGTTTATATAATATTAAAAGGCTAACAAGTAAAAGCAGTTCCCAGCCTAAGACAAAGCAGAGTTGTTGTTCTCCCCTCCTTGTTCCCATAAGGCACATTCTTTGTTGTTCTACATCATTCTTTGTTGCCATCACTTATATAGAGAGCTCTATTTCCCATTACTCCATATGCTCTTTGATAGAAGGGATTTATCCTATTATCTTTGCATCCCCAATATAGAGTGCTGTACTTAGCACCAGTGTGAGTTGGATACATTTTTAATACATGCAAAAACAGTGTCATAACATGTCCTAGAATTAATATGCAGCAAGAGAGTTATAGACACAATGGTTCCTAGAGCTAGTGAATTTATAGGTGAAGATAAGAGAGAGTAGAAAGAAACAATTGAACTTTTGAAATGGTTAGGGAAGCAATCCTTTGTGGAAAGAAAAAAGATTGTTTAATCTGTGAATATGAAATCTAACATATTTATGATAAGAGAAGAAATAACAATCATATTTGTATTGTGCTTCTTGTTTTTATGGAACTCTTTCATAAGAATGCAGCCAGAGAGTAATTTTTTTTGTTCATTGGGAAGCAAAATATTAATAAAAGCTGTTTGACTTGATTAAGGTCAGACAACTAGAGACGGTAGAGTTGGGAATCAAAGCCAGGTCTTGTAATTTCAAGACCACTGGTCTTCAACAAGACATGGAACATACCAGGCATTTGCTGTACCAGAACGTTTGTCAGTCATCACAGGGATGAACATGGCCTGGAATGAATGGGGCTGAACTTCATCCAGAAAATGCCAAGACAGCTTAGATGACCATTACATAAGATGAAATTATGGCAAGTTTTTATTTGGTAACCCACTCCAGTGTTCTTGCCTGGAGAATCCCAAGGATGGTGGACCCTGGTGGGCTGCCGTCTATGGGGTTGCACAGAGTTGGACTGAAGTGACTTAGCAACAGCAGCAGCAGCAGCAAGATTATATAAAGCGTATGCGTGTATGTGTGTTTGTGTGCACGTGTGTATTTGTTATTAAAATCCCACTTCTCAGACTTAATATGAGTAGAGAGTATTCTGTGTTACGTTGGGCTTATAAATAGGAAAGCACATGAATTTCAGTGTCTTATTCCTTAAGGTCAAGTACAACAATTATACCAATGGGCAAATACAAAGCAATGGCTTCAAACAAGCTCTAACTAATGGGCCAGTTTATAGGTAGTAAAGCTGTCATAGGCTTGTTCCAAAGAGAGAAGCTTTAGTATGCTAGCTTACCCAAAACTTACCCAAAACTCAGGACTAAAAGAAAATTTAATTGTTTATTCCTAGATAATGCAGATAAAATTAAATGTAATTAAATTGTTAACTGTTCTTTAATGGAAATGATAAACATAACTGAACTTCATTTTCAACTAAGGACAAAGATGTTAAACAAACAGAGCCAGAGCTCCGGTTCTCCTATCCTCTCTCCTTAATTATGTTCCGTTGTTAAACCCAGAGATTTCCACATACGTCTCCATTTCATGTACTCAGTAGATTGTATCTTCACAGAACATTTAAGAGTTTTCTGGCTGATGAAATAAAGTAGGCTGGCAGTTTAAAAGAAAGTCATGTCTGTCTTCTGACAGGATTTCAGCTTTAGCGGAGTCTCTCCAAGTTTTGTATAAATGCCAGCCCTCAAAAAGCCAATTCAACCTTTTTTCCTTCTTGGCTGCACTGAGACAAGTCAGGACTGTAGGAGTGTGGCAGGGGAAGGGAAGGTCAAATTACACTCAAAAGCAGTGAGGTTCATTTTAACCAACATCAGCCAAGGCTGTGCAATGACAAGAAAACGTGATCTCATAGAAGTTAGGAGCAATGATTCAAGACATTTTTCACCAAACAGCAGGGGTGGGTTGGCAGTTATCTAAGAAACATGGAAACATACAGCAGGATGAAAAGTTTTGACTGATGAAGATATGAAGAAATTTGAATAATTAAGTGTTATTATGGAGAACAAATTAATCCCCAAATCATCTAATCCTTAAAGTATTTGTTTAAACGACATTTAAAAGACTTTAAAAAGTCCCTAATGCTGGGAGAGATTGAAGGCAGAAGGCGAAGAGGGCATCAGAGGATGAGATGGCTGGATGGCATTGCAGTGCAACAGACATGAGCTTGGGCAAACTCTGGGAGATAGTGAGGGACACAAGAGGCCTGGTGTGCTGCAGTTCACGGGGTCGCAAAGAATCGGAGACGACTGAGCGACTAAACAACAACAAAGTCATGAAATAATCCTAGAAAAATGAGATCAGTGATGTTGGTTCTAAAGGATAGAATGATAATGAGAAAGAACATGTCGATATATCGCCTTATGCATACTTGTAGTTCACCGACTTAAAAAAAGTATAGCTTCTCTTCTTTCATTTTTGAGTTCCCTAATCCAGCAGCATATCTAAGAATGCTGAATCATTCATGTAGAAAAATCCGTGCTATGGAAATCCAAACATGTAAAAACCTCCTTCACCAAGTGCTTTGTCATAAAAAGCTGACAGCAACAACACGAGCGAGGTGACAGCTGCTCTTACCATCTCCTGGGTCCACGATCTCCACTGTGGTCTCTGCAGGGAACTCCAGGGCAGCCAGCACGGGCTCTGAGAGAACCACCTGGAAGGTCTCAGACTGCTCGTGTGCCCCATCGCTCAGAATCCGCACTCTCCACGTGGCCCGGGTCTGGCCTGGGTTGAACTGCACTTGCTTCTGTGCTTTGCCCTTGAAGTCCTTGTCTTTTTTTGCAGTCCCATCTCTCGTGCCAATACCTTCACAGAAACACAACATCATAGCCGTAGTGTCATTTTCAGTTGGGTTATTAAGGTTTTCCTTGCTGTTAACATTCTGTGTTATGATATCCTGCAGTGCAAAGTAAATCCTGCTTTGATTCCATGAAATGGATAATTTTAAGTGTCCTGCTGTAGGTATTAACAGTCCATAATTTCTGTTCTACTGTGGCCCCAGTATGGTTCTTTCACATATTCTTTAAAAAAAAAAATATTTATTTGGCTGCTCCAGGTCTTAGTTGTGGCAAGCAGGAATTTTAGCTGAAGGATGTGAGATCTAGTTCCCTGACTAGGGATTGAACCCAGGCCCCCTGCAGGGGGAGCACAGAGTCTTAGCCACTGGACCACTAGGGAAGTCCCTCTGTCATATATTTTTGAGTTAAGTTTGTATTAGAACTGCTTGTAAAGTGAGATAGAGGAAACTGATGCTCACACTCTGAAACAGTCTTACACCCACAAATTCATGTAACTTAAAAACTCTTCACACTTACTTTCTTGCATGGTTTGTATTATATGTGTCATATTTTTAAAACTTGAGAAAAATTCTCTAACGAGAAAATATAAGCCAACAAGAGACTCTGTGAGTCAGTGAATTCTTTGATAATCTGAGCTGTAAATGACCAAGAATGATAATAAAAATTTACAACATTCACTCAACATTAGAACCCTTAAAAAATCTAATTCACTGTCAACATGACCATTGCCAGATTTTTCTTTGTGGAGTACTCCAGAATTCCATGAAGCCAAGTGAACAGAACTGGAGAGCTAAATATATATGACTTTTGTGAGCAGTATGTTTGGCCTACTCTGTGGGTTCACTCAAGGTCAATTTCCACTAGCTGGGAAGGCTGAAGTATCTCTGAGTCTCCAAGAACATTATGAGAAGATCTTTACTTGCCATTACTATGCCACATACCCAAATAATAAAATATATTATCTATAAAGCAATGAATAAGAGTCAACAAATTCAACATCACAGAAAAATGACAAAATTGCAGTTAGTACTTGTTCTATCTTCGGGTACTGAATCAGAACCTCTTAATGACTCAAGTTAATAGAATAATTTTCAAATATATTCCTTTAAACATTGGTCATTTTCAGAGAAGTTGGTAGAAAGACAGATGTAAAAGGAGAAAAATAAAAATTTGAGCCTACTGGAATTAAAAAGTCTGAAAATAAATTCTTTGCATCACTTCTCACTTAATTGAAAAAATTATCTTGTTTCCAGAAAAAAAAAATGTCCCTTTGTTCTTCAAACTAGAAATGAAACTGGACCAAGTAAGATTTGTTCAACCACCAATATACATAGAGCACCTACTATGCACTAGAGCACCTACTATGCACCAGACAAAACAGATAAAACCTCTGCCCTGTGGTGCTTATGCAAGAACAATTTGAATATTATTTATTCAACTGAATATATCACTTCTTATAGATCTCAGAAATAGTGCCTATCGTTCAATAAGAGGTAAAGCATTATTTATTGATGGCAACGAAAAAGGGGCACAGAACCAGGAATTTCAGCACTACATATCTTGTTGAGCATTTCAGACTTCCTGTTAGCTCTCTGGTTCCTAGAACACACAGACTGGCTGTCAACACTTCTTAGATCCACTAGAATTTACTGCCAAGGTGATGATGAAAGGAATCATTCTCTTTGAGGTTCCAGCACACACGCGGCTCATTGACCCATTTATTCCCAGTGGTACGACCAGCAAAAGAATCTATTATTTCGCCTCTGATAGCTACTGCCCACTTTTCTGTTTTGTTTTGTTTCATCAACAATGCATTATCTTCCCAGAGATTCAAAAGGCAGTGAAAAACCAGAAGGATTTTGTATAACACAAGGAATGTCCACTAGTTCCAACTAGTCATCCTTCTAATTGATAATTAAGTCATCCAATCTAATAAAAAATAAATTGCAAAAGCAAATCTCAGTTGTTGCTGCCAAAAAACACCCAGAAATTTTCTGGTGGATTTTATAAGAGATTTCCAATTGGATGTGAAGTATAAACAGACAATATCTTTGATTTATCAAATGAAGAGAAATAGATTTCTATTTTGTGAAAAAGATTGTCATCTTAAGCTGTTTGACATGTTTCTCAAACATGAGAAAACAATGAAAGGCATGTCATCTTTTTAAAAAGGTTGAATAAGAGCCAGATGGAATATTAAGCTTGCTTGGAGTAAAAATAAAGATTCCCTTTTCATAATTAACACATAAGTGAAAGTGAAGTCACTCAGTCGTGTCCGACTCTTTGCGACCCCGTGGACTGTAGCCCACCAGGCTTCTCTGTCCATGGGATTCTCCAGGCAAGAATACTGGAGTGGGTTGCCATTTCCTTCTCCAGGGAATCTTCCTGACCCAGGGATTGAACCCAGGTCTCCTGCATTGCAGGCAGAGGCTTTAACCTCTGAGCCACCAGCGAAGCCCAATTTACACATAGGACCTACTCTAAACACAGGGCTAGTCTACCTTGTTACTTAAAGTGTGGTCCATGGGTCAGCAGCTTGAACAAGATCTGGGCACTCGTTAGAAATTCAGAATTTCAAGCCATACCCCAAACTTACTTAATCAGAATCATTTTAACAAGATCCCCATGTAATGTGCATAAAACTCACATGGCTGGGTAGACACATACTTGATACGTCATACCTCCAGGAAGCCCTAGACAGAGGTGCCTAACTTTAATAAAAGATGGAGAAGTGGTGCACAGATTGTGGAGGAGATGGTCCACACTTGAATGCAATAGACAAGACAGTCACTTAGTCGATGTTTAAAAATTTTGCTCCTACCTGGAGATACAAATACTCAGCTGGTAAACCATACCTATTATAGAAATATTATTATACGGGGCAAAAAAGAATTCTGGAAATTAAAAGCTTACAAATTAGGCTTAAATGGATTTTTTTTTTTCAAAGATAATTATTGAAGAAATCATATTACTCTGATTTACTGAATAAAGTTACAATTGCATCTCTTCCTGTGGTGTGGAAAAATGGCATGGAGGTTAAGTAAGGTACTTTGGGCTTCCCAGGTGGCGCTAGTGGTAAAGAACCTGCCTGTCAATGCAGGAGATGTAAAAGACACAGGTTCGATCCCTGGGGCAAGAAGATCCCCTGGAGAAGGGAATGGCAACCCACTCCAGTATTCTTGCCTGGAAAATCCCATGGACAGAGGAGCGTAGTGGGCTATAGTCCATGGGGCTGCAAAAGAATCAAACATGACTTAGCAACTAAACAACATCATAATTACAGTCATTATCTCGTAGTCCATTTTCTAACACAGTGCCTGGTACTTACCAAGCACTCAGGAAAATCCTAGTTGAGTTAGTGAATAAAGGATTGTAAAGTGTAAAAAGCGATGGGTAAAGTACTTAATGTGCTTAGCTGAATAGCTTGTATTTAGTAAATGTTTGATAACTGGAAGCAATTATATGTTTGCATTGAATTTCTTCTGTGAAATGCAAATACAGATTTAATTTATTACTGGGTTATTATGGTTATAAAATGAACAATTATCTCTGGGGAAATACATATATAAAACTCATGATTTATTAACTGTGCCTGTAGGTAAGTAACATCCTATCTTTAGCTAGAATGCATGCATACTCAGTTTCTCAGTCATGTCTGACCCTTTGTGACCCCACAGACTGTAGCCCACCAGGCTCCTCTGTCCATGAGATTTTCTAGGCAAGAATACTGGAATCGGTGGCCATTTCTTCCTCCAGGGGGATCTTCCCTACCCAGAGGTCAAACCCGAGTCTCCTGCATTGGCAAGCGGATTCTTTACCACTGAGTCACCTGGGAAGCCCCATTAGCTATAATAAGACTATCCAGTTCTAAATGTCCATACATGAAACTGGAGGTTGTAGGGGAACAGTAATATGAAAAAATATCCATTGTAGAACTCCCATGGGATCACCCTTCACATTAACCTGACTTTTCCATTCCAGTCCTAATGGAAATTCTATTACCATCTTCAATGATTGATGAGTGAGGCCCATGCACGGAAGTCTTCCCAACTTTCCATCACCCCAGTTTACTAAGTAACCTGGTGAGTTTAACCTAGTAGAGCTATAGAGCCTTTATAGGATTGTGAGTGATTTCCATACTAGAAGGAAATACTGGTTCACTGAAAAAAATAACTGCAGGAGAAAAAAAAAGAGCACTGATTCAATCTTTTAGCATTCAGCTTAAAAGTGCAACAGAGAGAAAAATCTGAAAAAGATAGTGTTTTTTTAAAAAAATATTTTGTTTGATGTGGGCCATTTTTAAAGTCTTTATTGAATTTGTAATCACATTGCTTCTGCTTTATGTTTGGTACTTTGGCTGCGAGGCACATAAGATTTCAGCTCCCCGACCAGAGATCAATCCACACCCTCTGCACTGGGCGGTGAAGTCTTAACCACTGGACCTTGAGGGAAGTCCCTGAAAAGATAGTTGAAAAAATATTTTTCAACTATTAACTTTCCCATTCCTATCAAGTGACTAAGTGAGTGAATAATTAAATTCACACACCAGGAGTGGGAATTTAAGTAACATGCAAATAGATGAAAACTTGCTGAAGAATCGCTAAGATGCCCTATTTTTTAGTTATTATTTTCCCTACAACTTATCTGCTATATTTTCAAGCACAAAGCACAGTTAAGGCACATCTCTCGCTGACTATGTAAGACAGAATTAATCAGATTTCTGATCTACAGGTCACATTGTGTGTGTACGGAAAGAGCATAGTTCTTTGAGGGCAAGAAGAGCATTCACTGTGCTCTAGAAGGTTAAATGGAGACTGTAAATGACTGTCTACAAAGAGGCACGTGTTAAAAGCAAAGCTGAGGGATGGGTCTAAGGGTCAACCAGTACTCCTGAAGCTAGAACAATCTTGAGGAATTGGCAAAGCACGGTGTGAAAAATCCTCCTCTAAAATTAAAACAACAAAAAGCATTTTTGAAATCAGGGGTAATTAATATACTGCATCCAGGCATCGGGAGGAATCATGGCAGGTGGATGGGGACAGTGGTCCTGGCAAAAGCTTGGTGTGTGGAATGTGTATGTGTGGGCTTGTGTGTGTGTGTGTATGTGTCTGTGTCTGCACGTGCATTGATATGGATCTACTGTTTAAGGTTTTTTAAGTTTGTGGACCAGTAAAATTTCAAATAACCATTTTGGAAACAAACACAGGGTTATCAGCTTTTTTATTTGGCCAACATTTCCCTAGATTCTTACCTTAGTTGATACTCCCAATGAAAGCTATTTCACCCCATGAAAACTCTATGAGCCTAGATAGAGTCTGTATAACATTGTTGACCTTGTTTAGTCACTAAATCATGTCTGACTCTTTTGTGACCCCATGGACTGTAGCCCGCCAGGCTCCTCTGTTCATGGGATTCTCCAGGCAAGAATACTGGAGTGTGTATTGGGGTTTCAAAGAGTCGGACATGACTGAGTGACTAAACAACCTTCTAGGATCTAGTGACATTTAAATTATTTCCACATATGAGCGATTATTGCCATTTTGTTGTTAATTTATACCAAGGCAACATCATATGTAGGTAGAAATTTTGAAGAGATATATATATTTTGATGACATATTCCTTATTTTTCAGCCTTTGTTTCTTTGATTTAGCCTCAACACAAAACTTTTGGCGTGTTTCGTTAGCAGTTTAAAGAGCCTTTGTCATTCTCTCCTTAAGCTTTAAGCCTAGACAAGAAAAATGAAACATTTTTTAATTATTATAAAATCATGAACTTTTGATAGAAAAAGGGATATGGGGACAGAAGTGCAAATTAAACTTACTTATAAAGGAAGTCTCTCCCAAATAACCTCTACGCTTAAGCACGACATCTAGAAATTTGGAGTCCTCATTGATCAAGTAATATTCCTTTTCAAAGGAGATCCATGCCCAATTCAGACGAAAATGCTGCTTGGTTAATTTGTTTCCACCTGGAAAACAAAAGTGTAAAGCCTCAGATTAGTGTTCTCTTTAATAAATGACCTTAGACATTCCAAAGATGACTCAAATGATATAACATTAGGAATCCCTCTAGTTACTTGGCTTGATTCACAATCTAGAATATATCCAAGGAAAACCAGCTTACTGTCCACCAACTGTTATGAAGACACACAATAGCTGACATAAATCTTCTCAAAATGCCTTAGTCTTGAGCAGGGGAAATGGATTACTAGGAAGGAGCACAGGACCACCAAAAGCAATTCTGTTTCTTCACAAAATCAAATATTCAAGCTGAAGGATGAGTCACTCCCCACAAGGTGCCGCTAGAGAGCAAGTTTTGCCAAAAAGAATGCTGCAAGTCGTTTTTGTGGTGGTAAACGTACACACGCACTGCTTCACAAATACCTTTTTCTGGTTCACTGAGCAATTGGGTGGAAGGCTTTAATTATAACCACTTAAGGAAAAACAAATATCCCTTCTCCGCCTCCCTTCCCCACTAGAGTCCACTCCATTCCTTAGAGCAAACAGACAGCTCCTTTCATTGATTTCATTCTACTCTGAAGATAAGGCTTTCTCCTCCCACCATCCCCCAAAATGGAGCTGGCTTCCTATGCGAGGGAAAATAAACCTTGTGTGTGATCTCTATAATGTGAAAGCTGCTCTGCTAGGTAAAAGAAAAGAGAAGTGGTTATCAGCTGATCATTATGCATGTATCCTTCTATTTCCTTTGATCTACACCAATTATTTCAGAATAAGGTGAGGTTTATAAACAAAGGCATCAATAATTGCTTTTAAGTCTTTCTGTAAAAGGGTGGGAAAAAGCCCCAATACTAAACACAGCTAGAGGCACAATTTTAATTTCAGTTTCTTCCCTTCTGAGTTCACACAGGGCTATGCTAGAGAGAAAGAAATGAGACAGGAAAACAGCAAGGCTTTAATAGACCGAGGGCAAAAAAATCTGCACGTGGAGAAACATTGTGAGTGAACAAATACGTGAAACAAATGTTCATCTTTGCTGGAAAAAATTTTTTTTAATTGCAGCATCTTTGAGCTTTGAATTGACATGTGCTAAAGATGAAAGAGAACATCTAGTACAGCTGAGATTACATAAGGAAATTGTTTTTCTTGTTTATTGCTGTTATAGTAAATTAGCACAAACCATTTAGACAGCTACATGGCAATGTATGTAAGAGACAAAAGGATGTTCATACCATTTGATCTCATAAGTCCTTCTGTGGGAGAAGCAAAAATATATTTGTAAGGGACTGTGCACATTGCAATACATTCTGTAATAGCCTCCAAATAGAAAAATCTTAGAATTTATTATTTTTACAGTATATAAAAAAAATCGATGAAAGAGAATTCAGCCATTAAAAAATATGAAATTTTTGTTGAAATACTTAAAGCCCTTAAAATACAGAAACAATATTGATGCTTGTCAATGCAGGGATGTAACTAACATGAGATGTTACAAATAGGGAGGTGCTTGGTGTTTAAATGGGTGGGGTTGAAGACGTTTCAACTTTTCGTTTAAGTTTTAATATATAAGATAAATAGATTGGAGAACAGGAATTCCTTCCACATTCTGTTCTTAACTTATTGTGCCTGCCAAGTCCTAGATACTGGGTACTGTTCTGGAGGGAGTGGGCGGCACAGGCTGAGTGCTCCCCAACCTGGGGTCCACAGCCCACTTCACTTCTATCTGCTGTTTGATTTTGAGCAAGTTTCTTTCCTAGACCTCTGTTTCCTCATCTGGAGACTCAAATGAGGGTAATGTTAATTAATGCCTGGGTCAAGTGAGATAAGCCTTATATGCATGCATTACAGTGTGATACAAATGTAACCTCCTTTGACAAAAGTTCGCCCGCTCCTCACGATGCACCAAGCATGCTCAAATCCACCCAGCTCACCCACTGCCTGACTCTTAATCTGCCTTAAATCCTCAGTCCTCCTTTGTCCCATCTCCCTACAGCTGCTGCACACATCAAGCCAGGAGGCCATCTTTGCAGATTTCCAGTTTCACCTGCCCTGTCTTATTCCATTTGCCTCTAACTTGCTTACTCTGAGGTTTAGCCAAGAGTCTTGCTGCTCCATGAATTTATCACCCCGGCTCTTCTTGTCACTTCTACTCTCCTGCCGATAATGATGATGTCCCCATCACTCTTCTGCTTGAACTTTCTACTCAAAGTCTCCCTTTACTATCTCCTCCATGAAGCCTCCTGTCATCATTCCAGCCCTCTCATCTCAGTAATTCTGCATCTGTTCATCTGTCGATTGTTTTGGGCAGTTTTGCAATTTTCTGGATATTCTCTCCTACTGTTTAATTATACACATTTCCTAATTGTAGTCATTTTCATCAGAGACTGAGAGTGGCCATTCATTCTTTTACCATCACCAAGACCTGGTCTTGCTGTCTTTAAAAATACTTTTTTACACTATTGCTTTTATGTTCTATTATTGAGAACATTTCTTCTAGAAAGTCATAGATGCCCAACAAGAATAGAATAACATTTAATTACCTAAGTTGATACCTAACAGCTTTCTGATTTCTCATTATTACTTGAAAACAACTTTATGCAGGACTTCCCTCTCATTCAGACTGTGGCTCCATCGAGTCCTCGACTTTCTTCCGAACTTCTGGTCCAGCTGTACCAAGCCAGTCAGTCCATCTGAATACCTACAGCTTCATGTCCCATCGCTTCTCCATGGGGAGGAGCATCCACTCATACCCAGCTTCGCATTGTTTTCTGAACTTGATGAGTGATTTTTTGCATGTGGGAAGTCTTCTGCTCAGAATACCTGTAGCTTCCTACTCCTCCTTAATTTGTTTAAGGCCAAATCACCAGCTCAGGAAGCCTAGCTTAGCATGCTGTGGATACTTCGTCTGTATCTTCCATCAGGGTAATTGTAATTCTTTATCTTCATGCTTATTCTACCTGAGCAGCCCCCGGAATCCCCCACCCCAGTTCCGGCCCTGGTCAAATTCATCCTGCTAGTGTCCAAAGCCAGCGTAGTGGCAGGGACACTGTGAGGTCTACCGAATTCTTCCTTGACTGTCGATAAAAAGCCTATGGAGTAAATACCATTTGTTGTTATAAAATGGATACTTTGCAACTCCTGTTTTATTCCTTATTTCGTAACAGTTCTCAGCTTACAAAAAAAAAAAAAAAACTAAACACATACTACAGTTTGACTTGACTGTGATTAATCACATCGGACCTATTCAGTAACTCTTGTGTTTAATGTGTTCAACAAATGAATTTTATTATAGCTCTGTATACTTTCTTCCTGACTGTCCTTTCCCCTATGTCTAAGAATGAGGTCATTAAGCATACCATTTCTCTTTAATCATTTTTAGCTAATTTTAAGATCTGATTCTCTTTCCTGAAATACTCTGGAAAATATTACCCTTTTCCTAAAAATTGTATGTTTTAAGAATCTAAAGTCAATGAGGCCTTTTCTTGACATTCAGTATGAAATGGCAAACACCAATAAAAAAGCCAGCATTTTCTAGCGCCTTTATTCTGGTAATTTTTCCTTACAGTGCTTTCCACAACCTTGTATCCCATTTATGCTTTCGTTTTTGTTTGTTCACTCTGTCTCCTCCCACTGTAACCCATGACCTAGGAGAGCAGGGAGTTCATTTTGCTTACTGTTAGAAAAATGCTGATTTAATGAATTTGACAGTCTAACATCTTGATTGAAAGAAGTTCAGAAATGCTTCATTTATCGGGCAATATAAATATCCTATATAAATGTAACATATCCCTTTTAGCACTGTATCTTTTTAAAACAACAACAAAAAATTTAATTAAAAAAATCTTTTTTGACTGTGCCATGCTGCTTGCGGGATCTCAGTTCCCCAACCAGGAATCGAAACTGGGGCCCTGGCAATGAAAGTACCAAGTCCTAACCACAGGACCACCAGGGAATTTCCTAAATAAAATTATTTTTAATAGCACTCTTTCTAAAATGTCTTGCATATGTCTATGAACACTATGTAAAGATTTTAAATGATTACCTATGAATGTGAATTACTGGAATTTGGATTTGTCTAGATCAGACCTCCAGAGGTTACTGATGACAAAAGCCCTGTTCAACCCTTCTGTTGCATTATAAAATAGGAGAGATGGTCTTAGGGATGGCCAATTTCACCTCTACTCACAGATTTATAAAGCTTATTTTCCGGTTGGTGTTTATGTCCTGGAAGGATCAGAATGCCAGGTTACTGGTTAATCAGGGGTTTCAAGTGACAGACAGCTGAATAAGTTCACCAAGGACTTCATATATCCACCACTTTCAGCTTTTATTTGAAATAAAATTCAAAAGAAATACTGAGAAACTTCTCTTCACAAGACAAAGACTTAATCCAGGCAATTGTTTTAAACGCTCAGCGTTCACTCTACATTGAGGATTTTTAAGTAGATATCTTATTAGAGGCTAGAATGTTAATGTATAAAGCTTCACTCTAAATAGAATTAAATACTACATAAGTCTTCTGATTTCTACATACGGGAATCATATTTCATCTCAGAATCTGCAAAATTTTAGGCACTACTTATTGTGCAGGAGTGCTATAAGGATCTGAAGAGCTAAGCTGAACTTTATTGTAACTCTGATTATAAAATTGACCTTGCACATAAGTTCATTTTGATGCAGCTCCTATTTTAGTTCAAAGGAATGAAATTCTGCAACATTAAAAGATTTAAGGTTAAAAAAAAAAAATCGGTCTTGCACATGGAACTCTGTACTTCATCTAAAGAATGTCAAGGGACTTCCCCAGAGGTCCAGCGGTTAAGACCTCGCCTTCCAATGCAGGGGGTGCAGGTTCGATCCCTGGTTGGGGAGTGAAGATCCCACATGCCTTGCGGCCAAAAAAACCCCCAAAACAGAACAGGAGCAATACTGGAGCAAATTCAATAAAGTCTCAAAAACTAGTCCACAGAAAAAGAATGTAAAGACATGTTATTTATTACATGTGACAGCTTACCTACCATGTAGATTCCCCTAAAACCTCAAAGTTTAGGGATAATCAGTGTTGACTCTTTTAATAATAATAGTCACAGCTTACTGAATGTGAAATTCTAGATGTATTTAAACAACCTAAAAAACTGACAAAATTTCACTTCCACGTCAATCTTTGTTTTTCTAAGAGATTCTGCCATCTATGATGCTCAAGAAGCTGTTCCCATTGGAAACAAATTAAAGTCGTAACGGGTGTCATAAAACCATACAACAGGTGTCTGACAGCTGATAACTACACTCCCAAATGCTTTGTCCCCAAACCCTGACACCACAGCCATTAAGGCTGTGATGAAAAGACCTCTTTTGAACTTTTCCAGCTGGTCTTTAGTCATCTTCAGCTTCTTTCTCAATGGGAACACAACAGATTTTTTTAGAATAACAGAGTCACAACCTTCAATTAGCCCTCCCTAGGAACTTAGGGCTGCCTAATTTCTGTAAAGACAAAGCACACTGCTTTCAATGCAAAACCGGTGTCTCGACTTTGACTTGTGCTTAAATAAATGGTCATTTCTGGGTGCCTGTTTAAACTGACAACTTTTTTCTTTCATGAAGAAAAGTTAGCTTCCAATAGAACATAATTCCACTGGTAATATTTTTCCAGTCTGCTAAGATTTTCTTATCGAACCTGGGTCTCCTGCATTGCAGGTAGATTCTTTACCATCTTAACCACCAGGGAAGCCCTAAGATTTTCTAGCTTGCTCAGTTCTCAGTTAAGTCGCTTAGTCATGTCTGACTCTAGCTTGCTACAGTTCCATTTGTTTAGAATAAAGTTCAGCCTGGGAGTGAACTGGAAATCAAATATATGGCTATTTTTAAAAGCTGATTCAACCTTTAAATCAGCAGTAGAGATAGATATTAATATAGCAAAGATTAAGATAACAATATTACCTAATATATAGGGAAATTTTGATAATTTGATTCTTAAGCAGTCTTGTTCTCTTAGAAGGTAAGGGCAGTAGCCATGCAACTACCATCAGCATTAATGCTATTAATTATTGTGAGAATCAAAAATGAAAATTAAAATAAGGGCTTTATTTCATTGCCCTTTTGGTGTTAGGATGAACTTTTAAACTTTGCTTGAGATTGTCATACTGAGTGAAGTAAGTCAGACAGAAAAAGACAAATATTGTGTGATATCACCTATATGTGGAATCTTATTAAATGGTATAAATGAACCTATTTATAAAACAAAAATTGAGTCACAGATGTGGAGAACAAATTTATGGTTACCAGGAAGGAAATGGGGTGAGGGATAGACTGGGATTGACATATACACACTATTATATATAAAAGAGATAACTAATAAGAACCTATCATATAGCACAGGGAACTCTACTCAATACTTATAATGACCATGATGCTGGTAAAGATTGAAGGCAGGAGGAGAAGGGGGCAAGAGAGGATGAGATGGTTGGACAGCATCATTAACTTAATGGACATGAGTTTGAGCAAACTGTGGGAGATAATGAAAGACAATGAAAAAGAGAGTTCTAGAAAAACATCAACTTTTGCTTTATTGTCTATGCCAAAGCCTTGACTGTGTGGATCACAATCAACTGTGGAAAATTCTTCAAGAGATGGGAATACCAGACCACCCAACCTGCCTCTTAAGAAATCTGTATGCAGGTCAAGAAGCACATTAGAACTGGACATGGAACAACAGACTGGTTCCAAATTGGGAAAGGAGTATGTCAAGGCTGTATATTGTCATCCTGCTTATTTAACTTATATGCAGAGTACATCATGAGAAATGCTGGGCTAGATGAAACACAAGCTGGAATCAAGATTGCTGGGAGAAATATCAATAACCTCAGATAAGCAGGTGACACCACCCTTATGGCAGAAAGCGAAGAAGAACTAAAGAGCCTCTTGATGAAAATGAAAGAAGAAAGTGAAAAAGTTGACTTAAAACTCAACATTCATAAAACTAAGATCATGGCATCCAGTCCCATTACTTCATGGCAAATAGATAGGGAAACAATGGAAACGGTGAGAGACTTTATTTTGGGGGGGCTCCCAAATCACTGCAGATGGTGACTGCAGCCATGAAATTAAAAGACGCTTACTCTTTGGAAGAAAAGTTACGACCAACCTAGAAAGCATATTAGAAATGGACCTTTACCAACAAAGGTCCATCTAGTCAAAGCTATGGTTTTTCCAGTAATCATGTATGGATGTGAGAGTTGGACTATAAAGAAAGCTGAGCACCAAAGAATTGATGCTCTTGAACTGTGGTGTTGGAGAAGACTCTTGAGAGTTCCTTGGACTGCAAGGAGATCAAACCAGTCCATCCTAAAGGAGATCTGTCCTGGGTGTTCACTGGAAGGACTGATGCTGAAGCTGAAACTCCAATACTTTGGCCACCTGATACGAAGAACTGACTCCTTGGAAAAGACCCTGATGCTGGGAAAGATTGAAGGCAGGAGGACAGGGGACGACAGAGGATGAGATGGTTGGATGGCATCACCGATGAGATGGACATGAGTTTGTGTAGGTTCTGGAAGTTGGTGATGGACAGGGAAGCCTGGTGTGTTGCACTCCATGGGGTTGCAAAGTGTCAAACAAGACTGAGCGACTGAACTGAACTGAAGGACAGGGAAGCCTGGTGTGCTGCAGTCCATGGGGTTGCAAACAGTTGGGCATGACTTAGTGACTGAACAACAACTTGGGAATAGAATCTAAAAGCGAGTGGATGTAAGTATAAGTGACTCATTTTGCTGTACAAACAAAAACTAACACAACATTGTAAATCAACTATAATCCAATAAGAAAAATTAATTAGTAAAAAAAAAAATACAGAACAAAAGTTTGCTTGACCTTAGAATCTTCCATAACAGAACCTCTGAGAGCTCCTGGAATTCTGTTTTCTGGCCCTTATAGTCAGGTGGATTCTACTGTTTGTGGAAAACCACCAGGTGCAAAGCTGGAGCCAACTGGCTCTTATCATCCACCCTCCGCCCCCAGGAGTTGACACTCAACTATGGAAGATGGCCCGAGTACATAGATAATGTGCATAACCTAGAGGTTGACAAGTGCTAGGAGAGAGGCACTGATAAAGAGCTGGGGGAGCTCACAAGAGTGAGAGATTATGCTAACCTGAGGGGATCAAAGACAACTTCACGGCAGAGATAGCGTTTAAATGCAGTCTTAAACACAGGTATTTGGATACTCAGGGAGATGGTGGGGAGGGGAGGTGAAGTGTTCCTGGAAGATTAAGTATAAGAACAGAGATAAGAAATTCCGTAAAAGGGGAACTTCAAAGAATTTGATAGGAGCTCAGGACATTTACTCAATATTTATTTCCTTCTCCTTTTTCTATTGAAGTAACTGGATATTAAAGACAAAGAGGGAGTCAGTAAGTAAGTGTGTCACTTAGTTGTATCCGACTCTTTACGACCTCATAGACTGTAGCCCACCAGGCTCTTTGGTCCATGGAATTCTCTAGGCAAGGATACTGGAGTGGGTTGCCATGCCCCGCTCCAGGGGATCTTCCAGACCCAGGGATTGAACCTGCATATTCTGCATTCAGAGGCAGACTCCTTATTGCTGAGCCACAGGGGAAGCCCTCCCACTATCAAATATGTTCTAAAACATAGGCTGCACAACACAAGGGGTCAGATCCACAGAGACATGTAGAGAACATTGGTAGAAATGTATAGAAAAACAAGCGCCATGACCAAGACCCAGAGGGGGAGAGAAATAAGCATAGCACATGTTGACTTCTATGGATATATCTGCTTGTGCAGAGGTCTTCTAGGCTATTCTTAGGAAAGGCACTTCCACGCACACCCTTCCTAAGAAAAAAGCACACATGCACTGTGATATCTGGGTAACTATCACATAAGCTGCATGGAATTGAGCTTTAGCATGCGTTAGTTCAGTCGTGTCCAACTCTTTTGTGACCCCATGGACTATAGCCCGCCAGGCTCCTCTGTCCATGGGATTTTCCAGGCAAGACTACTGAAGTGGGTTGCTCTTTCCTTCTCCAGGGGATCTTCCTGACTTGGGGACCAACCCGCATCTCTTCCATCTCCTGCATTGTCAGGCAGATTCTTTACCACTGACACTTGGGCTTCCCAGATGGCACAACGGTAAAGAATCCACCCACCTGCAGTGCAGGAGACACAGGAGATGTGGGTTCGATTCCTGTGTTGGGAAGATGCCCTGGAAAAGGAAATGGCAACCCACTCCAGAATTCTTGGCTGGGAAAACCCAAGGACAGAGGAGTCTCGAGGGCTACAGTCCACAGGGTTGCAAAGAGTCGGACACAGCTGAGCGACTAAGCAATAACAGCAACAACAAATAGTATGTGATTGCTTTTACACTTCTTTTGAGTAATCAGATTACTTCCTTTAGGTCACCATTATATGTATAGGTGACTCCAGCTGAATTTTAATTTGGTTTAACCTAATTTCTAAATTAGTGCCTGTCGACTGAAGCAAAACTGATGGTCTGAGTGTGCTTCCCTGGACCATCAGGAAGCCCTCTTGTGTTATGCAGAGTGAGGCTGACAAATAAGAATTAAGTGGGGAAACAAGGGTATGAAGGTCAGTTTTCAAATATCTGAGATTGAATCACAGAAAAGTTAAGAAGGATATGACCCTTTGGTTTTATGAATGAACTGGGGGCCATGGCCAAAACCAAGAGATGCTGGGAGGAGAACCCTTCCTCCAGGTTGACCGATGTGCTCCATCAGGGCCACGGCTGGGTCAGAGTCAGCAAGCCCCAACCTGCAGGAGTCCTCCAGAATTCTCCAAGCATGGTCCCTTTCCCCAACTCCATCTCTAGAGAAAAAAAGAATGTGCTTATTTTCATCCCCTATAAGAAAATTAAAAAAGCAAGGGGAGAACTATGAGCTTATATCTCCTAACCTAGGGCTTAAAAATACTTCCTTAATAAAATCTAATCGTGGAATACTTTGCTTTCTTCATTAGGAGTTTAAACCTGGTGGAATGAATATCTTCTCTCTTGGTACGTATGCTTACGATATAGAATTCAGAGGTAGCTCTAGAGAGGACAAAGGACAGGGCAAATGTATAATTTCAAGGTGAACTCTCATTTACAACAGGCAGGTTCCAAGCTGATCACGTGCATTCAAAATTAAAAAGTAGTGCCATCATTTTCCAGTGGTAATATGAGTAACTAAGGAGACTATTTTCTGAAAATGAAAGTGGGATTCTGTATTCAAATCAAGAACATCAACTAATTCAAGAAATAATTATGTTGTTGAACAAGGCACATATAAACTCCAAGCACTTTAGAGCAAGAATGAACTCTTGATTGCATCTTTTCTCCTGGCCCTGTTTTTGCAAGATCCGGAAAGGCTGTGATTTGAATAAGATTACAAAGCAGCTATTTGCAGAAGAGGAATAAATCCCAGAGGTTTTCATGCCTAGTCTACTGGTCTTTCCATTTAAGAGACTGCAATCTCAAATACTGTGGTTAAGCACCAAATCAAAAATCATGTGTTTAAAATGATCAAATATTATATACATATTTAAATGTGGGGAGACTTACTCTATTTCTTTTAAAAGCAACCCAGGAATAATTAATTTTCTATCATTTCCTCTCCCCCTCTCCATTTACAAATAGGAGTAAAATTGAAAAACCACCATACTTTAATAGAAACAATAACTACTTCATCAAAAGTGTGTTAGTTAAGTCTGTCAAGAAGATTCACGCACTCTCCTGCTTTTGGGGAAAGGAAAAAAAATACAAAACAAAACACCTGGTGCAGCAAGATTTCATGCATGCACTGCCTGCGGCAACGTAGAAATTTATTAGATCTCTGGCAACACATTCTTAAAATAAACTTAATAGCCTTCAGGTTTCTGTTCAAACTGGAGCCTAATTCCTTTTGTGGCGCCAGACACCTCCCCCCAACCCCAAGGAGACTCTGCAGGGAAATGAAAGCCACCGTTCTTTCTCGTTCTTTCTCCTGTACCTCTTGGAGTAACCGGTTTAGCACCATTTAGTTAATTCCCTGTGAAGTGAGGTGGCTCCCTAATTCCTATTTGTATAAGAGGACCTTGCACATCACTATAAGACACAGCCACGACAATTAACAAGGATTATAGACTGAGTTCTATTTTGGACTGTCTTTTGAAAATGTGTTATATCTACCTTGAGATAAAAATATAAAAGGGGGGGGGAACCCGCCAGAAGTGCTTTAATCTGGTCGTTAAAAAAGAAACCTTCTTTAACCTAACTTGTTTATATTATCACCACAATTTAAATTTGATGGCTAGGATGGGGGGATTAGGGTGGTATGGCAACACAAAAGCCATTCTATCCATAAAACATGATTTTTTAACTTAGTATCCTAGGATATTAGTGCTACATGAAAATTCCCTGAAAATTCAAGCTTTAGGTTAACCTATTGTCATTGTTTTTAAATCTGAGTCATTAACATGTTTTTAGTTGTTGTCAGAAGTAAAATCAAGATTTGGAAATTTTAGATTTTTAGATTGAAAATTAAAAAGAAGTGTATGGAATTGTATCACAACTGGTTACCTAGTTATGGCTCCTGTGACAAACTAAAAAAGCCTTGTCATTGATGTCTATCCAGGATGAAAGGAGAGAGGGAAGAAAGGAAGGAGGGATAGGGTCGGGGGAGGCCGGGAGAGAGTGGAGTAGAATACCATCAATGTCATATGTCTGTTTTCACATTTTCTTTTATTTCAGATTAGTTTTTCAAAGCTGGCTCTTGTGCTTAACTTGTGCATTATTTAATTAATCAAACTTTTTGGTGGTTGCTCTGATCCCTTTAAAATTATGCCGGAGCCACCCTTGGTGATTTTACTGTCATATATAGCTGCCAAAAGACAACAGACACAGGAAGTATAAAGACAGGTTGGTATAGTTTAAAGCACCAGACCTTGGAAGGAAATAAGACAACATCCAGCGAATGTGTTTGTTTAATCACAGCCCTGTACAAACACACGTGTTGTACAGTGTAAGGATGGTTCATGTACAGTCCCTTCTGTTAAGACTTAGACTCTAGCAAGGAGGGCAAAGCAAAACCATATGTAAATTATAATGGAAAAACGTAAGGTGAAATGCTGAACATACAGTACCTGGGCTCAGAGGAGGGGAGGGAGGACATTCAACTGGGACCAAAGAGATCTTGGCACAAGAGACACCTTGGAGGGGCAGAAGGATGGTGCCGCTCCGAGAGGAAGAAATCCCAGGAAAACAGGTGCAGAAGGAGGAGAACCTGTTATGTGCATCAATAAAATAGTCCAGCTTTGTAGGGTTTGCCAAAGTGCAGTCGGGAAGGAGGAGATAAGTTGGGGAGGGTGGGGCAGAAGAAGGAAATTTGGGGTAGAGAGGGGTAGAATCTGAATTCTGCTTTAACAAATGTTAATTTGGTAGAATTATTCAAGGACTTGTTAGAATTGGGATTGGGAATAAAAGGTATCATTAGCAATGTTATTAATAATGTTATTTATTTATTTGTTTACTTATTTATCTTTGACCACCCTGGCTTGTGGGGATCTTAGCTCCTCCACCCAGAATCGAACCGCCAACCTCACAATGAGCCAGCAGACCTCTAACCACTGGACCACCAGGGAATTCCCCATATTAGGTTTCTGCCAGTGGACGATATGATACAACTGAGCATATGAATATTGCCATAAGAAAAAAAATGTTTTGCTTACAATAAAAAAGGAGTCCTTAAAATATTAAAATTTACCCAAGAATAAATAACATGGCTAACCAAAACACCCACCATGAACAGTCAATGTTATATACTTGTAGAACTGGTAGATTTAACATAGATTTTTGCCAAAGCGCCCCAGGTAAAAGTTTCTCTCTGACTCCTCTCTCTCTACTTAAAATGACAATCAGTATGACAAAATTCTCTTTCAGACCAAGATAAGCCACATATTCTTCACTTGGTTAACATGCAATGTTGGTGGCATGATTTAAATATTCTGAGGGATGTGAGACAACGCTGACTGCAGAGAATTCATGGGTTGCAGAAAACTCTTTGAAGACAGACTTAGAAAGCCAATGGCCTTCCCTTGTGGCTCATCTAATAAACAATCCGCCTGCAATGCGGGAGATCTGGGTTTGATCCCTGGGCTGGGGAGATCCCCTGGAGAAGGGAAAGGCTACCTACTCCAGTATTCTGGCCTGGAGAATTCCATGGACTGTATGGCTCATGGGGTCGCAAAGAGTCGGACGCGACTGAGCGACTTCCACTTTCACTAGAAAGCCAATATATTGACTTTGCAACTCAGAACCTAGTCTAAACTGATAATTCTCAGTGAGGGAGAGAGGGTGAATGATTTTGCCCTCGTGGAGACATTTGTCAACACTGGGGGACATTTTTGGTTGTCACAATGGGGGAGAGAAAGAAGGGAGGTTGCTGGTATCTAGTGGGTAGAGGCCAGGGAGGTAGGGACCCTATAGTCAGAATTAGACTGTAAATTAAGGATTAGAATTACCTGGCCTCAAATGTCAATCATCTAAAACTTACTATATTCTGACATATCAACACATATAACCTCTCATAAATATATGATCTGATTTTTCTCCATAAATTCCATGCTTTCTTATGAATTGATGGTACATGTGGTCGAATGATAAATGTGCTTTCTCTTTTCACATGAATATGCAGACATTCTCAAAACCATCCTTGATGTGGAAAGTTTCCAGTACAAAGAGTATATTCTCTTGTTTCAGGAAGTAGTTGAGCCAGTAGTTTTCCTACTCAGTCAAAATTTATGGCTGATCAGGGAAGTTAGGAGTGACTGTCTCAAGAAATGCAGAATCTATGTCGAAGTGACAGTGTATGCATGATGGATATTAGTATGAAATCAAGGATGTGGGCAGAGATTCCCCATCAGGAGCTTCTCAGCAGATGAAGCTTCCTCAGAAAAAGCTGAGAGTTGAGAGTATGAAGTTGAAGGGCTTTCAAAGGTCATTTTAGGAGGGTAAAGCTGGGCACAGGTCAACTTGTTTTCCTTTTTTTTTTTGTTTTTTTTTTGTAGTTGAAAAGAGAAATACTACCTATTCAAATGCACCTGTGTGCTGGCACACACGTGTGCACCACACACACATACCCTTTTTTGGCTTATACAAAGAATGAAAATACTGTCCAAAACGTCCTCCAAAAGTACAGAACACACAGCCCTTTGACAGGTCTTCCGCTAAATGAGTTAGAGAAGCATTTCCCAGGATACATTTTTTCAAATCGTATGTTTCCTGTCTGTTCATAAGCATTTTGTTTTGAAAAAAATAATCCTGAGTCAACTAGGAGAGAAATGTCCTGGGATTAAACTGTCTAAACAGAACTCTTCACTGCTGCAATTCTTAGGGGTTTAATATGTGAACATCACTGAGCATGCACCGAGCATGCTAGAGGGTGAGGAATTTCCCAGTTTCTCCAGGGAACTCATTCCTGAAGCTATCTTGTGAGATTCTGGTCTACAGACTGTACTTTGGGATAAGCTGACTTTAGGTATGCTAAGTCACTTCAGTCATGTCCGGCTCTTTGTGATTCCATGGACTGTAGCCTGCCAGGCTCCTCTGTCTATGGGATTCTCCAGGCAAAAATACTGGAATGGTTGCCATAAAGCATTTAAAATCCAGATATGAACCGAGAGTCCTGTGGAATGTCAATCACATCCAAGTCACATTGCTTTCAGTTGTTCACATTTGACACCAAACATTGGAATTGAAATTCACAATCTTGAGGAAAACCCAATAAAGTTAAGGGATCTCCTACTATCAACATACAAATTCTGGCTCAAGGTGCTTCCATTTCCTAATCCAAGAGGAAAAATAAATATGTTAGCTTGCAGAATGCCAAGAAAAATAAACTAAGTTCAAGTAAATACAACTGATTACTGGTAAACTTGTTCCCTAGAGACCACATTTACTGTTCAAGCACACATGCCCTGCCATTCTTATGGCTTAACACTATAGTGCCCCAGCTGTTTTTTAATTAGTCAAATGTGGGATCAGATGTCAGAAAAGACAAAGATTAGAATTTTCATCAGTTTCAAAAAAAGACACCGAAAATCACCAACAAGGTACAACGAGCCATGTCAGCCTCCCATTTGCAGTTGGATCTCATTCACTGTGGATATTTGAACCCGATGATCTGCCCAACTCTGATAAGGGATTTAAAGGCTTACTAAGGAGAATGCTTCTGAAGCTATTAAAACAACAGGCATGGGAAGAACAGACTTAGCTGGGTTTTAGAAAGAGGATAAGGCTGCAACAAAGACTTTCAGGTTGATAAACAGATTTTTTAAAAAATGTGAAAGTACATTGTTTCCTAGTCTGTACTTCTTCCTCACCCTGATCAGTAATTATTTCTCATGAGAATATCAATCAATATGACAGCTCTGTACTCAGCTCTGTACTCAGTCTCAGGAGGAAGCAGAAAAACATCCTTGGGTCATCGATTCGCATCTCAACTGACTGTTGTAATGACACCAGCCAGCTCTCCTGGAAAACATTGTTTATTCACTGAAGGACCAAATGCAAATAGTTAATTAATTCCACTACTGGGGTATATATGTATAGAAGAGTATAAGATATACATTCAAGAAACTGAAACTGCAAAATCTTTACAAGAGAAAATTCACACAAACAGAAAACCAGACCACGTGTATCTTTTAAAAAATAATCATAGGAAAACTATTAGGAATACAGAAGATTATCAGGATGCTTTTTTTTTGTTTGCGCTGTGACAAGGCTGGAGACTTAAGAGACGTGGATCGGGAAGATCCCCTGGAGGAGGGCGAGGCAACCCACTCCAGTATTCTCGCCTGGAGAATCCCATGGACAGAAGAGCCTGGCGGGCTACGGTCCATAGGGTCACAAAGAGTCAGACACGACTGAAGCGACTTAGCATGCGCGCACATGCTGCCTGTGGGATCTTAGCTCTCTGACCAGGACAGAACCCACGCCCCTGCATTGAGAATGCAGTTTGTTTGTTTGTATCTTTAACTGAGGATAATTTCTTTACAATGTTGTGTTGGTTTCTGCTGTATAACATGAATCAGTCATATGTATACATGTATCCTCTTCCTCTTGGCCCTCCTGCCCATCCCCCCCCTCCCCCAGGTCATCACAGAGCACCAGAATGAGCTCCTTGTGTTGTATAGCAACTTCCCACTAGCTATCTGTTTTAAACATGGTAATGTATATATTTCAATGCTACTCTCTCAGTCCATCCCGCCTTCTCCTTTCCCCAGCTGTGTCCACAAGTCCATCTTCTACATCTGGAGAGTTCAGAGTCTTAACCACCGGATCGCCAAAGAAGTCCCAGGATGCTTTCTTAAGAGATGAAAATCTTATAAATATTGTTTAGTCTCTTACCAATCATAAAATGAGTAAAATGGTGATCAACACTCCTGTTTCTTCTCTTTTTGGCTCTTGTTTCTCTTTTCTCAATATGGGAGGGTCAGGAGAGGTGAAGGATGGGACTCAAGCAAGGGAATATCTGATAGAAATTATAGGCACTGGACTAAATGAATTTAAACAAGGGGGAACTGGACTGAATTGCCCTAGCTTGTGATCAAGTTCTGAGTTAAGACGTCTGCATTGGTTTGGAAGGCTACCCCAGGCCACTGTTTGGAACTCTGTTCTGGTTTTCATCAAGGACCCAGCTAACACCACCAGGTAGGCAACATCTAACTGCCTCTATGTGTCTCTTCTATGCCTTTGTTCTCTGGAGGAATCAATCACCTGCAGTCACTTAAAGCTCTTACTTCGTCATGCCAGCCCTCTAGCTCTACAATTTCCCTTCTTTCTTCCTAACCTCCATTTTAGTCCCTTTTACCTGAACACAGTCAGGTGCTAAACAACTTCTCTTAAGTAAGTCAGCCTAAAATACCTATACCTTTATTTTTTCATGTTTTTTTTCTTTTAATAAGTGAGGAGCTTCTTAACATCAAATATTTTTCTTATAGTGAGATATTCTAAAGCATGTATTTCAGTAATTGTTTCCTACTGTAGACCATTACTCTTACTTCATCTCCCAGGGAGAAAATTCATAAAACTACATGGTTGTTGTAATTTATCTTTCTTATACCAACCCCTGGCCAGCCAGCATCCCTTACCCCTATCATTTCTAGGGAGAGATTTTTGGTTAGAAAAGTGATCTGCATGTTGCGAATGAATGTGGACATTTTTATGTGTTTTGGCAAAGTCAGGATCAGGACCTTATCACTCCTTATGCTCAATACATTTAGACAGTATTACAGATCTTTCAGTAGGAACAGTTTAAAGACATATGGAAGCTTCTAAGTGCATACATTCCTCTACTTATGAATTCTGTTTGCAGCCTTACCAAAAAGTTAAATAGGCTTGGAGATGCTGTCATGAAGAAAAACAAAGTACATGGTTATTAAGCCTATGTTTAGAGCTTCTCGTTAGCATAGAAGTGGTATAAAGATCAAGAAGATCCCCTGGAGAATGGCATGGCAACCCACTCCAGTATTGTTGCCTGGGAGAATTCCATGGACAGAGGAGCCTAGTGGGCTACAGTCCGTAGGGTCACAAAGAGTCAGACATGACTGAGCAATGAACACATACACACACAAAGGCCAAGTTAGGACAGATGAGTAGAGATGACTGCAATTCTAAGAGCTCTATAAAAAGTACACTTGTTCATCTAATAATTGTTTCAACTCGATTCAGTGAGGCAAGATTTCCTGATTTGTAGAGGGATCATGAAAGTGAAAAATGGGATTCGATTCTTCATATAAAGAAATGCTGAGGTCTAGAAAGTGTATGTTACCAGAATATGAACTGGGCACAGAGGGTAGCTGTGGGGAGCCAGGAAAGGAAGATGAAGAAATGAGGTAGGCAAACACATGCAGGCAGAAAATTCCTGTGTTTGCCCTGAGATCTCTTCTAAGAATATGGATAATCCCCAACAGTGACCTAGTCAACTTCCTCGTTTTGATGTGCTCCCATAATAGAGAAAGAAAGAAAAAAAATAAAAGTAACTGGGTTAGCATGACAACCTAGACGTCTTAGGTCAATAGAGGACAAGAAGGGAGAAAAATATGAGAAATATTTTTAAAGTTTACATTTTATTTCTTCATAAACATTTTTAAGAAGAGACAAAATATGTGAAAACTACACAGGAAAGACGGAAGTAAGCCTGGTGTCTTCAGGGAGGTGATTAAGTACCACCTCTCAACTTTTATAAGCAGTCATGCCCCAGAATGAAATACCCAGCATGCTATTATGAAATGTCAGGGACTATATCCATAACAAGTATGGGGTGGAAGGTCAAATAACTGTATTTAAATGAGGTATGTTTCAGGATAGTTCCTAAAATTAATTTATTTATTTGGCCATGCCAGGTCTCAGTTGTATCAGGTGGAATCTAGTTCCCTAACCAGGGATTGAATCCAGCCCCCTGCACTGGGAGCACAGAGTCTTAGCCAGTGAACCACCAGGGAAGTCCCTCCAGGACAGTTTTGTAGCCCAGACTGGAACTTTTTTTTTAATAAAGATGTATCACTAAATATGAAAAGCACGCTCAACAAAACTTTCATTTTATCACTGTATTATTAAAAACATACTTCAACAAAATTTAAAATAATTGAATCAGATTAAAGCCTGCTTAATTTATGAATATTTAGCCCTAATCATGGGATTCCATGTACTACTTATGTGCTCTTCAATTTTTATTTACTATATTTTCTACAATAGTTCTCTTTTCCATGCAGGCATCACCTTCATATTTGAGGATTATTGGGTCATTCATACTAGCTAATATTTTAATGGCCATGAAGTCGTTTGCCTAAGCGAAAAACAAGATATAATCCAAATGTATACAGTTTGACTTTTAGTGAAAAACAGATGATTCCGTGAACTCCACAGTGTCATACTCGTTTACATAAAGCTAAATAAATAATGACTGTGATTATTTGTTATCACATGGCTTCTATGAGTAAAAGTCCTGTTGAAAACTGCTTAATTACCTGGATAAGGAAGGTGGCATCCTTTTTAACTGAGGAGTTGGCTTCTTTTCTATAGAATTATTTGGGATTACCTTAAATTCAGAAATAAGTTGGAGTCATTCAAAGAAACACTCAGGTTTGCCACTAATCTGTAAACTAGAGCTGTAACAACAAAATATTTTAGATGCTTTTCTTCTGACTTCACAGATGTTAGTAGTTTATGGTCTTAGCTGACACTCTTTAAACCCAAAAACATCTTCATGCTTACTCTGTTCACTCTGGCTTTTTTCCACCTCTCCCTTTTCTGTGAGAGTTAGGAGAATTTGTATTTATATGTTTTTGTAAGTATTTCTCTGGTCTCAGGTAACCTTTACATTTAATTGTTTCTGTCTAGCTACCTATCTAGCTTCCCTGGTGGCTCAGAGGTTAAAGCGTCTGCCTGGAATGCAGGAGACCCGGGTTCAAAACTACAGTCCATGGGGTCACAAAGAGTCGGACACGACTGAGTGACTTCACTCACTCACTCATCTACCTACCTACCTATCTTTCTACACTGCTAGCCATTTTGTTAAGCCATTTACTGTACAAGTATTTACAAGTGGCTGCCATGAACCAGGCATTGTGCTAGGTGACTATGGACGTAAAAAGCCACCTCATGATATAATAAGGGAAAGCACATAGAGAGATATCATTATTGTTCCGCTTGTTAAGGACTGAGATAATCAGAGAGTAAAGGGTGCTACGGTGTTTGGCTTAGAGACTCCGGAACACAGTTATGAACAGCTGTTATTACACTACTCTGTAATAAAGCAATGCGTCTTGGCTTATTGAGAAGCACAAGGCTTTCTGTACTTACACTAAATAGACTCCATTGTGCCCTATGAATTTCTGGCTTGTTTTAAAATAAATTTTCTCTTTCTTCTATTATTATAAATTGTTTGCTGTCCACTTATGTTATAAAAGCCTTCCTCTTTTAAGTAGATGCTCTGCACCCGTCCTAATGCTCTCAGTCGCTCAGTCGTGTCCGACACTTTGTGACGCCATGACTGTAGCCCACCAGGCTCCTCTGTCCCTGCGATTTTCCAGGCAAGAATACTGGAGTGAGTTGCCATTTCCTTCTGCAACCCATCCTGATATCATCTTTGAAATCTGTTGGGGGCCTGGAATAAATGACTAACTGTACTCCACAGACCACGTGAAGCAAAGAGGAGCAACATTGGTGCACAATGTTTTCTTGGAAATAGCATAAAGGTAAAGAACATACTATTCAGACAGAAAAATCTATAGAAAACTGACCCAGGTATGCCAAAAATTAAGTTAGCTGAAGCCTCCCTGGATTGTATGAGTGTAGTTTTGGACAAAAGGAGATCTTCCCTCTCCCCAGCATAAGGGAATGTCTGGGAGGAAGGTGGATGAGATGGGGTATCAATTTTGTTCCTCAGAACTTGTTTTGCTTTACTTGCTCCCTCTTCTTTTTTTTTTTTTTTAAATCAGTGCTCCATATAGATAAGCTTGCCAAGTATGCTGTGTATCATACATGTGAAATGTTACAATATTTGTGGTCCTAGTTCAATGCCTAAGTAAGTCTAGAAAATCTAATTCAGACCTTGTGATTGGGCCATTTCCACCAGTAATCCGGTTGCTATTGCCCTGACGGTTGTTTAACAGTTGCAGTAATTCACAAGTGTTGGTTCTTGCCAACATAGAAGATGTGTGTGTGTGTGCATGCTAAATCACTTCAGTTGTGTCTGACTCTTTGCAACTCTATGGACTGTAGCCCACCAGGCTCCTCTGTCCATGGGATTCTTCAGGCAAGAATACTGGACTGGGTTTCCATGCCCTCGTCCCAGGGATCTTCCCAACCCAGGGATTGAACCCAGCTCTCCTATGTCTTCTGCATTGGCAGGCTGGTTCTTTACCACTAGTGCCACCTGGGAAGCCCAATTTGTAACTAAAGACATTAAAAATCAAGCTCAGAAATTGATGGTACCAGGTAGATCCTCACAGTTGCTGCTGCTGCTGCTGCTGCTAAGTCACTTCAGTTGTGTCCGACTCTGTGCGACCCCACAGACGGCAGCCCACCAGGCTCCGCCGTCCCTGGGATTCTCCAGGCAAGAACACTGGAGTGGGTTGCCATTTCCTTCTCCAATGCATGAAAGTGAAAAGTGAAAGGGAAGTCACTCAGTAAGTGTCCGACTCTTCGTGACCCCATGGACTACAGCCTACCAGGCTCCTCCATCCATGGGATTTTCCAGGCAAGAGTACTGGACTGGGTTGCCATTGCCTTCTCCAGATCTTCACAGTTAGCCTCTGTTTTGTCCCCTCTGACAAATTCACATTATGATACCTTTTCTAGTCCATAAAATTTCTCTGTATGAGGAATTTGATCTCACTTCTCACTTTCATGATCCCTGTGCTGTATAAACTAGGGAATCCTGCCTCATGGAACATAGCAGAAATAAACACTCATTATTAGATGTGTATGTGTATGTTTTTTGGCAGAACTCTTATAGTATATCCATCTCTACCCATCTGTCCTAAATGGGCCTTTGAAACACTTCTACATAAAAACTCTCCAGAAAGCAGGAATAGAAGGAACATACCTCAACATAATAAAAGCTATATAGGACAAACCCACAGCAAACATTATCCTCAATGGTGAAAAATTGAAAGCATTTCCCCTAAAGTCAGGAACAAGACAAGGGTGCCCACTTTCACCATTACTATACAACATAGTTTTGGAAGTTTTGGCCACAGCAATCAGAGCAGAAAAAGAAATAAAAGGAATCCAAATTGGAAAAGAAGAAGTAAAACTCTCACTGTTTGCAGATGACATGATCCTCTACTAGAAAACCCTAAAGACTCCACCAGAAAATTACTAGAGCTAATCAATGAATATAGTAAAGTTGCAGGATATAAAATCAACACACATAAATCCCTTGCATTCCTATACACTAATAATGAGAAAATAGAAAGAGAAATTAAGGAAACAATTCCATTCACCATTGCAACAAAAAGAATAAAATACTTAGGAATATATCTACCTAAAGAAACTAAAGACCTATATATAGAAAACTATAAAACACTGGTGAAATAAACCAAAGAGGACACTAATAGATGGAGAAATATACCATGTTCATGGATTGGAAAATCAATATAGTGAAAATGAGTATACTATTCAAAGCAATTTATAGATTCAATGCAATCCCTATCAAGCCACCAATGGTATTTTTCACAGAGCTAGAACAAATAATTTCACAATTTGTATGGAAATACAAAAAACCTCAAATAGCCAAAGCAATCTTGAGAAAGACGAATGGAACTGGAGGAATCAATCTGTCTGACTTCAGGCTCTACTGCAAAGCTCTACTACTACAGTCATCAAGACACTATGGTACTGACACAAAGACAGAAATATAGATCAATGGAACAAAATAGAAAGCCCAGAGATAAATCCATGTACCTATGGACACCTTATCTTTGACAAAGGAGGCAGGAATATACAATGGATTAAAGACAATCTCTTTAACAAGTGGTGCTGGGAAAACTGGTCTACCACTTGTAAAAGAATGAAACTAGAACACTTTCTAACACCATACACAAAAATAAACTCAAAATGGATTGAAGATCTAAATGTAAGACCAGAAACTATAAAACTCCTAGAGTACATAGGCAAAACACTCTCTGACATACATCACAGCAGGATCCTCTATGACCCACCTCCCAGAATACTGGAAATAAAAGCAAAAATAAACAAATGGGACCTAATTAAACTTAAAAGCTTCTGCACAACAAAGGAAACTATAAGCAAGGTGAAAAGACAGCATTCAGAATGGGAGAAAATAATAGCAAATGAAGCAACTGACAAACAACTAATCTCAAAAATATACAAGCAACTCCTACAGCTCAATTCCAGAAAAATAAACGACATAATCAAAAAATGGGCCAAAGAAATAAATAGACATTTCTCCAGAGAAGACATACAGATGGCTAACAAATGCATGAAAAAATGCTCAACATCACTCATTTTCAGAGAAATACAAATCAAAACCACAATGAGGTACCATTTCACTCCAGTCAGAATGGCTGCGATCCAAAAGTCTACAAGCAATAAATGCTGGAGAGGGTGTGGAGAAAAGGGAACCCTCTTACACTGTTGGTGGGAATGCAAACTAGTACAGCCACTGTGGAGAACAGTGTGGAGATTCCTTAAAAAACTGGAAACAGAACTGCCATATGACCCAGCAATCTCACTGCTGGGCATACACACCAAGGAAACCAGAATTGAAAGAGACACGTGTACCCCACTGTTCATCACAGCACTGTTTATAATAGCCAGGACATGGAAGCAACCTAGATGTCCATCAACAGATGAATGGATAAGAAAGCTGTTGTACATATACACAATGGAGTATTACTCAGTCATTAAAAAGAATACATTTGAATCAGTTCTAATGAGGTGGATGAAACTAGAGCCTATTATACAGAGTGAAGTAAGCCAGAAAGAAAAACACCAATATGGTATAACACATATATATGGAATTTAGAAAGATGGTAACAATAAGCCTGTATGCGAGACAGGAAAAGAGACACAGATGTATAGAACAGTCTTTTGGACTCTGTGGGAGAGGGCGAGGGTGGGATGATTTGGGAAAATGGCATTGAAACATGTATAATATCATATATGAAATGAATCACCAGTCCAGGTTCGATGCATGATACTGGATGCTTGGGGCTGGTGCACTGGAGATGACCCAGAGGGATGGTACAGGAGGGAAGAGGGAGGGGGGTTCAGGATGGGGAACACGTGTATACCTGTGGCAGATTCATGTTGATGTATGGCAAAACCAATACAATAGTGTAAAGTAATTAACCTCCAACTAAAATAAATAAATTTATATTTAAAAAAAATAAAATGACCTTAAGATTTAGCTTTAAAAAATAAATAGAGTAGTACTCCATTGTGTATAAAAAAACAGAGTAGTAACTTTAAACGTGAGCTACATCTCTGGTAGAGATCCTTAAAACCCGAACAGTTGAGAGCACTGCATGGCAGAGATGTTGACAGATAGGAAAATGATTACCTAGATGTTATTGTAAATAAAGTGCTAGTTTGCCTTATTTTAGGTTCATAATTCAAAACTATATTTTTAGCAGTTTATTTCTAGTGTATGTCCAGCCTCTAAACAACATGCATTTTTTTTTAAACTTTCAGTATTTATTAGGTGAACAAGAGAAAAAAAAAAAAAATCAGAGGATCCTCACTGCCTATCCTGACAAGCATATCAAGACTTCAGCCCTAGATTTACACACTTTGGCTTTGGCAATATTTACACTGGGATTTTGATGAAGTGATTCCCATTTTCACATCCTCAGAAAGATCTGTGCCAGGAGCAGTGGCTGCATAACCATCCACGTGGATAATTACCCTCCATGACGGGTGAAGGCAGCTGCATCAACTCAAGTAAGGGAAGGAAAACAACGCTTCCTACAGGTTAAGAGTCAGGGAGCCCATTAACCCAAGTGCTATTAAGGTAATAACTACCTCAGATTTGTGCTGTTTCCTAGGAAAAACTAAAGGCACAGAACCTTAACATCCTGATGTACTTCTGACAATGATTTGCTTGCCATAACAGAGGTCCATGTTTGTAAATGTTTGCCACAGACTGCATTTCACATCCTCAAGAATGGATTTCAATGGTTAGTGTATATTGATTTTTCAGAAAGATGTGTTGAACTCCAAACTGGTAGGAATTCAGTGAGTAATTTCAGGGCATTAAAATCCTCATTCGGCTACCCAATCCAGTATTCCTGGGCTTCGCTGGTAAAGAATCCGCCTGAAATGCGGGAGACCTGGGTTTGATCCCTGCGTTGGGAAGATCCCCTGGAGAAGGGAAAGGCTACCCACTCCAGTATTCTGGCCTAGAGAATTTCATGGACTGTAGAGTCCATGAGGTCCCAAAGAGTCAGACACAACTGAATGACTTTCACTTTCACTTCAGGGGGAAACTCTGCTTGTTTGTCACTTGTTTGTCCATAATGTTTTTTCCATGTTTTCAGTTCAGTTGTTCATGTCTGACTCTTTATGACCCATGGTCTGCAGCACCCCAGGCTTCCCTGTCCTTCACTACCTCCTGGAGCTTGCTCAAACTCATATCCATCGAGTTGGTGATGCCATCCAACCATCTCATCCTCTGTCGTCCCCTTTTCTTCCCACCTTCAATCTTACCCAGCATCAGGGTCTTTTTCAATGAGTCAGTTCTTTGCATCAGGTGGCCCAAGTATTGGCGTTTCAGCTTCAGCATCAGTCCTTGCAATGAATATTCAGGACTGATATCCTTTAGGATGCACTGGGTGGATCTCCTTGCAGTTCAAGGGACTCTCAAGAGTCTTCTTCAACACCACAGTCCAAAAGTTTCAATTCTTTGGTGCTCAGCCTTCTTTATGGTCCAGCTCTCACACCCATACATGACTACTGGAAAAACCATAGCTTTGACTAGACGAACCTTTGTTGGCTGAGTAACATCTCTGCTTTTTAATATGCTGTCTAGGTTAGTCATAGCTTTTCTTCCAAGGAGTAAGCATCTTTTAATTTCGTGGTTACACTCACTGTCTGCTGTGATTCCATGTTTTAAAATGTGTTAAAAGAGCACAACATACTTCTGTCACTTGCTCATCTTTCTATTTCATAACGTCTAGCACTGTTTCACCCTCTTGTGCCCTCCTGGTGCAGCATCAGACATAAGTCTTGTTTGTCTTGCTTGTGGCCAGACTACTCTCTTTTAGACATATAGCAAGGGTCTGAATCCCAGCTTTTCCAACTATTCCACGGTACTTGAGGTCTCTTATTTAGTTCCTCTGTGCCTCAGATTCCTACCTTGCAACCTTGAGCTAAACACCTTGCAGGATAGGGATTTGAAGTCAATAAGAATAAAACAAAAGTATATATTCTTTATATTATTATGTAAGTTTTTTTTTCTGTATGTGTGGATGACCTGCATATACATAAGAGCATTGCATTGTTGAAGGGTAAAGCTTAATTTCACCTGCTAATTTCACTATTAAGGCAGGAAAGAGCCAAGAGTTGCAAGTCCAGTCTCATTTCTATCTTTTAACACTAACCATTAATAATGGGGCAAGCTTCCAAAGGCATGCCTTGCGTAAAAGTTTCCTAAAACCTTAAGATACAAGAACTCATTTTTAAAAAATTGTTCACATGCAACTGTGCTTCTATTTGCAATTAAAATTTTAATTATCATCAGCACTTACTGATACCTACAGGGCCAATAACACTACTAAATTTTTCATCATGACAGATGCTGTAACGAAACCAGAGAACCGAATACAAAATGATCTGTTTGTTTCCCTGGGAGGAATAATGCTTGCAAATGGGATACTATAATTTTCTTTGCTTCTTTTGTAAACAATGAGGCACACAGAGCAATATGATCATTAGACTTACCCACTGGCTCCAATTAATCAAATCAACAATTCACTATTTTCATTTGAGAAGTCATAGTTCCTAATAGTGCATGTTTTGGTAAAGCCCTGTTTCAATCTGTGCGTGTGTAAGATCTCAGTTTATTCCCATTCTCATTTTCTATTTTGCTATGATTCTTTACTGTTTCTAAGTCAAAATACTACATTTCTATAGCATGAAACTATAGTATGTAATGAAAATGTTATTTTTAAATCATTTTTTTCTCTGTGGCTTGTTAAGTATTTGAGCAAACAGCCTACCACTTATGTTTCAATGAATAACTTATTTACTTACATAAAAACATTAATTGAGGACATATTAAAATAAATTATTATAACTCACCACTGAAAGTTTTCTTAGAGTTTATAAAAACACAGTTACAACTTTTGGTAAAAGTATGGATGTGGTTTGGCTTTGAACTGCTGAAAAGAATCAGTTAAATTATAGGTGGAAGGAATAGCTGAACACTGTGATCCATCTTGTTATTTTTACCAGGCTTAAATGTAGCCACTCTAAACTGAAGGACAAAATTATGCTGGTATTAGCAGCAATAATACCTTTTTCTGAATGTTCTCAGACTTTGTGTATATCAATTTGAGGTTTTGATACCAATCACACGGCTAATTTTTAAAAAGCAACTTTAAATTACATTACAATATATTCCAGTTACGTTATCATGATCAATAAAACAAGTTCCAGCTAAGCACTGCATAATCAAGTAAGACTCCAAATCTGTGTCTTCAGAGGCAGGGTCTAGAAACTCTTTGGAAAACAGTGGCACTAAAGTGATCTGTGATAGGTGTTTTTGTTTTGCTTTTGTTTGTTTTTATTTTTTGGCCATACCGCGGGGCATGTGAGATCTTAGTTCCCCAACCAGGGATTGGGCCTGAGTTCCCGCAGGGGAAGAGTGAAGTCTTAACCACTGGACCACGAGAGAAGTCCTCATGTTAGGTGATGTAGGGATGGTGCAGAGGTTCTGTTTGAAAGGAGGGAACACAGGAGAGCCAGTGAAAGGGGCGATAAGAGGAGACTTCATGGAGCGCTTGGGTATTTGGATGAGTTTTAGAGAGAAGGATGATTGGGGCAGGGCTTCCCTGGTGGCTCAGAGGGTAAGGAATCCACCTGCAATGCAGGAAACCCAGGTTCAATCCTTGGGTCAGGAAGATCCCCTGGAGAAGGAAATGGCAACCCACTCCAGTATTCTTGCCGGGGAAATCCCATGGACAGAGGAGCCTGACAGGCTATAGTCCATGGGATCACAAACAGTCAGGCACGACTGAGTGAGCAACACAACACACTTAGAAGCATGTGTTTAGAAAAAACACACTGAAACCAGGTTCTGGTTTCTAGGAAGGAAACAGTATAAAGAAAGGAAGGCAAATACAAGTGGAATAATTCGATATTATGAAGGGCCAGGCTGAACAGATCAGGTGCTGTCAGGCTCAGAGGGCTACACCTAAAAGTTATCCTATTTTCCTCCTTCCCATAAAAGTCAAGGAGGACTCAACCTAATAAATATCAGTTTCTTCATTAATACCTGATCTCTATTGCAGCAGGTGCTCTGGTCCCTGGAAACCTGTGTTCACCAAGATCACCAATCAAATCTCAGTAGTCAATTCCATTGGGCAGCCTTTAAGCTTGCACTTGGCCATAGATATTTGAAAGAAAAGTGAACACTGTGTATTCCTCCCTTCAGACTCGTCTTGGATACTGTTCTTAATTTAAAGAAATCTAAAAAGTAAAAACATGAGCATTCCACACATGTCACAATGAAATAAGAACTGTACAGGAGAGCTTTTGGGATTTCTAATCATTCAAAAGTGAAATCTAATTCATTGTCTTATTTATTCAACAAACTGTAAAAATGTGCAATGTGCAAGGGGCTGTTTTAGGGGTAAACAGTACCAAGATGAAGGAGACATAGCCTGCTAAAGGAGATGGACAAGAGTACCAGCTGCTGAAATGCCCACACTGGGTATACACACACACACACACAGGACTTTCATGGGTGGGGAGCACAAAGAAGTGACACCATCTTTGTCACTAACAGTTTACAAAAGGAGACCCTGCAGAAGCTGACTCTTTAAAGACAAAGAGGACTTAGTTTAAATAAAGACAGGAGTAACGACATTTGAGACAGAGAGACTGTCAAATGCAAAGGGCACTAAAAGTAAACTGTAAGAGAGAAAACAAAGAAAAAGAATTATGGAAGCAGTAACGAAAATAAACAGTTTATTTAATTGTGTGTCTTCTGCTAAAAGTTAACACTATCTATTGGTGAATGGAATTTTCATCACAGGGAAATGTGTTGGTTTTAAGCATCAGTACACATTTCTTTCCATGGTGGTTTTCCACTGTTTATTTAAACTGGGAATATCCACTTATTATCTGCTTTGTTTTCCTAATGCTTGAGGTTGAATCCATATATCTATGGATCTGCATCTCTTACAAGCCACATGATCAAAAGAGTCTTGCTATATATTATGGATGGAGAGAATATAGTCTAATATATAAATAAACATTTGGGAGGAAAGTGTATAAATGGAACCATTTCAATGCAAACAACCAAAAAGTTTTCACATGTTGAAATAGCATAAAATACTACAATCAATTATAAGTACCTTTTTTTTTTGAAAAACAATGCCTGCTCCCTGGTTAGAGAGAGCAGTTTTGAGGATGTACGCATTAATAAAATCATAAAACTTCTAAACAAGTTGCCTTCACAGATCAGTCTCTCCATCCTCTATTTCCGTCATCTGCTTTTAGATGTTTTCTTTTGAAACAATTTTGTAGCACCCCAAGGCCAGAAAACAAGCCAGTTCGAACTGCTTGCTATAAACCGTTCTTCCAAATAGGTCACTTTCTAGTTAAAAATTATCTTTCAAGGTTTGAGATATCTTGTATCATTAAGTGAACCTCTGAGGCAAAGAAAAGCTTGATTGAGTAAACAGTGCAAACTAGTCTGGTTCAGAGTGCTTGTGGCTGGCTGTGTGTGTGTGTGTTTGGGGGCGGGGGTGTTAGAATATATTGAAGTGGATTCATGAGCCAAAGGGAACCATTCTGCACCCCTCCCCCCATTCTGCCACTGACTGCTAACCTTCTGCTACTTGGATAAATGGGGATTCCAGTTTTCACAGCACCAGCATCTCTGTGACTTTGAGGGGAGCAGGTAAACTAAATCCTATTTTCCTAGCTTCATCACCTGGAAAGAGGCATGGAGACAGTACTTGGGATGGGGAGGCAAGAGGAAGCTTTCAGTGTTACCTGCCTGGGCAGGTGCTCATGGGTCCTCCATGTGCTCACTCACCTGGAACAAGGTTCCCAACAACGGAAAAGTCAGCTTCTGGGTCTACTCTAAAAGCCACTCCGTTCATTCTCTGACTAACCAAAACATTTTTGGACTCTTCACTAGTGTGTGTTAAGCTGTCCAGTAACAACTATTTAAGTTGTCCTAAGCTGTTCTTGAGTAAGCATTTTTCAAAAGCTCTTGCTGATGTCTTGCTATCAGTTCAGTTCAGTTCAGTTCAGTCACTCAGTCGTGTCCGACTCTTTGCGACCCCATGAATCGCAGCACGCCAAGCCTCCCTGTCCATCACCAACTCCTGGAGTTCACTCAGACTCACGTCCATCAAGTCAGTGATGCCATCCAGCCATCTCATCCTCTGTCATCCCCTTCTCCTCCTGCCCCATCCTGCTATAGTGATAAATAATTTCTATTTTGATATATATATATTTTTTTACCAAGAGTGAAAACTGAAAATAGGATGACAAAGGAGCAGTTATCTTTTTCAGAGATATAATTAAGAAAGAATCATCTTACTGACATAGAAATATATCCATGATGATACGATCATAATGAATGCATATAAAAATGTAACTGCTTTCCATTGTAGTAGGTTCAGGAATGCTTTTTTCTTTCACTTATTGGTAATTACTCTATTATGTATCACTTATATCAAAGAATTTTTAAAATGCTAAAAAAAAAAGAGCCATCAAAGACAGCAGATCATTCTTGCCTTAAATGAACTTCCGTTTCAAATATAGCCATTATTGGAAATATATACATTGTGGTCAGAGGTCTCTGCTTATAAAAATGTGACCATATAATTTCTAAACTAAGGGACACATTTATAAATTAGATTATGATACATGTTATAAATTGAGATGATTTAAACATCTCACAGTGGCGCAGTAGTAAAGAATCAGCATGCTGAAGCAGGAGATGCAAGAGATGTGGGTTCAATCCCTGGGTCAGGAAGATCCCCCGGAGTAGGAAATGGCAACCCATTCCAAAATTCTTGCCTGGAAAATTCCATGGACAGAGGAGCCTGGCTGGCTATAGTACAAGGGGTGGCAAAGAATCAGACACATGACTGAGCACAACACAAACATCTTATACATAAGAGTTAGCCTCAATTTCTAATAATTACATATACTATGAAAATATTAAAATTCTCCATAAGGAAAAATAATGAGGCTGAATAATCTTAATATCCTTTGACCCAAATGACATATCACTGCAGATTGAATGCAGAATCAGATATGAAAATCAGACTGTCTTTTAATTAAACCTTAATGTTAAAGATGTCAAAATTCTCCAAGCCAGGCTTCAGCAATAGGTGAACCGTGAACTTCCACATGTTCAAGCTGGTTTTAGGAAAGGCAGAGGAACCAGAGATCAAATTGCCAACATCCCCTGGATCATGGAAAAAGCAAGAGAGTTCCAGAAAAATATCTATTTCTGCTTTATTGACTATGCCAAAGCCTTTGACTGTGTGGATCACAATAAACTGTGGAAAATTCTGAAAGAGATGGGCATACCAGACCACCCGACCTGCCTCTTGAGAAACCTGTATACAGGTCAGGAAGCAACAGTTAGAACTGAACATGGAACAACAGACTGGTTCCAAATAGGAAAAGGAGTACGTCAAGGCTGTATATTGTCACCCTGCTTATTTAACTTACATGCAGAGTACATCATGAGAAACACTGGGCTGGAAGAAACACAAGCTGGAATCAAGATTGCCAGGAGAAATATCAATAACCTCAGATACGCAGGTGACACCACCCTTATGGCAGAAAGTGAAGAGGAACTAAAAAGCCTCTTGATGGAAGGGAAAGAGGAGAGTGAAAAAGTTGGCTTAAAGCTCAACATTCAGAAAACGAAGATCATGGCATCTGGTCCCATCACTTCATGGCAAATAGATGGGGACACAGTGGAAACAGTGTCAGACTTTATTTTGGGGGGCTCCAAAATCACTGCAGATGGTGATTGCAGCCATGAAATTAAAAGACACTTACTCTTTGGAAGGAAAGTTATGACCAACCTAGACAGCATATTCAAAAGCAGAGACATTACTTTGCCGACTAAGGTTCGTCTAGTCAAGGCTATGGTTTTTCCAGTGGTCATGTATGGATGTGAGAGTGGGACTATGAAGAAAGCTGAGTGCCGGAGAATTGATGCTTTTGAACTGTGGTGTTGGAGAAGACTCTTGAGAGTCCCTTGGACTGCAAGGAGATCCAACCAGCCCATCCTAAAGGAGACCAGTCCTGGGATTTCTTTGGAAGGACTGATGCTAAAGCTGAGACTCCAGTACTTTGGCCACCTCATGCAAAGAGTTGACTCATTGGAAAAGACCCTGATGCTAGGAGGGATTGCGGGCAGGAGGAGAAGGGGATGATAGAGGATGAGATGGCTGGATGGCATCACCAACTTGATGCACATAAGTTTGGTGAACTCTGGGAGTTGGTGATGGACAGGGAGGCCTGGCGTGCTGCAATTCATGGGGTCACAAAGAGTCGGATATGACTGAGCGACTGAACTGAACTGAATGTTAAAGAGATTTCTAGAAATGTACAGCAGTGCCACTCTTCTCACTAAGATTTTTATTTACAATATATAGCCATTATTAATAAAAATATTAAATAATAAAAATGTTAAATAATAATGAGTTCATTATTATTATGTTTAAATGAATTAATAAATGAATAAAATTTTCTTACTTTAAATTATGGTATATATCCATAGACATATCTTCCCAAAGGTTCTTTAGAATCCTTAAGAATTATGTAAGAGTAAAAAGAAGTTCTAAATCCAAAAGAATCTGAGAGCTGGGGCTATACAATATGCATAAACAAAAATTTAATCACAAGGGTTCAAGGGTCAAGGAAAATCTTTTAACTGTTTATATAAATAAAATACTTCATAGCTGCAAAAGCATGAAATACATTTTGTCCCATGAATCCGTCTGAGGTTCTCTTTTCTCATGTTCTATGCCTCCTGCCAGGCTCAAAAATGTATATTGAACATGTAAAGTTCAGAAAACATTTGATTACTGAAAAAATAGGGCTGCTGCTGCTAAGTCGCTTCAGTCGCGTCCGATTCTGTGCGACCCCATAGATGGCAGCCCACCAGGCTCTGCCATCCCTGGGATTCTCCAGGCAAGAACACTGGAGAGGGTTGCCATTTCCTTCTCCAATGCATGAAAGTGAAAAGGGAAAGTGAAGTCGCTCAGTTGTGTCCGACTCTCAGCGATCCCATGGACTGCAGCCCACCAGGCTCCTCCATCCATGGGATTTTCCAGGCAAGAGTACTGGGGTGGGGTGCCATTGAAAAAATAGGGCAATACATGCTATTTTTTTAACAATGTGAAAATTTAACAAAAATTTTTGCTGAGTGTTTTATTTTTTAAACTGTTTCTCCCGCCCCACCCCCAAGCAGTATTTTAGAGTCAGTATTGAATTTGTTACATTTTTTCTGTTTTCTTTTTTGTTTTTTTCACCATGGGGCATGTGGGATCTTAGCTCTCCAACCCGAGATTGAACCCACAACTCGCCATACTGGAAGGCGAAGTCTCAATCACTGGACTGCCAGGGAAGTTCTAAAACTTCTTAAGAATGAGCTCATTTTACTTCGTTTGTTCATTTGAAAATGTTTTTTAAATAAGAACGTAAATAGGCAACGATACAGTCCAGTTTTTAGTATCAATGTTGCTTTCCTTGCATTACTTACATAACCTGTTCGCTATGCTTCCTAAACATTTGTTTAGGTGAGGCTTTTTTTTTTTTCCTGACTTGAGACTAGAAAATTTATTTTTATTATTAACTGGGTGGTAAATACAGTTCTATGTAAGCTGATTATTTATCAAATGCAGACAGCTTACGTTTCCCTAAGATAAATATCAGAGGTATTTTGTCCAGTAATTTTTTACAACAGTAAAACAAAGGAAAGGGATTTGAACTGAAGAATGACATTATGTCTCCATTTTAATCATTATACTACTTGCTGCAGATACATGTAGATTAAAGATTTTTAAAACTTTTTTTTTTGGACCACTCTGCATGGCTTGTGGGATCTTAGTTCCCTCACCAGGGATTGAACCTGGGCTCCTGGCAGTGGGAGCATGAAGCCCTAACCACTGGACCACCAGGGAAGTCCCTAAAAAGCTTAAAAAAAAAATAATGAGAAAAATCTGCTGTAATTCATGTTATCAGTGGTTAGTGACATTATTTTAGTGGTGGGTTGCAAGCAATGTCTTAGTAAAAGTGGTAGACCAGAAAATATCCATTTCCCGTAGATAGTAGGGATAAGTATGGTTTCTGGAAAAGAGCTGTGCCCTTTGTATCCCTGCTCTCTTAGAGGCAGACATTCCTGTGCATTCAAGGCTATCTTTTTTCCTCCACTGTTTTGTCTTCATCACACCTGCACATCCCCAGGAGAAACCATTGCCCCCAGACTGTCTCCACTAGAGGCTGCTCTGTTCTGACTATTCATTCATTAGTGAAGAGGAGGCACTGGTCCATTCCTTCCTCCGCAGCGCCTCCTAGAAACTGGCAGTCTTACTCCCAATTCCCTCTTCAGAGTCCATAGTACTGTCTAGACCTTCAGGACACCCTTTCTCGTTACTTGACGGCTCTGGCAACTGCCTGATGGTTTTCCCTTTCTCACCACGTGTTGCCATCCTCTGTGCAGGTAACTAAACACTCCATAATGAAGGCTCTTTGGTATTGTCCTTGTCAATCAGCCTCTTGTGACGTTGCTTTCACCCCTAATAGTTCTTGAACCATTGTAAAATTACTGAGACAATATCACAACAATGCAGTAATATTTCTCACCATTAGTGTGAGTTCTTTCCTCATTGTTACACCTCTTCCTGTCAGGGACTATATCTTGGCAGTCTCTGCTTGTCTATTTTAATGTGTTATTTGTGTGAAAAGTATTATAAACCTATTGCAATATAGTACTATGTGGCCGATTGTGTTCGTTAGGTACCTAAGCTAACTTTGTTGGACTTAACGAAGAAACTGTACTTACAAATCTGCCTTCAGAGCAGAACTTATTCACATGTAGGGAACTTACTGTAATAACATAAAAGATCCATTTGACAAGCTAATACATCTAACAGGGGACTTGCTGATGGCTACTTCTCACTGACATAATTTCTGTCTACTCCCTCTACCCCCGGTAACATCCATATGATGTTTTTTAAGCCAATTTATCTGAGAATAACTTTCATCATTTAATTTTTATGCTTAAGTCCTTACAATTTTCTTGATTTAATATCTAAATTAGTTACCAAGTAAAATAAAGTCAGTGAAGCAAAAATTATTTCCTCAGAGGCTACAATTTCTGTAAGTTAACATAGAGCTCTCAGTCTTATTTAAGTTATTTTCTTTTTCTTGCCACTCTTATGAAAAGTTCTGTGATATAAAATTTTGAATGGAGTCCTGTTATTTAAAAGACGGTAGGCAGAAATGGAACACTAAGCATTAAGCTTTGCATTTGGATTTAAATTCAAAACCAAAATGAATGTATCCTTTAGTTTAAACAACATTCACAACAGCATTAGTATTTCTCAGCAAGACATAGATGAAGACTGTGAAGAAGAGAAACTTATGGAAAATTAAGTTGCATAAAGATACTTTTATAGTCATTTCGGTGTATTTGGCTAGAATTTACACTTTTGAAATGAAGAAAAATAGTGTCTTTGATCTTTCCCTCCTTTAATATACAAACAATAATATTTTTGACTATTTTCCTCATCTTATCTGCACCTATAAAATTAAGGCAAGGAGCCTTATCTAGATGACAAATCACGGTTCAATAAAAGTGCTTTAAACTTGTAGGAATAAGCCATGAGCACATCTCAAATCACATAGGTGCAAATAATAGGTTTGGGGAGGGTGGGGAGTGAGGGTGAGTTGCCTTAGGAATAGGTCAAATATAATTCTTTTACTTTCTTCTTACAACTCTTTCCAAGAAAGTGCCAAGTCTTAATGAGAATCTCCAGGAAGGCAGCATTCCTTTCTCCCAGAACGGGATACTGATTCACACTGATAGCAAAGCGAAAGCTCACAGAAATCTCTCTAGCAAGCACCTAAGTGCCTTTACTAATTGCCAAGCTGCCAAGTTCACCTTCCCGTACATGTTTCATATATGAAGTTCTTAGATGCCACTTGCATTTTTACCACTGAATAATGGTGGAGAGAATCACTTTATAAACAAAAAGAGTAACCATCTATAAAGAAGCTAAATGTATAACAATCCACTCCTCCCCTACACTTTTCTTTAAACAAATGCACCAGCAGCATACTGGAACAGTCCAACATAAAATAAAAGAATCCCAACAGTACAACAGAAGATAAGACATCTTCATGCCGCAACCCAGGGGTACCATAAGATGTGCACGACAATGGATTGTCTGTTTATTTAGCATTAACCGAAAGCAGCATTCTGACAGTTTCTAAATCCTTGGCCATCAGGGTTCACACCCCTCATTGCTCCTAAACAACTATGCTAACTGTACAAAAAGAGAAAAAAGAAATCGCTCCTAGTGTTTTTGATCTCTTCATCTACCTCATAGATTTGTAGCTGTATTCTGGCAGATGTCTTTGTTTTATCATTGAACAAATTTGGATAAAACTATGGTTAGCCAACATAAGATAACTTAATGTTTACTGCCAGATCATAAATAAGGCTATCATTTCTCCCAATGTTACTAATTCAGTACGTGAAACAATTTTAAATACTCTATAATCATGTACTTTTTTGAAAGAAACATATTGACCCCAGCTTTGATCACAAACATTAAACTACAAGGTATGATACAGCCCACATTTAATAGTGGTGCAAACATCTAAAGAAAGCTTCCGTCCACCTATCACAATTCTGTACTCATCAGATGCATCACTTATAAACAGGTATAGTGTCCTTAAAGAAGTATTCATGGGTAAATAAAGTTGAGTGAGGATTAAACCCAAGTCCTTTGGAAACACTGAAGATGACAGAAGTGAAAGTAGTCTAAATTCCTAGTTTGGTCTAGAATTCAGTGATAATGATTAAAATAAAATTTAACAAAATCACCGTCTTGCTGATGTTGCAATAATGGAAATTATATGCTAACATGTTCCTGAGGCCATGACAGAATTACATTATCTTTTTGGGCAGCTATGTAGCAACACATTTCAAGAATGACATACAAGTTCTTTTCTTGCTTTATCTTATATATGATTCAGGGGGAAAATATCACATGCACCAAAACTCATCATTCTCTCCATAGTGTCCATAAGCCATGTTTTGGAAAGAAAAATTCTGCGGTATCCTAATTGATGCTACCTGAAAAAGAAAATGTCTGTGATCAAATGACTATGGGAAATAATGAGTTAAAGGTTAAAGTTAAATACTGAGTTAAAATTCAACGGTATCCTACTTGATGCTACCTTAAAACAGAAAATGTCTGTGATCAAATGAGTATGGGAAATAATGAGTTAAAGGTTAAAGTTAAATAATGAGTTAAAATTCTACAGTATCCTAATTGATGCTACCTTAAAACAGAAAATGTCTCTGATCAAATGAGTATGGGAAATAGAATTAAAGGTTTCTTTTCTTCATAACTCTCAAACTTTTAGGGCACTTTATGAGGAAGATAAAGTAGGCAATAGTTCTGAAACCTAGAGCTTACTGTGGACTTTCTTTCAAGGACTATCTCATGAGCTTAGTGACCTGTGAAACATATTCATGGAAATGATAGGGTTGGGAGCTTTAGTGAATGTTCCATCTCAAACACAAAGCCATTGGTATGTGACCTTCTCAATCACTCAAATGAAAAATACCTAAGCTCACACTCATTGTATATTCAGCCCTGTAGTATTAATCCTGCTTGGTGAAAAATGGTAACATTGGCAGTCCTACCAATAATAGCATTGGTGCCCTGGTCCTTATCAAAGAGTCAGAAAACCACCAGGCAGAAAAAAAAGGAAAAAAGTATACAATGTTCTGTATTATTTATGATATCATGGGCTCACCAGAAGTTTATCTGAGTATTCTAGTCTTGAATGCAACATGAACTCTCTGTGTGAATCTAAGTACATCCTAAACCTCTACTTGCCTAATTTCCTTCATCCAAGAAATGGGCCGACCTCACATCCAATATGCATTTATAAGGTTAATATGATTTGGCTGAACTGCTCAGTAGTGTTGCTGCTATGTAACCAGCTGCACACAAGCCATGCTCTTCTAACAACTTGTAATTATAGTTAAAGATAAATAGAATTAATTTTATAGTTCTGAATTGTTCCACTTCCATCACTAAAATTACATAATGAAATTATGAAATGTTATTGGCAGAAGCCAAACAGGGCTGAAGAAAGAAATATATTGAGAGGTTACGCAGTGTAAAAAAGCATGAGTACATGGCAACACTTATTACATATCAATAGATAATAATTAGAGAAGGGAATGGCAACCCACTGCAGTATTCTTGCCTGGAAAATTTCATGGACAGAGGAGCCTGGCAGGCCCCAGTCCATACGGTCCCAAAGAGTTCAGCAAGACTGAACGACTGAGCACACACAATAATTACTGTTGCTTTACTTTACTTGGTGTCCATACATTCATTCATCCACTAGATTTCACTGATAGGTTACTCTGTGCCTGGGCTTCCCTGATAGCTCAGTTGTTAAAGAATCTGCCTGCAATGTAGGAGACTCTAGTTCGATCCCTGGGTTGGGAAGATCCCCTGGAAAAGGGAACGGCTACTCGCTCCAGTATTCTGGCCTGGAGAAGTCCATGAGCTATACAGTCCATGGGGTCGCAGAGAGTCGGACATGACTGAGCGACTTGCACTTTCACTACCCTATGCCTAGGACTATGCTGCATGCACGCTCAGTCCCTCAGTCTTGTCTGACTCTTAGCAATCCCATGGACTGTACCCTCCAGGCTCCTCTGTCCATGAGATTCTCCAGGCAAGAATACTGGAGTGGGTTGCCATTTCCTTCTCCAGGGGATCTTCCCCACCCAGGGACCAAACCTGAGTCTCCTGCACTGCAGGCAGATTCTTTACCACTTAGTCACCTGGCAAGCCCAAGGGCTATCTATGTTAAGTGCTAGATAAAATGATGACCAAACATGGTTCCCACCTTCAAGCAGCCTGCAATATTTTATCAATAAAAGAAACATTTTCAAATGCATTTGAAAAGCAGAAGGTAGATCTGTATTTTATATAGCATTTAAAACAAATGAATCAAATAGTGCACTATGCAGAGGAATTCTTTTAAAATTACTTGTATCAGTGATATGGTACAGATTTCTATCCTTTAGACTAGAATCTAAAACCTAAATACCTACAATTTAGAGGTGTTTTGGTGCAATAGAGGAAAATTTCTGGTTGAGTATAGCTGAAATTGTACCTAAAGCATAAAAACTACCTGAGAGAATCTTTGGGGAATTAAAACAATACTTTCTTTGCACCTTAATTAAAGTCAGGAAAGAATCTTACTTTGTCAGACCTGACAATCACCACCTTTCATTTCAACTATTTTAATTAAAATACCTAGCAACTTGGCAGTAAGTCTTACCGATTAACTGAACCACCACTTAACTCTTTTAGAAACAGCTATCAGATTCCAAATGAAGGTGCAGCAACAGCTGTAAGTTCATTATATGCATACTGGGTAAATATTTTTATTTTTTTCCACCCACAATCACACATCTAGGCTAAGAAAGGAGTTGCAATTTCTTTGTCTAAGCTCCCTACAGCCAGACTCTTTTCTAGTGGAGGGGGGAAAAAAACCAACAAAAAGTATGTTTCCACCACTCTTTTGGACATCATTTTTAGCACTTACCAAAGGTATCTGGGTGGTGCTAGAGGTAAAGAATCTGTCTGCCAATGCAGGAGACAAAAGAGACGACTGTTTGATTCCTGGGTCAGGAAGATCCCCTGGAGGAGGGCATGGCAACCCACTCCAGTATTCTTGCCTGGAGAATTCCAAGGATGGACGAGCCTGGTGGGCTATGGTCCATGGGGTCACAAAGAGCAGGACAGGACTGAAGTGACTTAGCACAAAGGTATCTGGGATAGTGAGTAATTCTCAACCTTTATTTAGCACCCCTGCCCTAATAAACACAGAATAGATGCCACTTACAAATTCACACCTCCAGTCCTAGATTAACTATATTTTCTGATTTTCTGTAGTTTGTTTTGGCCACATCCTGTGGTATAAGGGATTTTAGTTCCCCAACCAGGAATCAAACCTGTACTCCCTGCATTGCAAGCACTGAGTCTTAACCTCTGGACCACCAGGGGAGTCCCTGATTTTCTGTATTCTTGATGTTCTGGTACCTGGGGTCTTGCTCCCAGTCACAGGCTTTTCATATGCAAAGCAACTTATCCAGAGCTTGTACTCTTTACCAACTCCTCCATCAGGTTCTTACACTCCAGGAAGCAATACTCCTCTGCTTAATTATCCCAGGGTCAGGTACCAGACTGCTAGAGACAGCCCTGTTCTCCAGAGACTGCTGAAATTTTTCAAACCGGTCTTTCCTAAGCCTGCCTACCCCACCTTGCCCATGCAAAAGAAACAGTAAAGGCTCCTACCCACGCTTTCCCCTTTCCCCAACCCTGGTGCTTCTCCATGTGGCCCCACATGACATAATGTACTCCTGCCTCTTGGGAACTGTGAGTAACAAACTTTTTTTTTTTTTTTTTTTAATGTTTTGGTGTTTTGGCCCAGAGGCAGGTGAGATCTTAGCTCTCCAACCAGGTATCAAACTTATACCCTCTGCATTAAAAGGTGAAGTCTTAACTCCTGGACCACCAAGACCACCCAAACTATCTTTTTAATAGCAGTCATAGACTAATCTGTTGGCCTCGCCATATATAAATAATAATAAAACCCACATTTCAAAATAGGCCCAGACTTCAGTGAGTCCTAGATCCCATATGAAACCGCACACCTGCCGCCTCATTCGGAGACATCTCAGTCTTGACGTGTTTAAAGTAGAACTTTTCATTTTCCCCAAATTACATCCCCATACCACCAAAAAGCCTTGCCATTTATCCAATTACTTGAGCTTGAAAGATGCCCAAATCAGTTCTCTATAGATTTCCAAAAGTAAATTAGACGTATGCTTTCAGTTGCTCAGAAACCCTCCATGACATCCACTGTATTTTAGATGGAATCCATGGTTATTAAGAGGGGAGTGTGCATGCTAAGTCGTGACTGACTGCAGTCCCATGGACTACAGCCCACCAGGCTCCTCTGTCCATGGGATTTCCCAGGCAAGAATACTGGAGTGGGTTGCCATTTGTTTCGCCAGGGGATCTTCCTGACCCAGGGATCAAACCTGTGTCTCTAGCACTGCAGCAGATTCTTTACCACCGAGCCACCTGGGAAGCCTCTTAAGAGGGTTAATGTCTCTGAATGATCTGGCTTTCACTTACTTTCCCTCTACTTCACTTTCCTTCAGCTACTCTGGTCTTCTTTCAGTTCTCAGGAGGTGAGACTTTTCTACCTCAGGCCTTGGCAGAAATGACCCACACTGTTCGTTCTGAGTGTTTCATTTTCTCCCAAGTCTTCCTTGGTCTAAATGCTTCTCACCTATTAGGGCTCAGCTTAAATGCAGCTTGGGGCTTCCCTAGTGGTTCAGATGGGAAAAGAATCTGCCTGCAATACAGGAGACCTGGCTTTGATCTCTGGGTTGGGAAGACCCCCTGCAGAAGGGAATGGCAACCCACTCTAGTATTCTTGCCTGGAGAATTCCATGGACAGAGGAGCCTGGCGGGCTACAGTCCATGGGGTTACAAAGAATCGGACATGACTGAGAAGCTAACACTTTAAATACAGCTTAATGAGGGTCTTCACTGGTCTTGCCTAGGAAAATTTTGATATCTCCTATATCTCCTCTATTTCCCCACCATTCCCCCACAGTTTGTTTCCTTTTATTTTTAGACTACTTACTATGATCTATAACCATTTGAAAATTTTACCTGTTTACCTGTCCATTGTTTTTTTTTCCCACCCTTAGAAGAACTAGAAAGGAATGGATTCCTTGTTTTCTTCATTGTCTAAAACCTGTACCTAGTATTGTACCTGACAGAAAATGAACAGCTAATGAATGAGTAAATTAATAAATGAATGTGTGTGTCTGCACATCCATTTACACACCCAAATCACTACCTGTGGCTGACAGAATATATGCTGGGGTTACGTACAATTCCCCAAAAGTCCTAGGTATAACTTCATCTTTTTCTTTTCTTCCCTAAAAAATATATTTCAAAACAAGTGTAATTTACATTTTAAAACTATCCATTTCAGGATGTACTTCTTTCTCCCCCAGCAACATGGATAAGCAATCAGTGCACAGGCAGATACAAAGGAAATCTTCCCTATGTAAGTGGTATCGTCAAAAATTTCTTCTTATATCTGACAAAACGAAAAACTGATGCCTGTGTTAACAAGCTCTACTTGCTTACTGTGTGCTAGACACAGATATTAACAGATTCAAGATGAATAAACATATTGACTGCAGCACACCCCCCTGGGCATCTTGAGCTGGCCTTTAAATACTTCAAAGCTCAAAATTTCAACATTCAGCAAGACTTTTTGCAAGCCTCTTCAACAGATTGTCAGAAATGAGTAATAAATAGGAAGTATTTGAAATCTCATGTTTGATATTAACTCTGGGTCATAGACTGAATCTCTGAGGTCAAGTAGTCAGGCAGTAGGATGAAAAAAATATTACCAGATATGAACTCTACTTGATTCTATCTTTACATCATCTTGTTAGAACAGAGGTTCTCAAAATGTGCTTCTGAATCAGATACTCTAGGGGTGGGGCCTTTTAATCTGCGTTTTAACAAGCCCTACGGGTTATTTTGATGCATGCTAAAATTTGAGGACCGCTTCTCAAGCAATGTAGACTTAGCTTAGTCAGTTAAATCAGTGTTAAAAAAAAAAAAAAGAGGTCAGAATTCCAGGCAGGATTTAGTAGAGTCTAAGTCAGTGTTTCTCAATCTTTGGCTGCATATTAAAATTATTGAGGAGTTAAAAAAATAGCAAATGCTTGGGTCTGAGCTCCAAAGATTCAAATTCCTGGAACTGGCTTGTGCTTTGGGATTTTTAAAAACTGTCCATGTACTTTTGATACCTGACCATGACTAAGAAATTACTCTCTCTAAGCTATAGGTAGTATTCAGGAAGGATGGTCACTGTTTTCACTTTCAGAGTTTTATTTTCTGGCACTAGTAGCTTTGGGTACCATAAGGAGATAATGAGTGAGTATTTATTCCACTAAAATGTAAGAGTAAACATTACTTGATTTACTGTTACTTGGAAGAGAATTTGGCAGATTTCACTCAAATGACTGGATTCAGCAGTGCTAAAATGTTATTAAGAGTTAAACTAGTCTCAGAAATAAGAGTTATGAAAAAGTCAATATTTTTTCCCTTGCAGCTTCACAGCGTGTTGAAATTGTGTTGCTTGAATACGCATACTCTTTCTCATAAAATGTGCCATTAACCTGCCTTTTGGATCAGCATCAGTAGATGTCATCTTTGACACATCTATCATTGTTCTGGTACAAGTGATGAGACTACACTTTTTTTTTTTTTTCCCTAAGATTTTTTCTGGTGCGGACCATTTTTAAAGCATTTATTGAATTTGTTACAATATTACTTCTGTTTTTTGTTCTGGATTTTTGCCCACAAGGCATGTGGGATCTCAGCTCCCTGACCAGGGGTTAAACTGCACCCTCTGCCCTGGAAGGTGAAGTCGTAACCACTGGACCACTGGAGAAGTCCCAGTGGAACTGTACTTAAAGATCAGTTTACCACTGTCCCACAGCAAAGGGGCTTCCCAGGTAGCTCAAATGGTAAAGAGTCTGCCTGCAATGTGGGAGATCTGGGTTGGGAAGAGCCCCTGGAGAAGGGATGGCAACCCACTCCAGTATTTTTGCCTGGAGAATCCCATGGACAGAGGAGCCTGGTGGGTTGCATTCCACAGGGTCACAAAGAGTTGGACACGACTGAAGCGACTTGGCATGCACGCATGTAGAGCACATGTAAGCCCATGTTTTTAAGCAATGTGGCTTGCACATACCAAGAAATCAATGAAATTTTGTCCAATTGAATTGACTACATTTAGTGTCAGTCTCTGTAGACAAGCCTACATCTCCATTCTAGTTGATAGTGAGCCAACTGATTAGCTTTAAACTGTCAAGTATCAACAAGAGAGTAGTAAATAAGGATTAAGAATACAGAAAATATATCAAGGAAAAGTTCCAGTGCTGTTTGTACATGCCTCATATTCCTGAGTAAGAGGGAAATCTTACCAGTAAGACTAGCTCTGGGCCAAATGATGTAATAGACTAGGAAGAAAATTAGCATCATTATGTTCCCCCTTTCAATGACCTTCTTTGCTACCCTTTTCCCTACTTCCTGCTTCTGAAATGTTCCTTGTATTCAATAAGTTGTCAACAAATCTCCTGAGGACCCATGATATCTGAATTTTACTTAGGGGAGTCTTAGTGACTTTTGCATATGACCCTCAAAGACACTAATTCTGATGGTGGATTTTCAGTTATCATGGCAGCCAATGAGTGAGATATTTTTGCATAGGAGGATCTACCTTGTGCCTCTTGAGTTCTAAGAACATGTGGACTTGGGATTTGACTTGTCACTTGGTTTATTTCCTACAAGCAGGATTACTTTAGTAGGAAGAATAATGGCTCCCCCAAAATAGCCTCATCCTAATCCTTGGGGAATCTGTGAATATGTTAGCTTATAGAGCAGAGGGAAGCCTGGCATGCTGCAGTCAATGGGGTTGCAGAGTCGGACACGACTGAGCAACTGAACAGGAACAACAAAATGGTGATAACAGAAATCACTGACTGCTCTTTTGCTAATCCAATAAATTGACTAGGGTGGATTGCTGGTTACATAGGAAGTATCCAATACACACTATTTCCTATCTCTTCTATCTGCTGGCCCATGCCAACCTGCCACCATAAGTCTTGCAATGATGGCTCTATTCAAAACTGAGGGGATGTAATTAACAGATAATCATCTAATAGACTTAATAGAATTATCTCTTGAATGTATTAGTGCAATATTTTAAGAAAGAGAGTGAAACTGGTAGAACAAGAGCTATTAGCAAATACTAAAAAACTCTGGTATAGCTTAACACTGGGGAATATAAAATAACTTCGGAGCTAGTAGATGCTCTGAATAAGCATGCCAGGAATTCAAAGTTCAAAAGATTATTATAAACCATACTTTCTTTCCATTAATCCTAAAAAGGGAAAAGGAATGCCGAGGGGGCCTTGGTCTCATCAACTCTTAAACGTAACAAGAATACAGCTTGATTCCACCTGTTAACATGGAAGAGCAATATAGATGGGTCCAAAAATACTTTATAAAGATGTTTAGAACACTGAGAGAACAGACATACCATTAATAGAAATGGGGACGACAGAAGCATCGTGTGTGATAACAGCCACCTAACTACTGTAAGAATTAAATGTCAAATCAAATTACCATCCAGGAATACATCAGAATGTGAAAAAATATTTTCAGCCTTTTTTCATATTATCACTTAAGATGGCAATTTTGAAATTGATATCAGGAAATGTTATTTTAATTCATTAAAGTGTAAAACTGGTTGACAAAAAAGTGATACACTAGGACCCCACAGGAGAAGTCTCTCTATGTGTGAGTGTGTAAGTGAATGTGCGTGTGTACTGCCTTGTTTCACAGTAACTGATCAGGTAAAAATAGAAACATATATAAAGTGCTTTCTGAATTCTACTTAATAAAGATACTGAAGGATCATTAAAATATGAGAATGGGTCTATATTGATATATTATCCCTAGTGTTAGTCACTCAGTTGTGTCTGACTCTTTGTGACCCTGTGGACTTTGGTCTGCCAAGCTTCTCTGTCCATGGAATTCTCCAGGCAAGAATACTGGAGTGGGTAACCATTCCCTTCTCCAGGAGATGTTCCTGACTCAAGGACTGAACCTGGGTCTCCTACACTGCAGGCAGATTCTTTACCATCAGCGCCACCAGGGAAGCCCCAGTATAATCCCTAAGGAAGTAACAAAAATATGGTAGAACCTGTATTAAGGGACCTTGCTAGATTCAAAGGCGCTTGAATCATGAACTTAGTTGTATATATTATTTACAAAAAAAAAAAAAAACTTTGGGCCAAGTAACTCAATCACCATGGATTAGGCAATGACCTAATAAGGCAAAATCATGTTTTTCTAGAGAATTACAGAAGAGCCCTTACCTTAAATCACTCTATACATCTGTGTTTCCAGTCTGCCCCTATTTCCATCTGATTCCTTAACTCTTAGTTTCAGGAATCTCTAAGTTAATCCATTTAATTTAAAACTGTTTGTGGTCACTGTGGATATTTGTGGATAGTAATAATGAAGTGTCAAATGCTCTTTTTAATTCATGTTTTTATAATTACATGGACTCAGTTTACTTCATTTTTTCATGGAAAAAATTGTTTTAGAATTCTAAAATTATTTTCAATTTTTAAATTAAGTAGTAAGACTTTAAAAAACTATCTCTATGTGAATATATTAAGCTACTGACTTGGTCAACATATTAAAACTTTAGGAATCTTCTATTTAAAAGGCAACTTTTTCTCTGAGATCTCAAAATCAAATGCTATATTGTGTCTAAAATTCTGAACATTGTGTAAATACAGTCTTCACCACATACACTATATAAATTCATACAAGGAATGTTTAATCAAGTAGGTAAAAGTAGAGACTGGTTTATTTCTAGACACCTTTACTTATCACATCACTTAGCAACACCATTTATTCAGAAGAATCTCTGGCATAAAATGCTCTGCTAATCCACTTTATCTCTTACAGTGTTACTTTTCTCCCTAATTAAATGAAACAGATATCAGGTAACATTTAATTGACTTTGTATCTTTTCTTATCCATGCTGACTTTCACCACACACATACTTGTGGTAGAGGGAATAGGGAGGCGAAGGGATGAGTAGTTTTCTCATCTTCGTCAAAATGATGCTGGAAAAGGGGAGTGAAGCGAGTCTATTAAGAGTATAAACTCATTCCAGTCTCAGTGGTGTCTAGAACATAAATCAGTAAGATTCAGTACGCTTATTATTATAACTAAGCCAGAGAAATTGCAGCATCTACAAAAGCTGAAATGTCTAAAAGCTAAATCTTTAAACTAAAATAATATCCAAGCATTACATGTAAGAAGAGGATCTCCATTATAATAAAACCAAGACAGAGTCTGATGTCACCATGAAAATCTATGTGAAGAATAGTGGGAAAGCACATATTCACATACAAGAATGTTCAAAGTGTTAGTCTCTCAGTCGTGTCTGACTCTTTGCAACCTCATGGACTCATGGACTGTAGCCCGACAGACTCTTCTGTCCATGGAATTCTTCAGGAAAGTACACTGGAGTGGGTAGCCATTCCCTTCTCCAGGGGATCTTCTAGACCCAGGGATTGAACTAGGGCCTCCTGCATTGCAAGCAGAGTCTTTATCCTGTGAGCCACCAGGGAAGCCCAAGAATGCTCAAACCACCATACACTTGTGCTCATTTCACAAGCTAACAAGGTAATGCTCAAAATCCCTCAAGCCATGCTTCAACAGTACATGAACAAGAACTTCCAGATGTACAAGCTGGATTTAGAAACAGCAGAGGAACCAGAGATCAAATTGCCAATATCCGTTGGATCATAGAAAAAGAGAGAATTCCAGAAAAAACATCTACTTCTGCTTCACCGACTACACCAAAGCTTTTGACTTGTGTGGATCACAGTACACTTGGAAGATTCTTCAAGAGATGGGAATACCAGACCACCTTACCTGCCTCCTGAGAAATCTGTATGCAGGTCAAGAAGCAACAGTTAGAACCAGTCATGGAACAACAGACTGGTTCAAAGCTGGGAAAGGAGTACGTCAAGACTGTATATTGTCACCCTGCTTATTTAACTTATATTTAACTTATATGCATCATGAGAAATGCTGGGCTGGAGGAATCATAAGCTAGAATCAACATTGTCTGGAGAAATATCAGTAACCTCTGATATGTAGATGATACCATCCTAATGGCAAAAGCAAAGAGGAACTGAAGAGTCTCTTGATGAAGGTGAAAGATAAAAGTGAAAAAGTTGGCTTAAAATTCAACATTCAAAAAATGAAGATCATGACATCCAGTCCCATGGCAATGGGATAAAATGTGGAAACAGAGGCAGATTTTATTTTATTGGGTTCCAAAATCACTGCAGATGGTGACTGCAGCCATGAAATTAAAAGATGATTGCTCCTTGGAAGAAAAGCTATAACAACCCTAGACAGCATATTAAAAAGCAGAGACTTCATTTTGCCAACAAAAGTCCATATAGTCAAAGTTATGGTTTTTCCAGTAGTCATGTTTGGATGTGAGAGCTGGACCATAAAGGAGGCTGAGTGCTGAAGAACTGATGCTTTCAAATTGTGGTGCTGTTAAAGATTCTTGAGAGTCCCTTGGACTGCAAGGAGATCCAACCAGTCCATCCTAAAGGAAATCAGTCCTGAATATTCATTGGAAGGACTGATGATGAAGCTGAAGCTCCAATACTTTGGCCACCTGATGCGACGAGCCTACTCACTGGAAAGGACTGTGATGTTTGGAAAGATTGAAGGCAGGAGGAGAAAGGGGACAACAGAGGATGAAATGCTTGGATTGCATCACTGACTCAATGGACATGAGTTTGAGTAGATTCTGGGAGACAGTGGAGGACAGGGAAGCCTGGCATGCTGCAGTCCATGGGGTTGCAAAGAGTTAGACACGACTGAATGACCAAATAACAGTGAGCAACAATAATGACAAAAGTGAGGGAAGAGTTTGATCTTGTATCAAATCATTGCCCAGGGAAGGTATCCTTTAGCTTGTAAAAGCTGCTTGAAATAAAAGATGACATTGAAACAAAATGTTAAAATTATTGTATAAATGGCAGCACAAATAATTAAAAATAGCATAAGAAGACTTCTCTGCTGGTCCGGTGGTAAAGAACTGCCTGCCAATGCGGTGGACACTGGTTCGTTCCCTGGTCCAGAAAGATTCCACATGTCATGGGGCAACTGAGCCCATGTGCCACAACCACTGAGCCTGTGTGCCCTAGAGCCCACGCAAGAGAAGCCACCACAATGAGAAGCCCGCCCACCACAACTAGAGAGTAGCAGCCGCTGGATGCAGCTGGAGAAAAGCCTGCCCAGCATCGAAGACCCAGTGCAGCCACAATGAAATAATAATAGCATACCATAAGCTTGTTAATATACTGAGCTATGTATATGTATATGTGCTTTATGAAAGTGTTTCAAGCGTAAGATTATAGCACAACTCACTCATCAAATCTTTTTTTTTCAATGCCAACAATTTCTTAAATGGTTAAGTGTAGCTTACCTTTCTTAATTCTAGAGCAATGACACAGTGCATTTAATTTGGGGCTATTACTACATAAACATGTAAAGCAAGAGAAAGACTATGGGAACACAAAACAGTTCTTTTCTGGCTCTTGGATTTCTGAAGTCTACTGACCAGTTTTACCACTTAATTTTCAATTTCTGAAGTGGCTCTCTTGAGCTACGCTTGAAAACACTGTTTTCAGTGTTCTCCAATCATGCCTCTAATAAATGGAGTTAAAGGTAACTGGCAGGGCATTACCAGGATGAAATGATCAGACCTTTCTGCACCAAGGAAACCAGTGAAGAAACGAACAGGCAGGTCTGCTGTCTCAGTTTGGAGGAAAGTCATCAGAGCTGTCTTGAAACAAAACGAGGAGAATTGCGTCCTGGCTTCCTTCATCAAAAGATACTCTAAACATGCTATTGTCTAAGCTTTCTTCACAATTAAAAAGAAGGATAAAAAGTAGTTCTAAACTGAAAACCAAATATAGAGAGATAATTATGTTCCCTTAATCTTTTCTTTTGAATTTCTTAGTACCGTGAATATTAGTAGCACTGGCAAAAAGTGAATCTTACCCGAGACAGTACTAGAAATAACTGAATAATTTATTCTGGAATCTTCTACAATAACACTATAACCATCTAAAGATACATTGTTTTCTTAACCTAATATTTATATTACTTATTCCCTAAGTGAAAAATCACTTATGCAACATGGCTTGGCAATTGATTTTTTATTCTTAGGGGCAGAAACAAGTCAATAAATTAGTGATTTTAGTTAATTTACACTGTTTCAAATGTAAACATTTAAATGAAAACATTTAAATGTTTTCCTAAATGTTCAGGAAAACTTTTCCCCTTCATTTACATAAACATTATTGCTCCCAAGAAATGTACATTATGAAATTGATCTACATTTGTCAAACAAGAACCAAAACATCCATATTTTTGTGTGTGTGTATGTGCGTGGTTCATACATTCCTCACTTTATCACAATCTTAAGCTTTAATAAACCATATTTTCCCTTATTTGCAGTCAGGATTAAGTATGACATTTGTCCCTTTGACTTCACTGGAATATTGCAGAAAGATCCATGGCTTTAATACTTATAAGGTAGAAACAAATAAACAAGGCTGCTAAATAAAATGTGTGAAAGTTGCTCAGTTGTGTCTCATTCTTTGTGACCCCATGGACTATACGGTCCATGGAATTCTCCAGGCCAGAATACTGGAATGGGTAGCCTTTCCCTTCTCCAGGAGATCTTCCCAAGCCAGGTCTCCCACATTGCAGGCAGATTCTTTATCAGCTGAGCCACAAGGGTAGCCCAAATAGAATCTATAAAGTAGTAACTCAAACACTATTTATAAGAACATTAGAGGGACAAAGTTTTAAAAAGCAACTAGTTTTCTTGTGATATCATAGGTAAATAAGATTTCACATTTTTATTACACAGAATCAAGAAGTATCTGTCTACTACAAATCATTTCCATAAGCAATACCAAGCTTTTAAGGAAAATGTTAGGAACAAAAATTAAATATCCACAGTCCTTCTTTTCCAATGACCTCAATGAAGAATTTAAAAATATATGCTTCTTATTACTTAAATTTACTAATTTTCTCAAAGATCCATTTATTGAATTGTTTTTTTCTTTATAAATCTGTCAGCTGCATGACTACAGCATTCTGTACTAAATATATTTAGTTGATTCTAAGACCTGGACAAACATGGTATGTTATCACTATCTTCAGCTGGTTGCAGCCCAGCGTATTAGACTTGCAATCAAAACTATCCTTCGAACCTCCCACAACTGCTAAATCGAGATGTTTTGGAATACTATGTTTTGGTAAAAGTGAGTTACTATATTTGATGTTCAAGTCTATAAAATGTACACTTCCAAGCATCAAAAAAGAGAAATAAAACAAGTACAGTGAGCTCAAGAAGTATAGTGTTTTGCATTTCCATGAATTGGCCAAATTGGAAATTCATTATTATTAGATTAATGGAAATCTTAGCTTAGCTACTTACTAGTAGTCCAATAACTTTGGAAGCATTCTTAGCCTTTAAAGTCAGCACTGAAGAAATGTTAATTATCTTTCCACTTTCATCCCTCCTATCCCATCTTTCTAACAAAAACAGATGGTTAAAGTTTACACACAGTTACTGTGAGAAAGGCAAGAGAAAGGAGGAAAGAAAAGGACAGAAGGAGGAAGAGAGCTAGGGAAAATAAAAGCAAGGAAAAGAGAAAAGAAGAGCTCTGGAGACTCTCACTGTAGTGGCCACCTGCACAGTTGCTACTATGCCACAGAAGCTGTACTGCATGAATGATCCTATTTCCATGAATAATTTTACTGAAATCTTCAAAAGAACCCTAACAGCCAGGTGCTATTATTGTCCCACTTTACAAATGAAACTGAGGCTGAAAAAGGTTCAGTCTCCTGGCCTAGGGTCATATCACCAATTCTTGTCGGAGGCAGAACCTCTATTTGTTCCAGTTCTAACTCCCCTCACTCTGATGGAAAGGAAGATACACAGGGTCAAGAGACTGGCCTTCCTGTGTACACATTTCAAAGAAGTAAGACATCTTATAATTAAGATGTTTGAAGTGACCTCTTCATTTCCCCCTTAGACTGTTTCCACGCCCCTCTAGTCTTTCCCATCTCAGTGAATGCAACACCACTCTCCTCTGGCCAAGAAACCCAGCATCATGCTCATGTTCTCCTTTTTCCAGTCCATCAATAAGTCCCGTAGACTGAGATGTGAAATTATGCAAGCCCATCCTCCTCTCCATATCACATCTGTCTTCCTGCATCAGCCCTATATCAGTCTCCCTTTTTCCTCCTTGAAATGTCCCTTTGACTCTCTACCACTACAAGAGCCATCATCTGAAAACACAAACTTGTGAACTCCCTTGTTTTAAAAAGATCTGAGGGCTTCCCTTTCCCTTAGAACAAAATCCGAATTGCTATCCTGGGTTTGTCAGGCTCTGTACCATCTGGCCCCTGTCTAGCTCTCTGGCACCCACTGCCTGGTGCTACTCGTTCATTTATTAACTGGGCTCCAGGTGTGTTGACACTCTTCTGGTCCCTTGAACACACAAAGCTCAGGGCCTTTGCACATGCTTTTCCTTCCACCTGGAACATTTCTTCCTCCTTTCTTCCTGTGGCAGTTTCATCTCATCCTAAGTCTAAGCTTAAACATCACGTTTCTGAAGCCTTTCCTGATAGGTGCATCTTTATCTTGGATTTACTGATAACCTCTGCAATAGTTTAAACAATGTATACGTGTTGTATTTGTTCTATTATCCATACCTATCAGAACCTCAGATCAAATCATAATTGCCATGACTGTCACTATTTTTCAAGATCCCAATAGACACCTGAAACATAGTGGCTGCTCCAAAAGTACTTGCTGAATAATTCAAGAAACAAATGAATAAGGAAATTATTTTCACCCAGTAACTTTCACCATAGAAACTCATTGCATTCTGGTTTTATTGTATTCTTAAGTGTGTGCGTGTGTGCTAAGTCACTTTATTTGTGTCCGACTCTGTGCGACCCTGTGGGCTGTAGCCGGCCAGGCTCCTCTGTTCAAGGAATTCTCCAGGCAAGATTCCTGGAGTGGGCTGCCATGCCCTTCTCCAGGGGATCTTCTAGACCCAGGAATGGAACCTGCATCTCTTTATGTCTCCTGCACCGGCTGGTAGGTTCTTTATCACTAGTGCCACCTCAAGTCGTGTCCAACTCTTTGCAACTCCATAGACATAGCCCACCAGGCTCCTTTGTCCATGGGATTCACAAGGCAAGAATGAATACTGGAGTGGGTAGCCATTTCCTTCTCCATGGGATCTTCCCCCGCCAGGGATTGAACCTGGGTCTCCTGCATTGCAGGCACATTCTTTACCATCTGAGCCACTAGGGAAACCCCATTGTATTCTTACAGGGTCTAACAAATATACAATTATACTAGCTACAACTGTGTACTAGACCATTGAACACCACATTCTATATCTCCCGACTGCCCAGAGCAAACTTAAAGAGACAGACTGGAATATTTTTGAGTTATGTAATATATACCATGAATAAATATTTGATTTGAAACTGTGGTATTTTAATCACTCATGAAACATTTGCTTAGTTTTTAAAAGGTGATGACCATTTGTTGTGAGAGTAAACATAGAACCATGTTAAACTTCAAAGATGTGTCTAATACTTATCTTGGTTGCTTCCAGTTGCTGACAGTTAAAATAAAGCTGCTGTAAACAACAAGGGAGAAGGCAATGGCACCCCACTCCAGTACTCTTGCCTGGAAAATCCCATGGACGGAGGAGCCTTGTGGGCTGCCGTCCATGGGGTCACGAAGAGTGGGACATGACTCAGTGACTTCACTTTCACTTTTCACTTTCATGCATTGGAGAAGGAAATGGCAACCCACTCCAGGGTTCTTGCCTGGAGAATCCCAGGGACAGCAGAGCCTGGTGGGCTGCCGTCTATGGGGTCGCACAGAGCTGGACACGACTGAAGCGACTTAGTAGTAGTAGTAGTATAAACAACAACAACAAAAACATATATCTAATACAGATTCATATTCATGGGAAGATTTAACAATTTAGAAAAAGCTTCCTCTGAACTAAAGCTAATAAAAATGGTATATCCATAAAATTTTGGAATGAACTTAAATAATAATAACTAATAAAATGTAGTTTATACTTCTATTTTAAAAGTACAACTTCTTTCATGAATACAGCACAGATATTTTATAGATTCATACTTTTATTTATTTATTTATTTTTTTTTTTCTTTTTTGGCCTTGTGATTTTAGTGGCTTGTGGAATCTTAGTTCCCTGACCAGGGATTGAACCAGTACCCTTGCAATGGAAGCATGGCATCCTAATGACTGGACTGCAGGAGAATTCCTGATTCCTGCTTTTAAAGGCAGGGGTCTGGCATTGAAAGAGCTTGATGCCTTGAACTGTTCTGAACTGCTCAATGAAAAAAAGAAAGGCTTACAAACATTATGCCATAGTCACCAACACCTCCTCCCAGGATCAGTTTTCTAGTGGATCTGTGCTCTCTTACAGATTAAAAAATACTTGCATCAGTGCCTGACATTACTTTACTTTCTTATTATAACTCCCTGAGACACTCGTATCTTTCCTCTGGTTCTCATGTCACTAGCAATTAACTTTATTGCCAAGAATGCTTGCTTTTTTTCCCTCTCAGCTGAATATTTGTATAATCTTTTAATGCCTGTACTCAGACCTTGTTTTCCGACTTACTGCACTTATCTATATTTTTCCAGCCTTGCCTTAAATTCAAGCTAATTATCAATAATGACTTTGCCTTTCACCGTAAAGTTACTGGTCACCTTCCAGCAGAAAGTTGTACTCCTCCTCGTCAGAATGAAAAGCGTCCAGTCTCCTTGTGTCTTGACTATTCAATCGTCAAGTACGGACTAAAAATCTGAAAGACTCGTCCTCCACTGACATTTCACATACAGAAATAACTCTGCAGCTTTTTTTTTACTATGTCAAGAAGCTATTTATACCTTTCAATAGCATATGAATTAGGGATCTTGGCAGATGAAAAACTAGGCACCACAAACCACAATCAAAGACAGCGGCAACACACGTCTGGCTATGGACCAGATGCCTTACAATGGCCAACACACATTATGTCTGACACCCCGGTTTCAGTGCCAAAACCAGAGACAGACTCTCTTAGTCGGCGTGCCCGTGTCATATGAGAGCTGAAAGGAGGAAATGGCCAACCAATTTTCATAATGGAGAAAAAGCAGGGCCCCTCCTACTTAGTATAACCAGCCAGATGATCACATATCCTAGTTCTTTCTTCTGCCCATCAAGAAGTATCTTGACTTATGTCAGAGTTTAGGGTTGACATGTACACACTGCTATATTTACAACAGATAACCAACAAGGACCTACTGTATAGCACAGGGAACTTTGCTTAATATTCTGTAATAACCGAAGGGGAAAAGAACTTGAAAAAGAATGGATATATGTATATGCACAACTGAATCCCTTTGTGGTATACCTGAAACTATCACAACATTGTTAATCAAGAGAGACCGCAGAAAAAGCAAAGTATCTTGAATCTGATGAATCTGATGCTGACACTTTGAGACTTGAAACAAGAAACAGAAAAAATGTACATAAAGACTTTTTAATATGAGTTGAGGATATTTTATGCTAATATACTTTCTACTTCTCTTCTTCTTGTAAAGTTGTCTCACATGAGGCAGAAAAATTGGGGTAACTTTAGGCAGTGGTTCTGACTTAAATATTTCAGTGATTTATAAAAAATGTCTATATCTCTTTAAATTTTTAAAATTGCATTATATGATACAATTGTTTATATAATATACTGTCAACTATTTTATTTTCTGAAAAGAATTCTTTAAGAGTAACATGAGCTCTAAACTGGTGTTTACTATGAATCTCTTCAGTCTTAAGTATATTTCACTGAAGATTTCAAAGGCATTTTTATAGGAGTTAGTTCCATGTGTTTAAAAATGTGAAAGCTTTACTAAAAATCTTTTTTGGTGCCACAGGGATTTAAATTAATGCTAGGATAAGAGAATGTTCTAAAAGAATGCACAGGTCCCCCGGGAATTGTTTATAGGAGCTCTTCATAGACTACTATTTAATCGACCCTTATATAGAATAGAGCTTCTTTTTGCCATTTATCTGTTCATTTATATTAATATTTGTGAAATATTTACTCTGAGTTCACCTATATGCAGGCACTGTGGTATCAAGATTGATGACATCTTTTTGATTTGAAAAAGTTTCTTCTCTACTAATGAAGATCTTCACAGTAGCAAATAATCAGGATACAACATTCTTGTTACAAATAAAGACAGGGACAGAAGCGCGCACACACACACACACAAAAAGGATGACAAATTCTGTTATCAACACGTTGGGAACAACTCAAGAGAGGGAATGACATTTGTGTCGAAAGTTGAAGAGTGATTAACAGTCATCAGGGCTGAGGGTGGGGCATGCCTCAACAGTTACCTGAGACTAGGTTTCACATCATAATAAAGAGCTACAGGAGTTTATTGGAGAGAAAACTAAAAAGGGACAGGAGCGTTTCCATGTTAAAACACACAGAATGTGAGAACAGGAAAATTACAGAGTTAAATGCTGAGAAGAAATCAGTCAAGAAATGCTCTGTTAAAAAGGGGAGAAAAGAATGTGTGCTTTTCTCCGAAATAGAGACACAGACATATAGAACAAAGGTGGATAACGAGGGGGGGAAAGTGGGGTGGGATGGATTGGGACATTGGGATTGACGCATAAAAGTACTATGTATAAAGTAAATCACTAATGGGAGCCCAGTGTGTAGCACAGGAAACTCTAGTCAACGCTCTGAGATGACCTGAGTGGGGAGGAAAGTCAAGGAAGAGAGGATATAGTAAGACGTGTGGCTGATTCACTTTGCCGTACAGCAGAAACTAATACAACATTGTAAAGCCACTATACTCTAATAAAAAAATAAAAGAAAAATAAAAGAATACATGCTTTTTTCTTCCAACAAAATTCCAGAGTACTAGATCCGGAATTTCTTTCCAAGAGGCAATTATCAAAAGAGGATATATTTTCCAAGTCTATATTATTATTATACAGAGTTACCCTTGAGAAGGCATAAAGAATAAAAAGACATGGAAGACAGTTCAGCTAAATCCAGCTGGTACAGTGGTAAAGAATCCACCTGCCAGTGCAGGAGACACAGGGTTCCATCCCTGAGTTGGGAAGATCCCCTAGAGGAGGAAATGGCAACACACTCCAGCATTCTTGCCTGGAAAATTCCATGGACAGAGAAGTCTGGTGGGCTACAGTGCATGGGGGTACAAGAGTCAGACAAGAGCAAGCATGCACTCACATAGGTGACTGTAACGCACACTTATGTAAGAAATCTCCTCAGCAGAAGCCACAGATAACAGAAGCACATTTCGTAACTCCAGAATCTGACCTTTTATATGGTAACTATGAAAATGCATGCGATGTTTGGCCCCAGAAAATCTGGATGGATGACCTATTTTGATATAATATTTCCTTTTTTTTTTTTGGCTGAACCACGCTGTTTGTTGGATTTGAGTACTCTAACAGTGAAAGTGTTAGTCGCTCAGTCATGTCTGACTCTTTGTGACCCCATGGACTGTAGCTTGCCAGGCTCCTCTGTCCATGGGATTCTTCTCTTCAGTCAAGAATACATTTCCTTCTCCAGGGGATCTTCCCAACTCAGGGATCAAACCCAGGTCTCCTGCATTCCAGGTGGATTCTTTACTGTCTGAGGCATCAAGGAAGCCCGCCAGGAACTGAACACGGGCCCTTAGCAATGAGAGTGCAGAGTCTTAACCACTGGATCACCAGAGAATTGCTGCATGTTCTTTATTAATATTCCAATACACATATTTCATTACTAAATGAGCATTTTAAGAATTACATTATGACAGACTTTATAATTATGAATTTTCAGGGCTGAATAACATTTTCTGATGTTGATACCATTACTAAAAAGCTCTTCTTATTTTTATTGGCATTTAGAGCAATTTCCAGATTGCTATTGTTCACATGGTGACATACATGTGCCTACAAGTCTTTACTTCTGTTAAGCTATGTCTCAAGTGGAATCTTACAGCCTTCCTGACTCCATCTACAACTCAGAGATGTTTCTTCAACTTCATTTTCTTAGTTTGCAACTTCACAAATAGTTTGAAAGTGTAACTGTTTCATCATCATCCCTGAGGTGAATTTTTTTTAAAGTTTCTTTGTAACTGATAAAACAAATATAAAATGGTATCTTAAGATTGATTTGATTTGTGTTTAACTTTAGAAAGAATACATTCTTCTCCACATGTAGTTAGAAAAATTACAGTGTGGTACCAGGAAAGAATACTATGTTAGGATACAGTGACCTTTAAGGTATTCTAAAATAAAAGACTATATTCCAGAGGATGTAGAACTTTTACCTATCAGCAGATCCAGTCTTCTGATAGGTAAAAAAAGGAGGAGAGTGAAAAAGCTGGCTTAAAACTCAACTTTCAAAAAACGAAGATCATGGCATCTGGTCCCATCATTTCATGGCAAATAGATGGGGAAACAGTGGAAACAGTGAGAGACTTTATTTTGGGGGGCTCCAAAATCTCTGCAGATGGTGACTGCAGCCATGAAATGAAAAGACACTTGTTCCTTGGAAGAAAACTATGACCAACCTAGACAGCATATTAAAAAGCGGAGACCTTACTCTGCCAACAAAGGTCTGTCTAGTCAAAGCTATGGTTTTTCCAGTGGTCATGTATGGATGTGAGAGTTGGACTATAAAGAAAGCTGAGCACTGAAGAACTAATGCTTTTGAACTGTGTTGCTGGAGAAGTCTCTTGGACAGCAAGGAGATCCAAACTGTCCATCCTAAAGGAAATCAGTCCTGAATACTCATTGATGCTGAAGCTGAAACTCCAATACTTTGGCCACCTGATGAGAACTGACTCATTGGAAAAGACCCTGATGCTAGGAAAGATTGAAGGTGGGAGGAGAAGGGGACGACGGAGGATGAGATGGTTGGATGGCATCACTGACTCAATGGACATGAGTTTGAGCAAGCTCCAGGAGTTGGTGATGGACAGGGTAGCCTGACGTGCTGCCGTCCATGGGGTTGCAAAGAGTTGGAAGTGACTGAGTGACTGAACTGAACCGAACTGAGCTCTTCACTCTCCTCTGTCGAACATGCAAGACTCAGTCTGGAGAAACCAGAGGATTTGAGCATTCCGCCTCTTAAGTCTCTCCTGAATGTGTCGAAGTTACTAATTTGGGGAAAGAATTCGAGATTTGAACTGGCCTCTAGCTGCCTCATTATGCAACTTGCAAGAGGTCAGTTATCTATCTGTGATTCAGTTTCCTCATCTGCCATATATATATTTAACCATGCTGGGAGCTATGAAGGCAAAATTGCATAAATGATGGTTTTGATAAAAGATCTAATTGAAAGAATAATGACATATTGAGTATGTGTGCATGTGGTATGAATACATATGTGTGTGTATAATATATACCTGCTATATTAAGCAACATTCATTAAGTCCAAACAGAGTAGAACTCCCTGAGGTGAAAATTCTGACATTATCTATTCTTCCAATAGATAACTCTATGGTCCGGTCATTTGGTAATTGCCCCCAAGCCCTCAAAAACTGAAAAGTAGAAACTCTGTCCTAAGCACCACCCATTAGTAATGGATGGTCCCAGTCCATCACTTCATGTTAACAGAAGAATTCTGTGGCTAGCCAGGTTCTTGTGATAATCAAATCTGAAACAGAAGATTTTAGTTTTCTGTTCTCCTCCCTCTCTTCTCCCATTCTTGATTCCTGAAATTAAAAGCTATATTTTATTTTTAAGATTATTTGAAGATTCTATTTGCTCTAGTAAATTTATTTAGACAGTTGCTATCCTAAAATAAATATGGCAGATTTGAAGAAAGTGAATTAATTTAGTGGGTTGAAGAGAGAATTGGTGGTAGAGAGTTCTTAGTTTTCTGATGTGAGACTTTGACTTGCTTCCCAGATGTGAAATGCTAAAAGCATTTCATATATTTCATGAGAATGGCTTATCGATATGCTTACAAAATTATATAAAGTATTGATTGCTGTTGTTTAGTAGCTAAGTCATGTCCAACTCTTTGTGACCCCATGGACTGTAGCCTGCTAGGCTCCTCTGTTCATGGGATTTCCCAAGCAAGAATATTGGAATGGGTTGCCATTTCCTTCTCCAGGGGATATTCTCGACCCAAGAATTGAACCCACATCTCCTGGATCGATAAGCAGCTTCTTTACTACTGAGCCACCAGGATAGTTAATAAAATATTGATAAATGACAATAAGTCACAACAGCTGAATTCAATAACCAAACCCTCTAGTCTAAAAAGTCTGTCATCAAATGGATGGGAAGAATAAATACCCTTGAGGAGCTCTTGTTACTTTCTGGAATGATGGTCATGTTTGGGGAAGTTATCTGGCTATTCCAAGACCTAGATCCTTCCAACTGAGAAGCAAGGCTAATCCTTGTTCATAAGATTCAAGTAACTGCCATAATTCCTGAGACATACATATCTTTGAGAAGTGTTAAATGATATCATAAATGTGTCTTCATAAACATGTCATCTAGTTCATGAAATTTTCATTGTTACATTTGACCATATTGAAAATACGTGTTTCTATTACAGTCTATAAAATAGGTCTTTCTAGAGTATATTTTGGTGAAATTATTGACTGTACAACTAGAAGATACATAGCTAGGTCAGAAAAAATTTAAAATTCTTAGTATAATATTTTTGTACAAAGACAATTATTTTTTTCTTTTCTCACAAATATTGCAAAAAAAATTTTGTTTTACTTCTGTTTGTCAAAATACCTCACACTTTCCAAACAGAAGAATTTCACTCAATATTCTCTGTAAGTTTAAATAGCACTGCACTTCTCATTCAAATATAAGGATATGTTATAGACAATGCAAAAAATAAGTATCAGACTAAAAATATTTTGAAATACATATGTGACTTTTCAGTTTTTAACCTTGCAGGTCTCTATGATTATTCTGTCAAAGAGAAATTTTCTTGCATTGGGGAAATTAAAAATAAATTCTGTTCCACCGAAAGTTGCCAGAATCTGCCTGAACCCTATAAGTAACACATTATTGGGGGAAAGAAAAGAGTAAAGGACAATATCTCTGGAAGTTTTCTCTCTCACATGATACGCTAGCTCTGAAAAAGCTCCCCAAATGATTTAGTTCCTATTTCCATAAACACAGTCTTTAGAGGCTCATCCACTTTTCCAGCAAATCCAAAAATAAACCCAGTCTCTTCAGCTAGTCATTCCTCACTTAATATTTTGAAATATGATACAGCATAATGTTTTCTAATGTTTGAATACAGACCAAAATTTCAGAGTAAATACTAAAAGTCCATCCAGCTAAGGAAAGAAATGTGCAAAATAACAGAGCATATATGTGAATAAAAAGAAAGAAAAAGTAAAATATATAGAAAAGCAAAGGCTATGATGTCTTGGAATTGTAGTCATCTGATTTCAAACTTTTTTGGCAATTTTAAAGAAAATGATACTTTTGTTATTGAGGTTTATTCAGTCATTCTGAGATATATACATGGTGCTTTGAGCCAACAATTTAGTCCTTAAGTTTATATTTTATATATATCTATATGAAAAGTGAAAGTTGCTCACTCATGTCCAACTCTTTGCAACCCCATGGACTATACAGTCCATGGAATTCTCCAGGCCAGAATACTGGAGTGGGTAGCCGTTCCCTTCTCCAGGGGATCTTCCCAACCCAGGGATCAAACCCAGGTCTCCCACATTGCAGGCTTCCCTGGTAGCTTGGATGGTAAAGCGTCTGCCTACAATGCTGGAGACCCAGGTTTGATCCCTGGGTCGGGAAGATCCCCTGGAGAAGGAAATGGCAGCCCACTCCAGTACTCTTGCCTGGAAAATCCCATGGACTGAGGAGCCTGGTGGGCTACAGTCCGTGGGGTCGCAAAGAGTCGGACACGACTGAGCGACTTCTCTTCACTTTCTTCACTTCCTTACTAGCTGAGTCACAAAGGAAGCCCAAGAATACTGGAGTGGGTAGCGTATCCCCTCTCCAGTGGATCTTCCCGACCCAGGAAATTGAATCAGAGTCTCCTGCATTGCAGGCGGATTCTTTACCAACTGAGCTACGAGGGAAGACACATATATATATGTGTGTGTGTGTGTGTGTGTGTGTGTGTGCATGCTCAGACGCTCAGTCGTGTCTGACTTTTTGTGACTCTATGGACTGTAGCCTGCTACACCCCTCTGTCTGTGGGATTCTCCAGGCAAGAATACTGGAGTGGGTTGTCATTTCCTCCTCCAGGAGAGCTTCTTGACCCAGGGATAAAACCTGTGTCTCTTATATCTCCTGTGTCTCTTGCATGGCAGGCAGATTCTTTACCACTATGCCACCTGGGAAGCCAATAAATATGTGTGTGTATATATATATATACACACAAATATATGTATATAAAATACAAATTTGAATTATTTCAGAGTCTCATTCTAAAGTTTACTCACAGTGAAATTTCCCATTTGAGCAGCAAGATTCAACAAGCAGATTAGTTTTCTATAAGTTGATTTCCTTCTCAGAACTTAGTTTCCTACTAAGATTCACTTATCAATATGTCAAATAGTAAAGTATAATTTGGTTGCTAAAAAATAAAGTTATTAAACTTACTAAATTTAGTTGAACCCAAATTGACACTTTTTTTTTTTTGCCTCTCTGGCACACACTCAGCAGATGTCATTTTTCAGAGCTTGCGATCCTGTTATGTCCAATGATACTTTAAACAAGCACTATTTAATATTTCAAAAAATAGGAAGGGTGAGCACGGAATCTTTTTGAGATAGATGACAGAAAAGTGTGCATTTGTATAGAGTGTCATAAAGAAACAGATGACTGAATTGGAATTCTTTCTGTCTCTCTCTCTTCCCTTGCACACATGTCCCCTCATTTCCTGTGTCCTATTCACATATTCTTTCTGAGGTTCTTTTGCTTCTTCTGAGAGCAAACGAGAACACAAACATCTTTATGATCAATCTAGAAGTGGCCAGTTTTCCTCCTAGGGTGAGGAAGAGAACTGGACAACGTGAGTCAGGGCACGGAGGGAGAGATGACAAGAAAATTACTGAGGTGACTTAGATCTCAGGTCATAGTCTATTCTCTGAAGTATTCAGGCTTCACTAAGGAAAAGTTTAGCTAGACTAAGTCACTAAATTTCCCAAACTAAGACAATCATTAGACATACTGAACTTGATGAGTTGAAACATATATTTACTTAGCATTGATCTCTTGGTGAATGCTATGTACCATCCACCAGCCTTAGTCCACACAGCACTCAAACAAATTAGAAAAAGGCACCCACTTTGGGCAAACACAGCTAGATAGGACATGCTTTGCAAGTGGGGCTGGCTGGTTCAACATCTTCTTGTCACCTCAAGTAGGCAGCTTTATGCAGAGCAAAATCTGAACAACTGGACATGAGGATCCTATTTATATAGATCTTTCTCTTTAGTGCTTTACAAATCACAAGACAAAAATAATATAACTAGAATATGTATTCACAATCATTGCAGAGTAAGATTGTTTCAGATTGAGAACGTAAGATTTTCTAGAGAAAATACCAAATTCACTCCATATAAATTTAGGTGAGCCTAAACTGATACTTGATACAGATTCCTTATATGAAGGCTGTCAAAGAGCAATGAATAAAAGCCACCCTCCTTGTTTACACTAACAGGAGAGTGAATACTTACCCCCATCTTCAACTGTAAAGTGGAATATGTCACTTATGGCATTAGCCCCTTCTCTTAAGACATAGCATATTTTCATATCATCAATGTCAGCTAGAAAACAATCAAATAACAAGATGATTAATTACTAGGGCAAAACCGGTGACTCATCATGTATGGTAAGTCCTATTGGCTGTTACTCTTCTGAACCACGTTTAGGCCCTCTTCTCCTAAGGGAATCAGAGCTATCTTATTTCTCCTATCTCCAAGCCCCCTTGATTTCAGCTGTCCGTTGGAAATCTGATCCCTTACATGGATAAATAGAGTGCAAGAGTTAGGCTATAATAATAGCAAGGTGTTGCCCCTCCCAGTGGTATTTGCATGTTCATGCACCAAAGGAGTGACTATCTAAATATGGAATGTCAGACTCCATGACAGGTGGAAAGGGAGATATTTTGAGGCATGGCAGATTTCCTGGCACTACAGAAATCACACCCTTTGCTTCCCTGGCCCTGAGAGGACAGAGGTTCCTCTGCTTTCCCTTTAGGCTAATTTTTCTTTTCTCTTGTGTTACAACAGGCTGTGTTTAAGCTCTCCAAATTTTTGAAAGAAAAAAAATAAAAATTAAAAAAGAGAAATCCCACAGATTGAAGTTACTTTCATGACCCAGTAGCAAAGAGAACTTAGAAAACATCTAGTAAAAGCTGAAACCTTTATTCAGAGTGAAAAATTATTCTGCCTAAGAAATTTTTTTCTATTGCTTTCTATTCTAGCAATCAAGTTCACTGGTATGGTTTGTTTTCAGTATTGACTAATACGCAATTTTAAAATTTATTCATCCATTTTGTGTTTCTCTCCATAACAATGCCACACAGACAACATAATAAAACAAACATCATTCTGTCCTGTGACACTCCTATGACTAGATCTGGGCCAATCAGAAAGTAATTATTTTCAAGATTACTTAATATCAAGATCATGGCTAAAGATTGCTTCAACAGTGGTAAGTAATATTTGTCTCGTGTGTGGTTTATTCATCTTCTAAGATCTTTAATCCGGAGAAGGCAATGGCACCCCACTCCAGTACTCTTGCCTGGAAAATCCTACGGATGGAGGAGCCTGGTAGGCTGCAGTCCATGGGGTCTCGAAGAGTCAGACATGACTGAGCGACTTCCCTTTCACTTTTCACTTTCATGCATTGGAGAAGGAAATGGCAACCCACTCCAGTGTTCCTGCCTGGAGAATCCCAGGGACAGGGGAGCCTGGTAGGCTGCCGTCTATGGGGTTGCACAGAGTCGGACACGACTGAAGTGACTTAGCAGCAGCAGCAGCAGCAAGATCTTTAATCAGTTCAAGCTATGGAGTTTATAGGCATCACATATAAGAAAATGATTTTATGAAAGGAATAGTTTCACATGATGTAAAGTGTTTCTATTTTCTGTTTGTGGTTTTCTGGCTTCGAGGCATGCGGGATCTTAGCTCCCCGACCTGGGATTGAACTCGTACCCCCTGCATTGGAAGGTGAAGTCTTAATCACTGGACTGCCAGGGAAGTCCCCTCAAGTGATACAGACTACTAGAAACGACCAATTACTCCATGAACTTCTACAGCTCCAACATACAATCTACCTTGGCTCACAAAGATTTGAAAGGTGACTTGCTTACCATCAGACATTTGAAGAGGGGGAAATCTGATTTAATAGTTAACAGTACCTTCTTGTGCATAAAGATACTTAAGGACAAAGCAAGTTCAGGATGTTTTGTTCTCCCTTAGAACTTCATTTCTAACTCTACTATAATTCCCCCAAATTCTGCCTCTTTCTGCTTGGTTACCTTTTGTAGAAGGTTGAAAATTTCTGTTTTCTGTTTCCACAGTCCTTTGCTCAAGGATCTTACACCCAATAAAGACTCAAATGCATCTTAATCTAAAATTAAAGAGGCTGGAGGTCTGGTAGCCCACACTTGCATCTTTCCCTTTGTACGGATGATGTTTTCTGCAGGGTAAGGAGTGAAGCCCCATGTATTGCTCCTTCCTAGTTTACTCTTACAACTCTCAACTTTTACAGCCTTTAGTTTTATTGGTGAAGGAGTGAAGGGAACTCTGCTCTGACTCTTAGGTGCTTAGCAGAAAGACAATATCATCTGGTCACGTGGAAAGACCTGGGTCCAGTGTTCCCATTCCATCTTTAATTCTATAAGAGAATCCAAAGGCTGTACTATAAGAAAAAGAAAAAAAAACACACCCAATCCTTGTATTAATGTTTTCTAAACAAAAACTATAGTACTTGGGAGATAGTTTCATTAAAACAAATGACCACTTCAAGGGTGATTTTTCAGAAGTTTTCTTTTTTAAAGTAATGAGACCATGAGTTCAGTTACAAGATACTCAAGAGCTAGCTTTTCCCTCCAAGTTAGACCTAAACTCTTGATTAGATGAAACAAACGAAAACTCGTTTTATAATTTTCTTAATAATGCACTGTTCAAAATCTCAAGTAAAGACTTTGGTTATAACAGTTATTCTATAGGTGCCTCTATATATAAAATGTATATACTGATATATACTTTTATATATATGTATTTATATACATGTATACACTTATATATATAGATATAAATGTGTTTATATTATATATAGGGCTTCTCTGGTGGCTCAGTTGCTAAAGAATGCACCTGCTATGCCGGAGACATAGGTTGAATCCCTGGGTGGGGAAGATCCCCTGGAGAAGGAAATGGCAACCCACTCCAGTATTCTTGCCTGGGAAATCCATGGACAGAGGAGCCTGGTGGGCTACGGTCCATGGAGCCACAAAGAGTCAGACACGACTGAGTGCCTGAGCATATATTATGTTTATATATATATATAAACACTTGCTTCTTAAGGTACAAAAGTATTAAAAAGATAAAAACCTAACAGACAAAATAATGTCTTTTTAAAGTAAACTTAGGATAATTAACTAGATTTTCTTCTTGCTCTTAAACTTGCATCAGATTTATTTGTTTATCTACACAATCATTTCATTTTTTAAAAAAATTCTAAATTAATTGACATTCCTGGTAACCACACCCTGGTTACCTTTGGGGAAATTTCTGAAAGTGATAAATTATCTCCCATAAGATATTACTATGTATTTGTTGTACAGAAAAAAAATCCTGGTACTTGAGACCTGCGGTGGACGGAGCAAAGAAGCATTACCTCGACAAAACATGAAGTTTGAAAAGAACTAAAAAATTTCCCTAATTTGTCTAATTCTACCTTGGTTACTTTTCCTAATAGTGAAAGTTAAAAGTTTTAGAAATCATGTTTTATTTTTTTCTCTCTTAGGGACCATTTAGTCAATCTATTTGGCAATAACCTTCCCAAGCCATATATGCTAAGCTGACTTAATTCAGTGTATTGAAAATCCATCAAAATATCGTTCAGCTTGTCCCTTCATGATAAAACAAAAACAAAGAAAAAGACAGCACCGTCGTCACTTTAGACACTGCTTCCACTTCCTCTGGCAGAGGATGAAATGGTTAGATAGCATCACCGACTCAATAGACATGAATTTGAGCAAACTCTGGGAGACGGTGGAGGACAGAGGAGCTGGGTGTGCTGCAGTCCATGGGGTCGCAAAGAGTAGGACACGACTGAGCAACTGAACAACAACAACAACATTACTTCCTCTACTGCAAGAGCAGCCATGGCAACCACTGTAACGGAGCTTTCTCCGTTTTTACTCACTCATCTAATTTCCATTATAACTCCTCTGAATCAAACAGCAGCCTCAACTTGTTGAAATGAGTCCTGTGTGATTAAATAAAAACAATTTTCCCATGTTCCATATTTGCATTCTCATTGGAACATGATGCTTTCTCTTAAAATGTAATCTTAAAAAATTATATTCACTTTTTAGAATAAACTCACAGCTACTCTATATTTACAAATGACTATAAAAAGCAATGACGGTGATTCCAAGTCAATGACAGCAATGGTCTGTACTGAAATAGCATGATTTAATGGCTCAGTATTCAGGAAATAATATTCCAATATTTTGAGCTGTTGGACTTGGTCCATGGAATTTAAATTAAATATCTTTGCCCTATTTTCATTCAGAAATTCTTTTTTTTTTAAATCACTAAAATCAGATTCTTTTTTCTGATCATAGGATTCGTTTGAAGTAACATTTTCGATCCTCTAAAGAATATCCTTTCACTATTCCTTGCATCCTCTTTCCTTTCCAAGAAAAGAAACCAGTGCAAGAGTGCATGCATCTCTATCCTCAGAAAACCTTCACACACAAGTTTCCTGCTGGTCTGGCATGACACTTGGCACCCAGAAGTTTTCCTGTCCCTGCAGGCCCTAGGATATATATTCAGGCTTTCAGCCAAGAATCAGGAGGTTGAAGGGTAGGGCTATTTGCCAGAATCTAAAACAGAGAAGCAGTTTACTTTACACTCTGTGACATCCATGTTTATTAAAGCATTTGTTATCTAAGAGTCTAACACTGTTACAGGACAATAACACTCCCCCTTGGGAAGCCCTGGGGTTTAACTCCATCTCAAGCCCACAGAGCTCACATAGGAGAGATCTGGTTTCCATTCTGACAAGGGTGAGATTTTCATGAAAGCAACCCAAAGCTCTTTGTAATGAAAGTTGCACATTCTAGAAAACAGAGGTCTAACTCCCAAGCCAGCAGATTGAATGGGCTTCTCCCTTTAGTCACTGAGTAACTCTGCACAGGTCACCTGCCCTTCCTGTCTCAGACTCTGTGGACACACAAAGAAAATCAAGGTTACAAAAATGCATTCATCTCCGAGAATGCAGATACTTGAGGCAATGCAGTTTGTTACTGTGTTTGACACAGGGCAGAGAGGAGGTTTGAAATGAGAAAATAATTTCCTCCTACTACTAATTTTGTTAAAATATCTTTAGGCTCTTAACAATGAACTGGATATATATTTTGGTGATGGGCTTTCTGTCTTCTTGCTTGCGCTAAGTCACTTCAGTCGTGTCTGACTCTTCGCGACCCCAGACTCCTCTGTCCATTAGGTTCTCAAGGCAAGAACACTGGAGTGAGTCGCCATGCCCTCCTCCAGGGGACTTCCCAACCCAGGGATCAAATCCGTGTCTCTTACGTCTCCTGCATTAGCAGGCAGGTTCTTTACCGCTAGTGCCACCTGGTCTTATACATTATTAAATATACTTTCTTTCCTTGTGTGGTTCAGGTAATGTGCCTTGTACGTATATAATCATTCTAAATCTAGATAAGTGTTTACCCGTTATATCTTTGGACAGGTGTTAGTCTCATAAAATCTTATAAAAATTCTAAAATCTACAAAGTAAATATAAACACATCTTTCTATTTTCATTACAAAGTTGCTAACAACAAGAATAGTCTTAGAACAACCCTCTAAAAAGCAATCAAATTAATACAAATTGGAAGAGTCTATTTGAATGGTAACACACTGATTTGCTCAGTCATGTCAGACTCTGCAATTCCAGTCTATAGCACCCAGGCTCCTCTATCTGTGGAATTTCCCAGGCAAGAGTACTGAAGTGGATTGCTATTTCCTACTCCAAGGGATCTACCTGACCCAGGGATGGAACCTGTGTCTCTTGTGTCTCCCGCATTGGCAGATGGATTCTTTACCACTGTGCCACCTGGGAGGCCCCTATTTGAATGGTGGCTGGTGATAATAATAATGTGGATTCAGAAAATTTAGAAAGCACATCCTTCTCTAAGATGCTAACATGCTTCATGAACTGTCTTCCGCATACAAAACAGGTTGTTCAGAGGAAAAGTGGGGCTGGTGGAACACAGTTGAAAAGCCTGTTTCAAATTTAATTCACCGAAGTTCAGCTCTTTCTTTGGCATCTTAGCTTATATTTTCAAAATATAATAGTCCTACTAATGAAGGTCACTACAGTGGGAGATATGGCAAGAAGGGAGCTGTTCTCTTAGGAAACAGAGTCCCTGTATTTTTGCCTTTCCTTTATTTCCTTTTCCTTCTCTTTCCTTGGACTCTATTTTTTAATTTAATTATTTTTGGCAGCGCTATGTGGCACATGGGATCTTAGTTCCTGGACCAGGGATCAAACCCACACCCCCTGCATTGGAAGCATGGAGTCTCAATCACTAGACCACCAGGGAAGTCCTCCCTGGCCTCTAATTTGATGCTCTACTTACAAAGTTATCAGTGACAGCCATTTCTCAAGAAGTAAGACTTGGAGTGCCCTTTGATTATAAAGAAAGAAAAGTGAACCATACCTTGTGTAAACTCAGTCACACTGTGGTTGCCTTGGCCCAGGTTGAGGAGATATCCATGTCGAGGGGCCTCCGTCACAATAAACCGGAGAGAAACGTGTAAACTGTCTCTGTCCTCTGCTTTCAATACTTTACTTGTGATCATGAACCCCAAGTGGCCTGTGGCCAGAGTGCGAAGTGTAGAGGCCCCTTTGTTCACTACAATTTGGGGGACTCTGTTGTCAACAGCTAAAATCCGGATCTTCATTACTTGGGGTCTTCTTGTTTCAAATACTGTATCAGGAAAAACATAGAACTCTGTATGGGAACCATCAGTCACTGTGAAGGAGAAGCTGTCTTCACTTGACTCGGTACCATCATGTTTGTAGCTGATTAAGTTTTCATTCAAGTCCTGCTTGGTAAAAATCATGGCGGGTCTGGTATTGTTGAATAGGAGTTGACCATGAACAGGCACCTGGGTGACAGTGAATTTCAAGAGTTTGTCTGGAGTATCCCTGTCTTCCACAGTGAGTTCAAAGGGAGTAATCAGCTTCTTTTCACCTTCGCTGACAACCAGGTTATGGATGGTGACCACTGGCTTTTTGTTGTCCACATCGCTGATGGAGATACGGAATGTCCGGAAGACAGGGTTACGTCCATCAGTGACTTGAAACTCAAAACTGTCCATCTTTACCTCATCATCAGCTGTGTGGATATAGTAGATTTTATTGCCAGCCAGTTGGAGCTGAGTGAAAGATGTGATAGACACTCGAGGTTGGTCTGTGCTTTCTAAGTGGCCTCTCATGGGAGCCCTGGTGATGGTAAAAACTAAGTTTTCATCAGGACTGTTCAAGTCACTAGTGCTCAGTAGATCTGTCGTGAGGGTGACCTTACCACCTTCCTTCAAGGACACTCCTTTACTTATCACATCGGGGAAGACAATGTCAGGGCTTCCAATAGACACATAAAAGTAGCGATCTATGAGGGCATTGATTCCATCAGTCACGTCAAATTTAATTAGATCCCGAATGCCCTCTTGCCCAAAATGGACATACTGAATCAAATTTCTGTCTACTTCATACTGGGTAAAATTCATGCCCAATGTGATATTTTCAAAGACACCCATTGGTGTTTGTCTTTGTAATAAACCATGTCCCGGCCCATAACGAATAATGTAAACCAAGAATTTGTCTTCAGAATCTAAATCAGTTGCCATTAATACTCTGTTGTTGATAATTTTGGTTTCCCCGATTTCTATTTCCAGTCCATTATTGATGGCCATCCTAGGGGTCTCGTCATCAACAGGAATAACGATAATGAGGACCATCTTTTCCACAGAGTGCTTACCATCTGTGAGCTTAATTACGAAACTGTCTTCCTGAGTCTCAGAGTCATCGTGCTCATAAATGATGCTGGAGCTCTCTATGATCTGGTCCAAGGTGAAGCTTTCCACCAAAACCGTGCCATTTATCAGCTGGTTCATGATGTGACCGTGGGTGGGAACCTTGGTAATAGTGAAAGTTAAGTCACCTGGGGGAACATCAGCATCAGCGGCATTGAGGATGGGTGTATCAACCACCAGACTCATGCCTTCCATCACCATAAATTCCCTGATGAATATTTCTGGCTGTTCATCGTTGGTGGGAATGATTACAATGGGGAAAAAATGTCTCTCTGAAAAGTTAATGCCATCAGAACAGCGAAATATAAATCTGTCTTCCACCGGTTCTACTCCTTTATGGACACTCTGGACGTAGTTTATATGACCTTGCCTGAGATCTTTTAGAGTGAAAGCACTTATAGCAATTCCTGCTCTCGATTTTTCAGAGCCAGGGGCTGGAGAGATGTTCTCCACGTAACCCGAGGTAGGCTGAATGATGATGGTGCACAAGATGTCGTCATTGAGAGAATCGATGTCTTCAGCACTTATGTGCATTGAGGTTATAACGCTTTTATCGCCTTCCAGAACAATAAACTGTTCACCTACAGAAATTTCTGGGGCCTGGCTGTCAACAGGGAGGATGGTCACCCACACGGTAACTCCTTGGATAGTGTTACCGCCTATTCTCCATTCTTGAGACATATCCGACAGACTCAGGTTGAAAGAGTCTTCTTTGGGCAACAGACCTATCTCCCCACTTGTGTGAGAGTAGACGACGGAGCCCTCCAAGATGTCTCTTTGGGTAAACTGCTCTGCTGGAACTCCATTGACCAGGATTTCTCCATATAGGGGTGCATCTTCCAAGAGGAAAGTCAACATCAAATCATCAGCGTTCCCATTGGTCCCCGTGATAACACTGGCAGTGATTTCAGTAGCCCCATTTTCTAAAACGTCTAGATAGGACCCCAGAGTGCCTGCAGGAAGGCTCAGCACGGGCAGCTCACCGTCCATGGGCCGGACATTCACTCTGAGAGTGATGGGTACCACGTGGTGTCCATCACTGACCTCCAAGGAGCAGCTATCGGTCAGAGACTCAGCCTCATTATGGGCATAGGAAATCCGACCCTGTTTTATGTCCTCCAAGTGGAAAATCCCACCAACATGCAGTACCTGTCCAGACAGCTTCATGTGGCCATGTTTGGGCACCTGTATGAGAGTGAAGGTGATGTGGGCCACATCAGTGTCCACATCATTCACACCCAACTCAGTCTCACTCAGGATGTGATGGCCCTTCTCCTGAACGGTGAAGCCAGTGTTGAGGATTTCGGGTGGCTGGTTGTCCACTGGCTGCAAGTAAAAGGTGAAGGTGCCTGGAGCCACGTTCCCAGCTTGATCCTCCACCTGGAATTGAAACTGGGCCACTCGGGCAGCCACTCCCAGCTCCTGATCTGGAGGCCTATAAGCAATTTTATGGTGGTTGACCTGAGCTTGTGTAAAATGGGCCACCACCACCGAAGGATCGTCGGTCAGGACCAAGGTGCCCAACGGGGCTGGTGAGTGGTTTTCATCTGTGTCCATCGGGGGCTGGGTCACCGTGTAACGGAGTTCTCGGTCATCCGTGTCCAGGTCCGTGTAGCGTAGCCACTTCTTCCTCAGTGGTGTGAGCTGGGATTCCTGTACCACCATCCGAAGGGGACAGCCGCTGCCTAGCTCAGGAGGGAGGCGGTCCACGGGATGAATGCGTATCACGAACCTCTGTAGCCCAGACTTATTAGGGGGGTCATGGTTATCCTGGACACGAAATGTGAACTGGTCAATCACTGGCCCAGGACTGTGGGGCCCAGAGTGCCTGTAGAAAAGTCTCCCCTCGGTTATGTCTTGCTGCCGCCACTCTGTCACTGTTTTCTCATAGAATACTCCCTGTTTTCTCCAAGGGCTCCCGAGAAGCATCTCCTCCCCCTGGGGAGGATGGGTCTGGCGGAGAAGCAGATGCCCTGCAGTGGAGGAGGGTGACTCAAGCACAAAAAGCAGCAAAGAGTCCTCTGAGTCCATGTCAGTTGCACTCAGAGCTTGGGGCAGGATGGGCACAGTTTCGCCCTCTGCCAGCGTCAGCCCCGTGTTGGCATTGAGGACTGGTGGCTGGTCATCCACAGGCACTAAGGTGATGGGGAACAGAAACTGCACCTGGTGCCTGCGTCCTCCGTCCACCATTCGGAGCACGAGGTTGTCACTTAGTGAGCCGTCTTTGTCATCATGATGGTAGACCACTCGGCCGGCTGCTAGCTCAGCTACAGTAAAGGTCTTAGGGGCAGAGTTGCCATTGGAGGCACCCAGAAGGACAAGGTGACCATGCCGGAGCCCAGCCACCACCTCCAGCTGTACCGCCTCTAAGTCGTCTTCATCACTGATGACCAAGTTTTGTGGTCCACTGCCTGCAGGGCCAGTGAGGGGCCGAGACTGGCCCTCGTAGAGAATGAGACCAGTGTTCCGGGTGACCACTGGAGCCAATGTATTCATGGGCTTCACCACTACCATGAAGGAAAAAGGATCAGAGGCAGCACCTTCTGGGTCTACTACTTCCAGCTCGAGTTCAAAGAGACGCTCCTGGTCAGAGTCTTCAGAGGGGGGCTGATAGGCAATCTTCAGGAGGTGCAAATCCCTCTGAGTGAAGGAAGAGAGGGGCAGACTGCGGTCGTCAGTGCTCACCAGGAAGCCCTGGCCGGGCTGGAATGGAGAGGTGAGATTGAAGATCAGCAAGTCTGGGGCACACTCAGCATCCTCGGCTGCCAGCATGTCTGGGGTCAGGGCGGTCAGGACAAACTGGTCCACCTCCATCATCATCATGGCCACAAAGCTGGGCTTCGGGGCAGTGTTCTCAGCCCCTCCTCGGATTCTCACCAGCACTTGGAAGTGCTCGCGCTTCAAAGCCGGGCTGCCCACAGGAGACCCTCGCGATCGCAGCTCCACCATCATGGGCACCCAGTCCCTGTTTGGAGAACGACTGGGGGCAGTGTGGCGGTAGCGCACGCCCAGCTCCTGGAATGCTTTGCAGTCCATCAGGAGGGGGTCCTGGGTGTCCCCCTGGCTGGCCGGGCCCGGGACCTGCGGGTAGTGAAGAAGTTCCCCGTAGCGAGGCAGCGCGCCCAGACCAGACAGGATGCCCACGCGACACTCCTCGGTCTCAGGCTGGTAGGCGAATTCCAGGCTCCGCGCGTCCAGGGCATTGCTGGTCCCCAGCAGCTCCTCCACGACCAGGGGCAGGTTTCGCGTCACAACCTCCAGCTGGGTGAAGACCACCTCCACCTCCAGCACCAAGGGGAGCACGGCCGCCCCTCCCGGCGCGTCGTAGCGCAGCTGCAGCCGGACTCGATCCCGCGACGGGCTGCGCGCGCCCAGGTGCGAGTAGCGCACCTCTCCCGCGCCGAAGTCGCAGGGGAAGCGCTTGGGACTCAGGCGGCCGGGCCGCTGGGCCAGCGCGTCGTTGTCTAGCACGGTCACTGCGCACCGATCCCCCGGTTGCACCTGCAGCGCTAGGTCCTGCAACGGATCCAGCCAGACCTCACGGCCGAAGGGCACCCGGAGCCCGCGGTTCGCCAGCACTATGGCTTCTTCGGCGGGGACCCCTGCAACCCCCGCGAGATCCGGGGACAGCAAGGCCCGGCCGGGGTCAGGCGGCTGTGCCCGGACGCGGCTTACCAGTGACAGGAGAAGCAGCAGCACCGGCCCGGGCGGCGTCGGAGGCGTCGGTGGAGACTCGGCGGGGTTTCCTGCGGGGCGCGTGCGCTCGGTTACCCCGGGGGTCCCGGTGGTTCGCATGGTCCGGCCGTGACGGCTCAGCCCGGTCCCCTGGAGAGCGCACTCGGTCCCAGCCCCGGGCAGGAGGTGAAAGCGTCCTCCGGGAAGTGCCGGGAACTCCGCACGGCGCCCGCGGGGTTTCGCTGTAGCCGAGGCTGGACCTGGAGGATGCGAAAGCGGCCCGGCGCGGTCCAGGCTGGAGCTACGCGGGGAGGCTACACCATCCCGGCCGGCCCAGCCCCACGGCTCGCGGCGCAGACGCGCGGAGAACTGAGTCTCCTCCACTCCTCCTTTCCAGGTCCCGGGACCCTGAGCTTTGAGGGAAATCCCACCCCTCGCACCCCCTTACTCAGTCCTCCCAGGAGGCCAATCGTGAGTCCGGGGAGGAGGCCCCGAGACCAGGGTTGGGTAGCGACTCCTGCCAATCAGGTGCTGGGGGCCGAGGCGGGGAAACCGCGCGCAGGGGAGGAGATAGAAGGCGCAACAGGTTGTCCTGGAAGTGAAGGGGCTCCCTTCTTTCGGGGCTGCTAGGGTTGAGACTTCAACCTCCTGCGATCCACGGGAACCCCCATTTTACCTCCCATTCCCCAAATCCAATGGGAACCCCCTCAGGGAATGTTTATTTCTCTCTGAAACTTGCAAACCCAAGAGGCAAGTTAGAAGCAACGTGGCTGGAGTTTGAATCAAAACCCAGGGCAGTAAAGGGAGAAACTCGGGCGCAAATTTGCATAAGAAGGAGAGCTGGAATTAAAAGCAAAACTAGAGGAGACGGAGCCTCCCCTCGCCCCCTGCTGTCTCCTTGTAAATTATGACGGGTACAGTTCTCGGGACTGGTGAGAGTTCAACAAGCCCTCGCTTTGCAACCAAATTTTATAGCGAAAGGAGAAAGAGGCTTTTGGAAAGGGTGAGAAATGCAGTCAGATCGAAATCGCGAGGGTCGCCCCAAAGAGTAAGTTCTGGGGAGTGTAGCCCCAGGCTCTTCCAAAGCCCGCTGTTGGGGCAGCTGTCATTAAAGACGTTCCTGTTCTCTTCGCAGTAATTAGACCAAGTACGAACTAAACCCGCCTGTCAGCATCACAGTTCTTGGCATGCCAAGAGAACTGATAAATATCCGGAGGGCGAGCTAAAATAAGTTAGCTCCCTTCAGGCAGCCGGTTTTGAAGCCTAACTCGAGCTCTGCCTGCCCTCTTGTGTTTGTCAGGTTTCAGAAGTGCGGAGATTCCCGTCCAGAAAGGTTCTAATTGCTCATCTCCTCCTTGAACCCTCACAATTAAGACGCTACCGTTTTCATATTTGTTCTTTAAGCAGTCTTGCTTTTCCTGAGCAAAATGTTTTATTTTAGGTCACATTCTTTTCTCTCCAATAATACAGATCAGATAATTGGAATATCAATTTGAAATAATGGTCATTCTGCCCTTTTCCTGCTCAAGGGTATTTTAGATTTGGGGGTGGGGGTGGGGAGGGAGTGTAAGACAGTGTTAAGTCCTTTTTTTACATTTTGGTCCAAATGGAAGATGTAAGATACATTGTTGTTGTTCAGTCGCTAAGTCCTGTCCGACTCTTTGAGACCCCATGGACTGTAGCCCCGCCAGGCTTCTCTGCCCATGGAATTTTCCAGGCAAGAATACTGGAGTGAGTTGCCATTTCCTTCTCCAGGGGATCTTTCTGACCCAGAGATCAAACCAGCGTCTCCAGTTTGGCAGGTGGATTCTTTACCACTGAGCCACCAGGGAAGCCTTTAAGATGCATATGGGGTTACATTTCGGTGAGACGCATTTATCCCTTTAACCGTTTGGTGCTTTTATCCGGAGCTCCTCCAGTTTAGGGTTTTGATCCCTACCTGCAGCATTGAGAGCTATTTTCCAGGACCCAGCACCACCTCTACACAAGTATTGTTGAGTGATGTCAGAGTCCGCTCCAGGAAGCCCACTGGGCAGCCTCTGCGCCTGGGAGTGGAGAGGGAGAGAGTTTAAGTGAGCCTCTTATCCAAACAAATAACATTTAGTTAGCTCAATATATTTCAGCCTATTGTACTTTGAACTCCTGTGTACAACTCATACATGCATTTTACAATTTAGTACAAAATGGACATCCAGGAACACAGAAGGGATGTGACTAATCTTTTAAACATGAGAAAATCCCCATCCAACTCTTCATCAATTTCTGATCTGTTTTGGTATTATTTTATAATTTAGTATCCTTGTTTATTATTACGTACAGAATTCAAAAGAAAAATTTGATGATGTTCTATTCACAAATAAAACGAACTGGAAGACGCCAAATGAAAAGGGACATCATTTTCAGAGTATGGTTCTTTATGTGTTGTATTTCAAATCCTGGTTATGGGTCTTGATTGAAAAATGTCAGGCATCGTGACTGTGGCTTCATTCTGACCAGTGAGACCACCAGCCTGACCCCTGGTGCTTCCCAATGGCTGGAGGGCTTTCCTTTCTTCCTTTTAAAGTCCAACTCTGTTTGACTTGCAAGCAATGATAAGATCAGCATTTGAGGTATGACAGTCTGCCCGAAGGGCAGAGTTCAATATTTTGTTTCATGGTAAGAAGAATAGAGGTCCACATTTATTTTCAAGTAGCCTAAGGAAATCAGTAAATTATAATTTTTTTGACTTTTTAATTTAGCTTGCCTTGATTGAGGTGAAGAAGTGACTCTTAGAAATTATTTTTGGTAAATATCTTAGGTACTTAGGTTTTTTAAATTACATAGAAAGTAACACATACGTTTAGTTACTTAAATGTATTTTGCATTGATGGTCATTGATAAAATAGTGAAATATTAAATTCTCATCTGAAAGCAAAGATTATTGATGGTAATGATCCCTCATTAGGATAAATACCTCAGTGTTAAAATATTTCTATACTTAAATTGGCAAAGAAATATTTTATGACCAATACTTGCAAATCTTAAGAGAGAAAATAAGTTGACAAACATGTAGTTTTTTTAAAATACCAAGCTTAAGTCTTCAGTTCTTGCCTTTCAAAGCTTTTGAACACCTGCTGTATATATTCTGGGGAAAATAAAATAAAATTTTATAATAAAATTTTAAATTTATTTACTCTATGGAACACACACCAAAATGTCTCCTCAAACCAACTTAAAGCTAAGTTTATTGACTGTTAAAACTCAAAGGATCTCTGACCTAAGGTTAAACACCCAAGAACTTGTGTTGTAAAATAAGAGATGCAGGCAAGATATTCAGGTAGGTTTGGGGCTCTTAAGTGGTCACATTTTGATTGTTTCAGAGTGGTTTCTCAGTTTATTTCACCTCTTATGTTCTGCTACTGGCTCAAAAGACTACTAGAAGAGATTGCCCGATAGGCATCTTAAAAGTACTTACAGCCAAGTGATTAAAAGTTTTAGGTAAAACATCTGCAATAGTTCTCAATAGAATTTTATTTGATAGTTTCAGAACCACAGCTCAATATAAATCCAAACCTAACTAATTTCAGAGTGGTGCTGAAAGGGTAAACAGCCTTGTGCTGGTTGACCAAAAGCTGGATTTCAGCCTTGGCTCTGACATCCACTAAGTGACTTGCAGCGGTCCCCCTTTGTTTAGCAACCAGTCTCCTCAAATATAAACCAAGGCCCTCAGTCTTTGTGGACAAATTCCTCTTTGGTAATATTTTGATTTTTGCTGTTTGGTGCCTTAAACCAAATTTATGGGTGACCTTCCAGCTCCTTCCTTATGTTCTATGCTCAGAAGCAATAGTTATCATTCTTGCTGGAAAGACTGAATCCGCTAATAAAATATGAGTACCTCCTAGTAGAAAATTAGAAATCAAAGCTCATGTCCTTTGCCAATGAATCAATTGTTTCTTTTTAGATAATGTGAAACAAATTTTGCACTCATTGACATGGGTAGCTTACATACATCATTAAGTAACTATATTTTTTAATCAAAGAGAAAATAAAAACTAAAACCTAGCAATACAAAACTAAATTAAAATTCACTAGGAGGATAGACATCTATTATAAGGTGATACACATAGTGTCATATATACCCAATCTTTCAGATAAAGCTATGCTCCAATAGGGGTCTACTCTGTGGAAAAAAGAACACTGAACTAGAAGCCAGAAACCCTTGTTTTTTTGAAGCTGGCTTTTCCACTTGCTTTGAGCTCTGGACAAGTCACTGTCTCCATCTCTAAAAAAAAGTGATTGGAGAGGAGAGAAGGAAGATGAAAATATTGCCTAGACTTTCCTCATGATGCTATTGGAAAGGTGAAATATTAAAATATGCACGTGTTTATATGTATGTATATATGCAAAGCTGAAATAAAGGTAAATGGTCATTGCTTTCAAATACATTCCTATATCTAGAAATATGTAGATATAGATTGATCAATAGAGATAATATTCCAAATTTTTACTAAGTAAAGATGACAAACTCTTAGTTTCTCTTTGGTTCTCCTTATCTCATTTGCTGAACTAACTTGTTAGTATCTTATATCCTGACCCAGGAATCGAACTGGGGTCTCCTGCATTGCAGGCAGATTCATTACCAACTGAGCTATCAGGGAATCCCCCCAAAATATTTGGGTCGGTATGAAAGTCACTCAGTCATGTCTGACTCTTTGCAACCCCATGGACTATACAGTCCATGGAATTTTCCAGGCCAGAATACTGGAGTGGGTAGCCGTTCCCTTCTCCAGGGGATCTTCCCAATCCAGGGATCAAACCCAGGTCTCCTGCGTTACAGGTGGATTCTTTACCAGCTGAGACACCAGGGAAGCCCTATTAGTGAAAGGGAAGCATTTGACTGTGATCATAAATAATAAATCCTAACCATGTCTATTAATTGCTCTATTAGTTTTCCTCTCTTGCTTGGATTTCCAGTCTTTCTGATTGCTTCCTCTTTGATTAAAATCCTGCTTAATTTTTCCTATTTTATAGAAAACCAATGTCTCTCAGTAACAGCAGCCCCTCAAGCTATGCACACATTTCTCTCTTCCTGAATTTTTTGAATCATTTGTATCTACTGTTTCAACTTTCTCACCAAACAGATTTATAAACCTGCTACAAAGTGACCTTCACACCTCAAGTCATCTTGACCGTACACCTCAAGTCATCTTGACCGTGACTCACCTCATTCTCTACAGCTGTGAAGTTGTAGAGACTCTCTCTCCACAATGCCATTCACAACTGTCCTCTCTTCCCACTCTTGTCTGTCATCATCCTAGTTCCGTTCATCACTTATTTTTCTTTTTTTTAACTTTCTTCAAATCCCAGTTTCCTGGCTGTTGTATCTGCCATTCTATGCATTGCTCCAGAAAAAAATGAAAGTTCTTTGATCGTAAGCATTTTGCTAAAATCTCTTCTAGGCTTCCAATTGCCTGTCAAGTAAGACACACTGTCTTCATCTCTGTATTTTATGCTAAACTCCACATTGTTTGTGTTTCCCTGATGGCTCAGATGGTAAAAAAAAATCTGCCTACAATGCAGGAGACCCAGGTTTGATTGGGTTGGGAAGATCCCCTGGAGAAGGGAATGGCAACCCAATCCAGGATTCTTGCCTGGAGAATTCCATGGACAGAGGAGCCTGGTGAGCTGCCGTCCATGGGATCATAAAGAGTCAGACACGACTGAGCAAGTAACACTGAGCCACTCTGTTCAGGGACTGGACTTTCCAGCACTGGGTGTGAGACAGCAGCTCTGCAAACACCACCTCTGCTTCTTTAAGATTCCAGATGTCACGGCAGCGACTGACCAAATGAATTCTCTCTCTGTCACTGTAAATTCACACATGCAGACAGGAAGGGATTACCCCAGCTTAAGTCACAGGCCCACATTCTAGCTGCCAAGGGCACAGGGAACCTGTGCGTCTGGCGTTTTTGTCCTCCTGGTGTTGAGTGGCTCTCTTCACACTGTGGGAATTTCTCACTCAGGAGAAAGAAGCCAAAGAAGCTCCAGGGAGCCAAATACAACCACAGCACTTCATAGTAGTTAAGTATCAATATTACCATTTTATATGTGAGGAAACTTCCCTGGTGGCTCAGATGGAGACACAGCTGGGTTCATCCCCAATCCCAAGTTCATGCCATTAATCACAAAATTAGAATTAAATAAATTTGATGAGATGAAAAATAAACGAATTACAATTCAAGTCATCTGACTACTGCTAATTTGTTTTTTTTTTTTTAACATTGTGAAATATGCCATTAAAAAAACAGACAAAAATCCCTGAAGCACATTTGGCAAAGGCTTCCTATGTTTCTCTTATTTGGGCAAAGACTTATTGAGCACTGCAGAGAGGAGAAAGTGGTTCATAATAGCATCACATTTTTTGTTTTTTAATTTGTAAGATAATTGCTTTACAATGTTGTGTTGGTTTCTGCTATACAACAACGTGAATCAGCTATAAGTATACATATATCCCCTTCCTCTTGAACCTCCCTCCCACCCAACCCCATCCCACTCCCAGCATCATCTTCTGATGGGCTGCACTAATAGGGATAACTAGATCCACACACTTGGAAAGCTCCTCAATCCATACAACTGTGAAAATTCTTCCTGTTAAAGAAAGCAATCAAAGGAGGAAGGAGAAGAGAGTGGCCAGGTCATTGTGCTTTGCAGGGACCTGAGCTGAACTAGCAATAAAAACTCAGCATGGCCCGAGGTTCAGCATAAATGCCTTAACTTGGCACCCTTTAACATAGTTGTCCCCAATATTTGGCTGTGTCAGATTACGATCTTTTTTTTTTTAATCAATGATCCTGGGATATGAATAGCTGCGGATTTTTCACCCATAAATTTTAAGCAAAACTCAGAACAAAGTGGAATTTAAGTTGAAACAGGAGACCACCACTCAGCTTAACCCAGAAGAACTAAACAAAGAACAAATAAGGGCAAAAACTCTTACTGGGATAACAATACTATTCTTGACCCCTATTAATAGGCCTTCACTGAGGTATGCATAGTGTCCTAGGAATAGACCACATGCATTTTACAAAAGCCCCTCTGAAGCAGAGGACTTTTTCTCATTTACATCTCACACAAATTAAGTTCTATAAGACAGAGTAATTTAAGGGACAAATTTTAAAAAGTTTTAAAAAATTTATCTGATTTTAATATGAGATGAATAGTGCATATATTTCTAGAGGGGGAAAAGTCCCTTTAACAGCTTCAAAACAGAATTATAAGGTCAGAACACAGAAACCATTACAGATTTCTTTTCAGAAGCTATTTTTTAAGATGACTTAGTTCTTGAGAACAATTTCATTGGTAGGTCATTTAAACGTTTCCAAAAATGTTTTCTTTCATTTTTTATTTATGAATCCATCTCTAGACCCCATTTTCCAGGAATTTTCTAGCCCCGACCTAAAAGGTGCCAGCCTTGGTTCTGCCTGTGCCCTCCTAGGATCTCCAGCCATATTCCTAATTTGCTCTCTCCAGGCTCAGCCCTGTTATCTTTTGCCAGGTCCCCCAAATTCCATCCCCATCTCCTGTCTTCCTGGCCAGACTTCAGTATTTAAATTTCACCAGTTGGATAAAAGGTCATTTGGCTGCAGCTAGAGCCCCTCCAATGACAGAAAGCTTGCTACTCCAGATGGTAGTTGGGTTTATCACTGAAAAGCTGTAATTACGAGAAAGTTCATCCTTCCATAAAGCTGAACACTGCCTCCTTGTGATTTCCATCTATTCTCTTCGCTGGCCTGAAGTGGATTCTATCTACTCCTTCTTCCACATGACAGCTCCCCAGGTATTTGAGGTCAGCCATAGTGTCCTTACCAGTTATCTTTTCTCCAGACTAAATATCGCTGCTTCACTCAACTGTTTTTTCCAGATCCCTTGCCATTTTATTTGCTCTGTTTATCAGTGCCTCTTTGAAAAGGTGGCACCAAGACCTAAGCACAATAGCTTTCTTGGGATGGTATGACTGATTAGCGACTGAGCTGGGCTTTGAACCCAGGTTATATAGATCTGATGACTGGGTTTTTCTATTCTACACAATCTTGTCTGCCAACACAGTGCTTCCATTATTTGTGTTTCAAGGGTATTTCAAAGTAAAATAAGCCACATTATCCTGCTAAGCACAATTTAAAACAGCAGAAAGAAATTAACTGGAAAGTTCCCTAGCCTCATTTTAACCTCTTCAATTTTTAGAGAAACAAACACAACAGCATCAGAAATTTAAAAGGAAAAGAAAAAACAAAAGGAATGTCAAGTTATAGAAAACATGTACACTGTTACCACACTTTCTGGAAAGAAATTAGCTTATTAGTATATTGGTTGGTTCCCAATGAAGAGATGATATTTTTATTCCTTTGAAGAAGTTATTGTCATTTTTAGAAATTATCCTAGGAAGTAATGCAACGTTAAAATGAGTTCTATACAAATAGAGATGTTTATGATAATATTACAGATTTTTAAAAGTCACCAAAAATTGTCTAAAAGAAAATAGAAAGATAAATTAAAATTTAGTAAACTACAGAGAAATCACTTAAGGAGTCGCTTTACTCAATAGGGTAGGCATACGCTGCCTTTTTATATCTGCTGGCCAGTCATGTTCGACTCTGCAATTCCACGGTCTGTAGCCCACCAGACTCCTCTCTCCATGGGATTCTCCAGGCAAAAACACTGCAGTGAGCTTCCATTTCTTTTTTCAGGGGATTTCCACCCCACCAGAAAATCATGTTAGGTCAATGTTTATTTAACAAGTGCTTGTTATAATTATTTATAATATTTTAAATACGGTTCCTAGGACCAGATGACTCAGGGGGCTGTAGGAACAAGGAAAAAGAAAGAACACTTGGAAGTAATATATCATCACAGGTCATTTGAAAAAATAATTTTTGAGTGCTTATTATGTGCAAGGCTAAGCTGCAGGGATTTGGATGGATGAAGGAAGCAGATCCGGTCTCATTAATGGAAATTATCAATTATAGAAAAAAAAAAGTGTTCACCTCACTGTAAATGAAAGGATATATTTTAACTTAAATACTAAATCCAATACATCTAAGAAACTAACTTAATTGAAACAAACTTTCTAATTGTTAGCTTATTGTGTAAAATGTAATTATATTCTTTTCTACTACTTTTAAGAATATTCAGTTTTCTCACCTTCCTTGGTTTGCATCTTAAGAAAGCTTACTAGGACAGCGACTGGAAGAACAAGAAAAGTAAAATCTGCTGAAGCAATTTTCTGAAAGAGTTTTCAAATTCATATTAATAATTTTGAACTTGATGTAACCTGCTATTTCCCATAACTTACATACTGATGCTTATCATATTAAAGACATCGATTTCTTGGAAGGAAAAATTGATTTTTTTTTTTTACATTTCTTTCAATTATTTTATTCAAGACATTTTCTGACTTAGTGCATCAAGATCAGTAATAACATTGATAAAATAAGTAACTTTATCTTCTAAGCTTAGTACTCATGACTTTTGAGCTTAAAGGTGGTGATTAAAACCTGTCTTACTTAAAAAAAAAAACTGAACCATTAAATTGGATAGACCAGAAGGAAATAAAGGCAAAATTAGAGAGGAATTCAGAATAATATGTAAATAAATAATGAATTTTGCAACGTAAACTAAAGACTGTAATTGTTTAGGAAAACAGAAGTACTTGAAGTCGAAGATGCTGCTGCTGCTGCTGCTGCTGCTGAGTCGCTTCAGTCGTGTCTGACTCTGTGAGACCCCATAGACGGCAGCCCACCAGGCTCCCCCGTCCCTGGGATTCTCCAGGCAAGAACACTGGAGTGGGTTGCCATTTCCTTCTCCAAAGCATAAGAGTGAAAAGTGAAAGTGAAGTCGCTCAGTCGTGTCCAACTTCTGGCGACTCCATGGACTGCAGCCCTCCAGGCTCCTCCGTCCATTGGATTTTCCAGGCAAGAGTACTGGAGTGGGGTGCCATTGCCTCCTTTGGAAGTTGAAGATAGGAAGGTTTAATGAAGGGAGTAGGTTTGGGTTAGAAACTGAAGGATGCCCTTGGATAACTGAATAAAGACAGGAGAGCCTGTAGGTCAAGGAGGACATCAGAAGTTAAGGATGTGGGTACACTGTACCTTAGGGAATTCCCTGGCTGTTCAATAGTTAGGATTTCACGCTCTCAGGGCCGGGTTCAATCCCTGCTCAGGGAACTAAGATCCCACAAGCCACACAGCACAGCCAAAACAAAAACAAAAACTCTACATCTTAGTAGCAGATGGTACTGATAAAAATAGACCATTTAGTGATATGAATAAAAGTATTGATGAGTTTGCTGTAGCCATCCATGTTAGAAAGTCACTTTAAAAAAAGGAAATGCTCCGGGGTTGGAGGGGAAGGTGGGACAAATTGAGAGAGTAGCATTAACATATAGACACCACCACGTGTGAAATAGAAAGCTAGTGGGAAGCTGCTGTTTAGCACAGGGAGCTCAGCTCCGAACTCTGTGATGACCTACAGGGGTGGGATAGGAGGGAGGCTCATGAGGGAGGGGGCGTATGTACGTTTATGGCTGATTCACGTTGTTGTACAGCAGAAACTAACACAACCTTGTAAAACAATTATACTGTAGTAAAAAGATTTAGAAAGATGATATTTAGACTTGAAAACCAAACTAGCAGTGATTGTTGGAGATTTTCAAGGTGATCAATAATTAGTGTTGTCCTAGGAAAGTAATCTGGCAGCTAACTTCCTGTGTGGTAAATGAGAATATAGTGCTTAGGATGTCATTTCATTGGAATGATGGGGGTAAGGTGAGTAGGGTTGCTGCAGGAATAAGGAGCGAAAGGAAAGGCTAGAAAGTTTGGAAGGGAAAATATGTCCGTAGCGAGTACTTTGAGTAAATACATGTTGAATGCTTCCTACATGCAAAGGAGTATGCTAAGAATGGACAGCATTGTTACAGAGTGTCAAGATGATGGAAAAAATAAAGACAGCTTTATGGTTACTAACTAGAAGAATGGAAAAACAGATTTCATAAGGCATAAGAATGGAAGTGTGAGACCTCTAACATGTGGGAAGACTTCATAGACCCAAAGAACTGGAACTCAATGGGACCTGAACAAGGGAGTCTTGTTCCAAAAGAGCACGTGTTTACATACATGTCCGTGTACACACCCACATCCACTGTGCTGTCATCAAAGGAAGGCAGGCTGTGATTATATACACAAGGCTGTTACATCTCTTTGATCTATTCCTGGTATAAAACTGTTATGCTCAAAGATATTCATCATGGGCTCTGGTTACAGAGAGTTGTAATGTCTCAAACTCCAGTGAGTGTTTTCCTTCCAGCTCTTTGCGCTATTATTTTAGACTTTGAAATAATATAATTACGATATTTTAAACAGCGTAACTTGCCATTTAAATTCTAGAAGTTATCTTCTTCTTTTAATTATATAGCCAAACTAATATTTTTCAGCACATTCCTACTTACTCTTCCTAATGCCTCCAGATTCCTGCATGTTGATATCTGTCTGACCGAGTATATGAGTATAGCTTTCCTGTGTAGGTAGGACGGTTTTTGTAAAAATATGCTGTTAAGCTAATGAGTCTTAACTCAGGAAAACATATATGTATATCTTTGGGTTCTGTGTTTTATCTAGAAACATGTTGTTTTTATAGGCATGCTGATACGGGTATAAGATACTGCAGCATAATATCTTTTTTTACGTTATAATGAAATAGTTGACTCTCCTTACTATCTCTTTTCCCTGGAGTATGTAACTCACCATACTCATATTATGTTTCCAATAGACTACTGTGTGTGCTTAAAAACAATACCTTAGGTACTGATTTTGCTGTGCTGGTGCCTGACTATAGGAGAGCTATTAAAAGAATAATAGAAAAAAAAAAGAATAATAGAAATATGTATATGTATAAGATTTTATGTATATATACACACAGAGAGAAATAGAAAAAGTTGGTAAAACATTTTTTTGAGCTAGTACTACTATGACATCTTCTGGGAGTTTATGTGATGGAAAGTACTGGTGCATTACAATTATAAAAACCGAAATATTTCACAAGCGTTCTGGATAATATTAGATAGAGGAAAACAGCCTATTAAAAGAACTAATTAATGCCTTCAAATGAAAGTAGATACTAAGTATGGCTTCTTTTGGGGGTTGTGTTGCATGTCCTCAATGCAGGCAATGTGAATAAAGGAAGACAACTATTGGGATATCAGAATCCATCTGACTTCTCCAATACTGCACAATTGATTATTTTCCCAATGTCACTGAAATGACATATTCAATTTTAATAATGTTAGAAAAATCTCAGCAATTTTGTAAGATGTGATGGCTCTGATTTATAGAAGTTCTTGAAAGGTAGCAATAAGAAAAAGAAAAAAATATAGCAATAGAAATCAGGCAATCCATAAGAATATCAAATAAATATAATATTCCTCTTTGCTGAGGGCATTCATCATCAACACTCATACATTACATGCATAATGCTAATCAGCTGAGGCAAAGACTCTGAGTTCTCTGCTGGTCTTTTCATAGGACAGCTGCTTTGAGTGTTGACTCATGACAGCTCATGTCCTCTCCCTTCTGTCCTCGGACAAACGAGAACCACCTCAATAGACTAGCCAATACTCCCTTCTACCCATTCACCGTTAGACCAAGGCCGATGACGTAAAAAGCAAGCCTCTTTGCCTCAAGGTGGGACAGACTCTGTGGAGTAGTTCATACTACAGAACTTTCTGGAGGAATCACACTAAAGCTAGGTTCTAGTTGAGAGTACATTCTTGCTTAGTTTTTTTTGTTCCCTGCACTCTCCTGCTTCTGTCACTTCCAATCTCATGAGAGTTTTTCCTCAATGAATCACGTGAACAAGAATCTTGATCTCAGGCTCTGTTCCCACTGAACCCAACCTAAGGCAATGTGATGTGGATAACATCAAATGCTATAACATGGGTTCCAATCTTTCAACTCTCTCAGGGGCTTGGTGATGACTTAGTAACCTGAATTTCTTCTGATTCCTACCTGATGATGAGCAAATAATAGATCACGTATTCATTGAGACACTACTGTCTTTGGATCATTTCTTCTCTCAAGGACCCCTTTTTCTGCTCTACAAAACCAAAAAAGATCCCATTAATATTTGTTTTTGTTGTTCAGCTGCTAAGTTGTGTTCAACTCTTTGAAATCCCATGGACCGCAGTACACCAGGCTCCTCTGTCCTCCACTATCTCCCGGAGTTTGCTCAAATTCACGTCCATTGAGTTGGTGATGCTATCTAACCATCTTGTCCTCTATTACTCCCTTGTCTTTTTGCCTTCAATCTTTCCCAGCTTCGGGGGTTTTTCTATTAATATTTACCCCCACCTATTTTGAGAATTTCTGCCTATATCTCATATATAATCACAATCTCTTTAGGAAGGATCCTTTTATTACTTTTGCTACTAATGTCCCCTGTGAGACCTCTGATTTTTTTTTTTTTCCCCCAGAGGGCCATCTCCCAGAACCTTCCAGGTAACCATATGATTGTGTCTTTCTACTGCCATCTGGAGAAGAGAATGGCTACCCACTCCAGTATTCTTGCCTGGAGAATTCCATGGACAGAGAACTCTGATGGGCAACAGTCCATGGGGTCACAAAGAGTTGGATACAACTGAGTGACTAACACTTTCAAACCCACCGTCTGTCTACCTACACATGCACCCATCAGTTGACCCATCTATTCATCCATCCCCACATGCATCCTCATATTTAATCAACAAACGCCAACAAACACAGATTCTGTCTTTGCCCTCCCTAATGAGAGTGTCCAGTGGTGGATACTGATAAGAAAACAGACTAGTGCAATATAGATTGTCAAAGAGTTATGAGATGATGATTCAATATAAGAAATTGAAAGCTCAAAGATGAGTGGGCTGTTTACTGTGCTAAGGGGGAACTACATTGGTCAGGCAGAGTCTCTCGGAGCAGAGTAGACTGTTGATCTCATACATGGTTCAGAAAAAGAACACAGTTCAGAGTCTGGCAGAATTTCAAGCATGTCAATGAACGGAACATCATCTGTAGAAATAGATTTTGAGGAGTTTTCTGTCAGTTGGTTGGCACTTAAAGGAGAGTTGAGAAGACTGAGTCTGAGTCTATTTCTGACTGGCCAATTCCTGATCTACGAGGAGCTGTTACTGCTTGGCTGGCTTACAAAAGTATGTTCCCTGAGGCAAGCTGTCAGAGATTAAATTGATTTTACAGTGCTGGTGGCTACTTATTAACATGGCTATATAACCATTAGTCTTTTCCTAGGAAAATGGGTTTTGTTTATAATTCACAAATGAAATTCCCCCCAAGATGGAATCTAAAGGCATCCTGTGGAATCACCTACTTGGGATTTGTAGGGATTCAAGGAAGCTTTCAAGAGGAGGCCACTTAGAACTGAAGGAGAAATAAGAACATTTGCATATCATGGAAGGCAATAAACTCCCCTCTCATTTTTTTTCTTGGGCTATTTTGAGCTGACTTTCTATTAATTACATCTAAAATGTCTTGCTAATCAAGATAAAATTAACCTTTTTATTATTAACTTATTTTATCATTACTTAGTCCCATTGAATGAAGAAGCGTTTATTACCTACTTCTGTTAAGGATGCTGTTTCATTGGGATGGGGCTTCCCTGGTGGCTCTGATGGTAAAGAATCTGCCTGCAATGCAGGAGACCTAGGTTTGATCCCTGGGTTGGGAAGATCTGGAGAAGGAAATGACAACCCACTCCAGTGTTCTTGCCTGGGAAATCCCATGGACAGAGCCTGACAGGCTATAGTCCACGGGGTTGCAAAGAACTGAACATGACTGAGTGACTAATACTTTCACTTTTTCACTTTTTTTCATCAGAATATTTTCTAACTTAGCTTGGACACATGCTGTGCTTCTATTTTGTATTTACATTTTAAAATTTTTAGTAAATTGCTTCAGTCTTTAGACTCTTTGTGAGTTAAGTATTCAGGAAAAAAAAAGTGAGGACTGAGTCCTTTGTTTTTGTTTTTTATACCTTGGTTACTATATAAAGTTGAATTACTGTAAAAAGTTGAGAACAGGATCTCTTTTTGATTGCTTAGTTCTAAAATCTCTTTTCTGAGGTCAGCCTAAGAAGTCAGTTGTTAGAGTCATCTATTTTTAGCACAAGGGTGTAGTAATCTGAAAATGCTACATTTTAGATGTAGTGTAGGTGAATACCTTTTCTAAAACTGGGCATTTTTAAAGTATTAAACCTGTCATTGAATACCAACTATCACTGTTCAGGATGGAAGGTGAGATGCATCATAGAAACTCTATGATTTCAGTGATGTCATAGCAAACAGAAAAATACTTTTAGATGTACTAGCAGAAGAAAGAGAAACAAATAAATAAACACATACATGTGTATGTATGTATGCATCAGTCACTCAGTCGGGTCCGACTCTGAGACCCCATGGCCTGTAGCTCACCAGGCTCTTCTGTCCATGGAGTCTTCCAGGTGAGAATAGTGCCATTTCTGTTTATTTACTAACTTCTCTTTTATACGTACATACGTTTTTTGAGAGAAAGGACTCCAGAAAATATTTGAAGGAAAGCCTTAACTTCAGCAAAACCAGAGAGCTGGCACTTAACAGGGAAAGAAGACACAGTGAGCCTCAGTAGAGCCATTGCTGTTGGGAGAGAAGCCTCACTCTGAGTCATGACAAGCAGAGCTGGAGTGAAGGGGTCCTGCAGGTTTGGGAGGGTGACCCTTAACGTGGTGGGAGGGGAGTTGGGGAGTTCCTGTTAGTGTAATTCTAATTTACCCTCATCAGCTAGCATAACAGGAGTGCAATTTACAATTCTGTTTCTTATCAACACTTTTTCAGCTAATACTTCCCTAGTATTTCTAAACAAAACATTTTGGTTGTTTTTGATTTCTGAATAGGATTTGATGTGCGAATCTTCTTTATTTTTATGGCAGTAATTGACTCATATTTGCATAGTATGAACACTCAAAGCAATTTTATCAAGGCTGTTGACCTCGTGCCTGGGAGATGTACAGCTGCACAATTCACCCACAAGTTTGCCAGCAGGAACTTCCCTGGTGGTCCAGTGGCTAAGACTCCTTGCTCCCAATGCAGGGGACCCCCCATCTCCAGCAATTTGATACCTGGTCAGAGAATAAGTTCCCACATCCCACAGTAAAGACCTGGTCCAACCAAGATAAATAAATGACTAAAAGTAAAATTATATATATATAAAGTTTGCCTGCAGTTTCAAGGAGTTCATGAAGAGGAGCTTTCCATCTCTCCAGTTTATCCGTGGTATCCAGGAGTTCATGGATCTTAGATTTAAAACACCTGCTCTATAGAAACTAACAGAAGAAGCAAACAGCAGGCTGAAGACTGAAATTTCAACAGAAGGATTAAAATGGAACAGAGCCTGGAAACAAGAGGGGGAATGATCCAGAGGCGGCCAGTAACAGGATCTTTTCAGATTTAACCCTTCGGCAGAATCATAAATTTCATCCCACATTGTCATGGTTTCTTCTGATTCTCTCTCCTTCCTTTCCTTTCCAGAAGTTTTGAATTTCAAACTAAGGCTGACCGATTTCAGAACCTCCTACTCAATAACCTTTGATTCTTTATACATGTCCCGAACCCAGTGTCTGTTTGCCTTGTCACTCAGCTTCAGCATTACTGATGTAGACATTCAAATGGAAATGACAACTAGAAAAACAGTGTGTGGATATAACATGAGCTTTTTCAACAGGGAATATGTTGCCTTTTGTTGCTCACCTTGTGTGAACCTTGGTGTTTTCTTTGATTTACTTCATGATTGTGGGCAAATGACTTAAGTTGAGATCCGTCAACTTTCCCACTAAACCTTTTCTTTACATCACCTGGTGGCTGACGCCGTGTGTCTGTCTTTGATTCGCAGAGGTCTGAAGGCTCTAAGATTTTTGGTGCTACTGCAGGCAAAATACCATGCGTACATATTTGACATAATTCCCTCTCAGGCAGATTTTTATTATGCAAACACCAAAAACCGACACCCCGTCAAGCTTGAACATGTAAAGCAGAGTTATTTTTCTCTCCACCCTGGCATGCCTCTTTCTACCTTAGTCAGGCTGATGAAAAGCAATGCTGACAGTTTGAAAAGCAGGTACACGTTTCAAGAGGTAGATAAGATGCAGAATGCTGCGTGCACGCTGTGTAGGAAGCAGTAAATGCTTGTTGATTAAGTTTGTAGCCAATTAGCTGGGTTGCTAAGCCACTCCTTGGTTCCGCGCACCAATCTAGACTTCGTGTTATTCACCCGCTCAGGCGTGCCAGGCTCTGAGCTTATACTGTTGAATTAAAACCAAACCTATTTTCAGGGCAGGAATAGAGACGAAGACGTAGAGTACGGACTTGTGGACGTGATGGGGGAAGGAGAGAATGGAACGAATTGAGAGAGTTAGCACTGACATATGTACGCTACCATATGTGAAATAGATAGCTAGTGGGATGCTGCTGTATAACACAGGGAGCCCAGCCTGGTGCTTTGTGATGACCTAGAGGGGTGGGATACAGTGGGTGGGAGGGAGGGTTCAGAGGGAGGGGGTATATGTATACTTATGGCTGATTCACGTTGCTGTACAGCAGAAACCAACACAGCATTGTAAAGCAATTGTTCCCCCAATTAAAAGAAAACAACAACAAATCAAACTAAACAAAGCAAAACAAATATATAACTTAGCACAAATGGTAAACAAGCAAACGGCAAGTTTTATCACCATTAAGGAAAAATGCAAGATACTCCCAGTGGCATGATGTTTATGCCTTTACAAAAAGTTTTTCCCAATTATACTGTGGAAATGCAATGACATATAGAGGTTTAATGACAGATTCCATAGTTCAAGCACACACACAAAAACTTTTTTGTTTTTGCTTATTGGCTTCTTTATCTGATTGATAAAGACAGAGCTTTTTTCGCTGCTGATTTGGGTCCTAACACTGTAGAGGGAGTGGAGTTGCCACGTAGAGCGGCCACTCTGACACTGACAGGGGCGAGAGGGAGGCAATGAGACTTGAATATTTCAGGTGAGAAATTGCAAGTGAGTCAAGCACAGGTAAAACGGATTGAGAGATTACAGGAAAAGCAGTTGTGTGAAAAGGCTGGACAGTAATAGGGCAACTCAATTACTGTGTAGTTTAAAGAGCTGGGAAAAGTGAGCAATTATTCTAAGTTCCACATTGGGTTTGGGGGGGACATGGCAGTATAATTTTCATTAAACAGGAACAGACAGCAAAGAGTGACAGGAAAGAGAAGTTCCTTCCATTCACTGAGTACCATTCGTTTAATTTTCCTGTGATGACCCTGCTACTGACTCCTACCCTTACTTTGCACTTGCATTTAGGATTGGAACACCCCTGTTGTCCACAATGTTGATTTTGTCTCAATGCCCCATGAGAAAATGCACATTCTGGGTTTCCTTGGAAGAAGAAAGAAAGACATCTTCAGAACAGGGGACGTACTTCTTAAGGCTCACAGCTCACAGCGTGGGAACTAAGCTTTTAAATAGAGAGAGATGACCTGAATGTCCTCCAGATCGTTAAGGGAAGCATGGTTTCTCTTGACCCTCTTGTTCATCTTTCTGTTCCTAGAACCTAAAATAAGTCAGACACAGGGTTAGTGCCCTGCGCTTTAGTGAATGAACACAGCTCACCCAGTAGTTCCTACCCCTTTGGGTGAGGATGGGGGTGGCGATTAGTGCATCCCTTTTAATGTTTCTCAGATAAAATCACAAAAAAAGGATGAAGAACACTGTTATGTGCTGGGGGGCCCTCCAGAAAGGCGAGTTACATCTGAATGTGAGAATTTAAACCTAGAGTTAATACTTGCAGTGAAAAATACTTATATTTTTTCCTTTGTTTAATTTGGGAGAAAAACTTCCCACCCAGGGTTCACGTGAAGAGAGAATTGGTTCAGTTATTACTTCCAGAGAGGAAAAGGTTAAATGTGCTTCTATCTAAGTTTTTTCTGTGTCAGTTTTCTTTTTATCTCAACTGTAAGAGTTACTGATTGTAAGCAGCTGGGGTCTTGCCCAGGTCTTCAGTTCAGTGATTCATACAGCTTCTCATCGTAAGAAGACAATTTGGAACTGGGTTTGTGAGCAGCCCCCTTTCTTTGCTAAGCATGCTTGGCAGATAAAACAGAGTGCTTAGAAGAAAGGACAGTGGAAACTTCTGCCCCCTGCTCTCCTCTTCCAGGAAGAAGAGAAAGAAAAATACTCCATGCCTGTTTATTTAAAGCATATTTTCAGAGTTCTTGCAGAGTAGATCAGAACACATGTGGCTGCTTTACTTTTTAATTTTCCTTCTCTAACCTACAGATTGATAAATAGCAAAGCTCAGGGTAAGATATCAAGAGTTTCCAGTTTGGAAAGTCTGGATGAATCAAGAGTTAAAAGAAAGTAATTAATGAGCAATTCTTTTTCTTTCTCTACCCTCATCCTTACCTGTTTTTCAGGAAGATAATAAACCATTATAAAATTTCAATCTTATCATTATCATTAAAGTTCAAGGTAGCTTTGCAGGCAGATTTTTGGGAGAGGGAGCATCTGAATCTTTGGATAATCCCTTTCTTCTTTAGGGTATATGCCAATTAGCCACAGAATTGTAGATTCTGAGTGAGCCCTGTTTAGCTTGGATAATACATTTTTTTTTCCCCTGGGTTCCCAGGAACTCAAGAATAAGCATATAAAGAGAATGATTTAAGATGTTTTGTATTACTATATATTGCCTTTTTGGTTTCCAACAGAATCAATTTTTTTTCATATTTAGATCTATTTTGCATAGTCTTCATTTCATTGTAGTAATCCATATATGTGAAAATATAATATTATGGTGATTTCTTTAATATCTTAAAAATGCCAAAAATTGCTTAGAATACTCAGTTGTCAAAAATAAACATTCAGTCCTTTTAAGCTTCTCTTTCTCTCTAGCTCACTTACTCTTCTAAACGTCCTTGGATAAAACCAATCGCAGTGTAATGTCATAATTGTGGAAGCTTGGCCTTCATCCCTGCTGAAACTTCATCAGAAGCTGCTGATGTACAGGGAGAAATTTAGTAGTGAGCAGGTCCAGAGACCCTAGAAATATTATATTATAGCTCTCCCTCTAGTATTTTAGTCTAAATTAAATATCTTAAAGGGATATGGAGATTTCAGATTCATATTTAACAAGAAACAAAGTGGATATTAAGACTTAAATGTTGTAGTGTACATTTCAGCCCAGTGCTTTAATTCTAGTGTGGGAAATGGACATACAATTAAGTATAATGCCAAGCATATGGTCAGGGCACCCGTGACAGGTGTGTGTATAAGGCAGGGCAAAAGGAACTGAGGCAGGGGCGTGGCTGGAGAAGGAGGCAGGTGAGCGATCTGATACGCGTGTACTCAGGGCAGCAGGATTCATTATACTCTGCTGCTCCATGTTGCTGAGTCTAAGCCCACGGGAATGAAAACTCTGAGCTGAGCAAAACTTAAAAGTTCAGTAAAGATAATGGCTGCAGATGAGATGAGTTGGAGAAATTAGGCACTAACTCGTCCATCTTAGAAGCAACCCAGGTCAGAACAAATGACCCGGGTGAGTGTGTCTCTAGGTGGATATGAGACGCCCTTCCCTCAGTCACTGTTGCCTTTCATGTCCTTCAGGCCAGTCCTCACAATCAGGTCATACAGAAATGTACAGGTATTGTAACTGTCTCAAGTGTGACGGAACAAAAAAATACAATTGTAGATGAAATAGAGAAACCTACACTTCATATTATTTGTTTTGTGACAGTGTAAATAAATAGCATAACATTTTCACCGAAACAGAAACTATAAGTCGTGATACACTACAAGTGCCACCTCATAGAGGTATTTACTGATATTGTACTAATCCATCTTCTGTCGATTATGAAGATTTCGTTATTTGGGGTAGAGGATGTTGTTATTTATATCTTTTGATGTTACTGACCAGACCAAATGTACCCCAAAGAAAGTATATCTCTATAGGAAAGACTTCTGATGGTCATAAATTCCATTTTTTCTTCTTGACCAGATATAAAAAGCACATTTTGCAGCTTTCTTCAAAGTTTGATGGTGCTGTGTGACTGAGTTTGGTCACAGGATGTGGGCAGAAGTAAGGTACATAGTTTTGAACCCTGGTGATAAGAGCCCCATGTGCTAACCTCCTTACCTTTTCCCATGTACAGATGTGAAAAAATGAAACACATTGTTAATCCTGGGCTTGCTGCTGCTAAGTCGCTTCAGTTGTGTCCGACTCTGTGCGACCCCACAGATGGCAGCCCACCAGGCTCCCCCAGCCCTGGGATTCTCCAGGCAAGAACACTGGAGTGGGTTGCCATTTCCTTCTCCAAGGCATGAAAGTGAAAAGTGAAAGTGAAGTCGATCAGTCATGTCTGACTCTTAGTGACCCCATGGACTGCAGCCTACCAGGCTCCTCCATCCATGAGAGTTACCTACAATGTGATCATGAAATATATTTTTGGTATGATAAGCGACTGAGTTTGGGGGTTGGTTTAGCCTATCTTAAAGTCTAGAGAGACAGTCTTACTGGTTAAGGGGCATATAAGCAAATTGACTGAGATCCATTCCAAAGAAAAATTACTCAATGACAGAGGTGGGGCAGTTACAAGGTATTCTTGTACCTGGAGATGCACTGGAAAACAAGAGATTAGAACCTTCAAACCAAACAGAAATAACTTTATCCTCCCTTTTGAGTTATTTATTGTAGTATTACAAATCACCCTAAGCTTAGTGGTTAAAAACCATTAAACATTGGCTTTCTCCAGTTACTGCGGTCCAGGGATCCAGGACTGCTGTTATCTTGGGTCGCAAGAGAAATTATAACAAAAGTGTCAGTCAAGACTGTAGTCATCTAAAGTCTTCACGAGGGTGGAGGATTCAATTCCAAGAGTCTCCCTCACATAACTGTTGGCTGGAGGTCTCAGTTTCTCACTGTGGAACTTTTTCTGGGACTGTTCACAACATGGCAACTAATTTCCGCAGAGCAAGGGATCCCGCAGAGAAAGAGAGAGAAGGAAGCAGAAGCCACTACATCTTGGAAGTAACATACTGTGCACAATACAATTCTTACTCCAACTTGCCTGAGTTTGGTTAAATCTCACAAGTTCAGGGTACAGTCTCGTACAAGGCTGCCCTCAACTTCAGACACCAGATCACCTGCACTTCTGTTCTGCTGGCTACAAATTTGAGGCTTCCTATCATCCTCTCAAGTTCAATAATTCACTACAGTGTTTCACTGAACTTTGCAAAGCACTATATTTATAATTTTATAATATTATAATTATATTTATATTTACATAAATATATGTGATTATAATATATAGCTATACTTATATTTATAAATTTATAATGGTACCATAAGGCTTCCAAGTGGCTCAGTGGTAAAGAATCCGCCTGCCAGTGCAGGGGATGCAGGAAACTTGGGTTCGATCCCTGGATCAAAAAGATCCAGAGAAGGAAATGGCAATCCACTCCAGTATTCTTGCCTATGAAGAAAATAAATGCATCTATGTATTTTGCTTGCATTTCTTATAAAGTATTATTGGAATTATTAAAGTACTCTCACATAGTAGACATTTAATAAATATTTTTGGGTGTGAATTGGAAGGTAGCAAATAGAAATACAAATTTTTTCTTCTGGAGAAGTAAATTATGATGCTTAATTTAAAATTACATTAATTACACTTAGTTTGCAGATGGCAGCACTTAAGAAAAAACTAGCAGACGTATGCATGTCTGTGAGAGGGTAAATTTTTTTCTAATAATATTACATTGAATATAAACCAAGAAATGAAATGCTTTGTAAGAAAGCTTTGTAATCCATTCCAAGACAAATAAAGGAAGAACAAAGGTTAATTAAAAGAAAAGAAAAAATGAAACAAGATCTTTTTTTGTTTGGCCTTCATTTTAAAATCAATACATCTGAGTTAAGAGAAATTTTTCTGCTTGGTGCAATCAATTTTCCTTCCTTCCTGATATAGAAATTAACTTTAGGTATAACCTTTCCACTTAATTACAAAGTAAAAAGATTTAAGGAAAGTTTAAGAACAGCCAGAATTAATCTTTAACTGAGGTAAAATAGCAATCCAGTCATGTGGTTCAATAATTAATGAATACAGGACATTTAAATAAATGTGGTATCTTGTTTTCTTTAATCATGAATTTAAACCAAATGACTTTGTATGCTGTGATATCAGGTACTTAGAAATGTAACTAAGTATGTCCCATCCAAAGATTAAATTTAATTTATTTTATTCCCTATTCATTATCTTTTTTTGTGGTCCTCTGAAATGAATCTTTTCCTCATTGGAGCTTAATGGTATAAATCTTTGTTTAAGTCTATTGACTCTTCTTTTGTAAGTAGTCTTTGAAAAGGGTGTAAAGGATCAGAAGATAGTATGCTGTTATGAAGTTATTTCTTATCTTTCTCTTTATTGGTGAAGGACGGAATTGTTTTCAAGTCAAAATGATTCATTCTTAGCCTTTTTTTTTCTTTGTTCAGTAAAGTGGACCATGTAATAGAAATTTCTCAAGAAATACAACTTTAAGAGTTAGAGTTACCTTTTTAGGGAGTTATCTAAACACAAATACAAGACTATTTTTAAATCATCTTGGATTGATCTCAGCAATTGTCCAGCAGCACAAATGAAACATGGATAGAGAATGTTAGGGGTCCAGCAGGGCTTTTAAAAATTATTTTATTTAGATCCATGAGAAGACTAAGATTAGGGTATTTAAAAATAAATCAAGCAGGTGGTGGAAGAACCAAACAATTATGGCTTGATGACAAAAGAGGCATGTTCTTATCTGGATATTCAGATAACAGATTATGAGGTCCCAGGAAAACAGGATTCATGTATCAAAGCTCTCAATTTAACTCTAGTAATCAAGCTCTTTGGATTTCATAGATTCTGAGCTATATCACTGCCCATCTCTACGAGACTTCATTGCTAGCAATTTAAAGAAATTCAAGTCTAGTGCAAGATTCTAAAAACCTGTGAAACGAATCTATCTTTCATCAGTTTTTATTCTGATGAAACCTAGGAGTCTGCCTAGGAGATAGATCAGTCCACAAGTGCATGATAGCATAAATTGCAGAAGCATTGATAGGAGAGTTTCATCTAAAAATTGCTTTAAAAGACATCCCATCTCTGGGCCCAGAGAACTATTTTTAGATGAGAAGATTAAGTGACGGTATTTAGGAGATAGGTATCTCAGACCTTTTAAAAAAGTGCTAAGAGCAACTATCTTTTGATCACTTACTATATACAAAGTTCTCTAGTCTGCTTAATGAAGAAATAAAGAGATATAAAAGATACCATTTGTACTTTGAAGACATTTAAACTGTGTAGAAAAAGACATGTCATGAAAACAGTAATTGGAAGTGAAGTGAATGATACTGGAAATGTATATATTATATAATATATATTACATAACCTTAATATATGTAAGATTAATGTTTAAGTCTATTCGTAGAGGAATTTCTGAAGTATATGTCTGAGTTCAGTTCAATTACTCAGTCATGTCTGACTCTTTGCCACCCCGTGGAATGCAGCATGCCAGGCTTCCCTGTCCATCACCAACTCCTGGAGCTTGCTCAAATATCTGAGAAAGATGATATTTATACCAGTTCAATTGGAACAGAGAAAATCTGAAGATGAGTAAGGCCAAAAGCCTGCAAAGATAGGTTTGGGGCAAATTGTAAGGTGATCAATAAAAAGTGAAAACTATTTAGACTATTTATTTAAGATAAATAAGTTCTCAAAGTTGAATACTTTAGAAGGATTAATAAATTGCAACCTTCAGAAAGAGCTGTAGGTATAGAAATGGAAGTATAGGAAACAGGAGGCTATTGGAGTAGTTTGAGATTAGAAGCACTTGAACTTGTATGATGGTAAAGTGAATCCTGTGAAATTACTGATATTTGACCATGTTGAACCTATATTAGTAGAAACTTCATATGGTTAAATATAATAAGGTGAAGATTCAGGAAAGTTTAATATTTGAACAAAATATGTTTGTGTTAGTCGCTCAGTTGTGTCCACTCTTTGCAACTCCATGGACTGTAGCCTGCCGGGCTCCTCTCTACATGGGATTCAGGTGACTTGGGAAAAGATGCTAGTTCACAAACAGAGGCTTCCCAGTTGGCATGAGTGGTAAAGAACCTGCCTACCAATGCAGGAGATGAAGGGGAAGTGGGTTCAATCCCTGGGTTGGGAAGATTTCCTGGAGAAGGGAACGGCAACCCACTCCAGTATTCTTGCCTGGAGAATCCCATGAGCCAAGGAGCCTGGAGGGCTACAGTCCATCCACAGGGTCGTAGAGTCGAACACAACTGAAGCGACTTAGCATGCATACACCACAAACAGAAAATTAAGGAAGGAAAGCCAAGTGATATGTGTTTTAGATGAAGGCTGGGAGAGTGAATAGGATCTCAAAGGGAAGGGAAGACAGGGTTGAGAAAATAAGAAGATCAAAGAGCCACTTTTTAAGGTGGGGCAGGGGGCAGGTGGCAAAGGCATGGTCAGAAGTAGAAGGGGCTATGGACTGGTTGAGCAGGATCTTGCCTGATGAGAAATGAACATTAGTCATTGGATCTGATGATCAGAAGATGATGCACAGTCTTTGGGGAAGTTAATTTAGTAGTGGAATGAGGATGAAGCCAGACTCTTTAGGAAAAAGAAAGCCCTGGATGAACATGGTCAGAGCCTTCTATGAACAAAGGGGCAGTATCAATCTGTCAGTCTGGCTGGTCAATAGAAGAAAATCCACCACGCTCCACGATTTCTGCCCCTAAAGAAGACCAAGCAGTGATCTTTTGTAATTTCGTGCATGTTTGGGCTTCCCTTTGGCAGAGCCCTTTCCCTTAGGAGCACTCCAGAATATAAATAGAAGAAACAGTTTTCAAGAAGTTCCAATTTACAATTAAGAATGAGAACCATGTTTACTATGATACATTGGTGATGCTTGTGAATTTCCACCCTGACCTCAGCTATCAGGCCTGAAGCGTTCACACCCAGGTGCAGAAGGCTGTGGAGGCAGCTGGTGCCTTGTGCTCCTGTAAGGCTGCCAGGGTCCTTGGATCAGGAATGGAGATAACCTAACAGAAGCTGGCACAAGCAACCATAGCCTGGAAGGAACTCTTTTTCCTTCTTGGGTTTTGTTTAGCCCAAACAGCAAAGCTTTAATCAAATGCCATCTAGGCAACAATCATGACTCAGTAAATAAACTTATTAGTTCCAATTTACATTATTCCTTCATAAGACATTCTCATATTTTTGGTTATGTGGCTATTACTTTCATTTCTATCTCGTGTATATATTTTTATTGTTTGGGTTATTAAAAACTCTTTGGAGAAGATTTTATTATAGGAGGAACTACATCAACACCAAGTGGAAATCACAGATAAAATTAATCACACTCTGGAGACTATGAAGATAACAAGAAAATTAACTAGATCATATTCACATTGCCATGGTCAACTGAACATTGAATCCTGATGTCAATTACTGTATTATTTTAGGGATTACTATGTCAAGACCATTTTCATAAATTACTTTTTCCCTAACTTTGGTATGATTACATTTGAAACTTTAGTATTAAAACTAAATTTTTCATTAGGCTCAACCTTTAATTCTTTTCTCCTAGTAGCCATCACACAGAAGTAGGATTATATAAATTTTTTCTTTTTTATGCATAATGCAGGAGACCAGGGTTTGATCCCTGGGTTGGGAAGATCCCCTGGAGAAGGGAATGGCTACCCACTCCAGTATTCTTGCCTGGAGAATTCCATGGGCAGAGGAACCTGGCTGGCTACAGTGCATGGAATCACGAAGAGCTGGACACGACTGAGCAACCAACACACACACACACACACACACACACACACCCTCCCATTATGAGGCCCAAGAACTAGAAGACTCCACTGTCTGTGTTGTGGGCCACACCCTGATCCTGTCTGTCAAGGAGATGTCTTAGGACAAGCCTGGACCAGAGCTAACAGGAGCAGATGGAAGACAGAGGGTATTCTAAGTGCTTATACTAATTGCATTTTTCTAAAATACCCTTATTTGATTTTCTTAACTTTTTGATGGATGTACAAGTGAGACATGAAGAAGATAGAGTTAACATTTTCTTAACATAAAATGAAAAGAGTTGAGAATAGGATACGACATTTTACCATGAATAACATCATTAGAGTTTACTGTTGCAAAGAAAAATGTGCAGAGTTCAGATATGGGTAAAACAATTGCCTCTGGCTTTTGAACAACTGAGAATCTAAGGGCCTACTCAGGGCAAATCATTAAAAAAAAAAAAAAAAAAAAGAGCCCTAGAAATCTATGTCATGATTAGGAAAAATTCAGCTTAAAATAAGCTAAAAGAAAAGGAACATAGTTTCTTCTTTCAGTGGGAGAAATATGTGGCTGGTAATCATAACTGTGGACTTCCCCAGGGGCCCAGCGGTGAAAGAATCTGCCTGCAATGCAGGAGTTACAGGTTCGATCCCTGAGTTGGGAAGATCTCCTGGAGGAGGGCAGGGCCACCCACTCCAGTATTCTTGCCCGGGAAATCCCATGGACAGAGGAGCCTGGCATGGCACTACAGCCATGGGGTCACGAAGAGTCGGACATGACTGAGCAACTGAGCGCACATGCAGTCATGACTGTGCCTCTCAGTCAACCACGTTTCCTGAGGACCTACTGGGTGCTGGTGGTCTAGGCACTGGGAATGCAATAGTGGAAGATCTCTGCCCTCGCAGAGTGTACCATACATTCTTCTGTTATTCCTTCCGTGTGCCAGGCTCTGGGAACACAGAGGAGGATGTTTCTCAGCCTTAATATCACAGTTGCAGAGGCAGAGGAACTTATAAACACTCAAGTAAGGGCAATACTATAATGTACTAAAGACAAACCATTACTCAGTCATTGGAGGGAGACATTTATTTAACAGTGTATTTTCTGGATGCTTAGAAAATACGTCTGATGTAACTCTTGGTTTTCTTTCAGTTTTTGAGATTGGCCAGGAGCCCTATGGCCTAAGGAAGTTGTTAGAACATCTCTGCTGGACTTTTGTTTATGCTTCCCATTGGCTCCTGTTGTTTCCGTCATTCTGAATCAATTCATTCTTTTATTTGTTCTGTGTTTAAAGGTGCCTTCTGGGAACAACAAACAGAGAACCCAAGTTTTATTGACCCCTCTTGATTAGTGCAAGATTTTCCTGTCCTTTGGTGTGGGCCTACCAAGTAAAAAGCATCTTTTAATAACAATGCTGGAACAAAGATTAGTTTGGTGGGTTGTTTTGTATGCAGCCAAGGTGCTAATTACTGCCAGGAGAAAAGCTAGTCAGTTTCACCACAGTCTATTCTTCGTTACCGGGTCACATGCTTTTGGTCACACAGCCATCACCAATCTTTTTAGCTAGACATATATGTCTGCCAGAGTTGTATCCTGTATGTATCAAAAGAAGAATGAAGTATCATAACATGGCTCATTCTAATCATTTTTTTTATGGACTTCAAACAATTCCTTTCAACAGTGTTTGATCTCTTTTTTTGGTAAAGTTCCACAAACCAAATAAAAATACAATTCTAATTTTACATAAGGCATTTGTAGCTATTCCTTAGTCCTCACAATTATTTTAGAAAACAAACATGTGTCTTGGTTACGAGAAACAGCTGCCACCTGAAAAGGAGGAGCCTGGTGCTGCTTTTTGCTCTTGGAGTCAGATCAAGGCTTCCATTCTTTTCCCGATAACTTTCCTCATTGGATTAAAATGGCATGATGGGAACCATTCCATGATAAATAATGATTTCTTCCATTACTGTTTTATTATTGTGCTGGTAGAAACCAAGCCTTCATTTGGTCAGGGTTATGTTCTGCTTTTCCTTTTTTAAATGATTGGGATTTAAATATCAGCTCTCTTGGGTTTTTGCACTGAATGAGCAAATATAATGACGTACAAAACTCTTGGGCCTTAGCACAAGTCAACACAGTATACCAAATGACCCTACTGGTCATTCCTTTTTTTCACCACCGATGTATGGGCAGTTAAGAATGTCACTGACACAGAAGCAGACATACAATCCAGCAGCTTTCTACAGAGCTACATGTCGAAACATTTGCCAGAAATGTAAAATAATGCCAAATTCCTTGCTTTTTTTTCTTTTAGAAAATGTAGTTATTTTTCATAAAAGTACGTTTATGCATGATAACACGCAATGGATTTGCATTGTGCTTAATGAAATTAATTAAGATTTTTTGGATGTGGACCATTTTCAAAGTCTTTAATGACTTCATTACAATATTGTTTCTGTTTTTTTTTTTTTTTTGGCTATGAGGCATGTGAGATCTTAGCTCCCCAACCAGGGATCAAACCTGTACCCCCTTTATTAGAAGGCAAAGTCTTAAGCACCAGACTGCTAGGGAAGTCCCATGTATTTTAAAATAAGGCTATAAATTCAGCTTTTAAAAATTTCTCAGGTTTAATTTTTAATACAGTGAATATAAAAAGATATAGCTTACATAAACAAAAAGTCTTTGAGATCCTCAATAAATTTTCAGAGCATTTTTTGGAGCATGAGGGGGCCACAGGGCCAGAAAAGATTTTTTTTTAAAGTGCAAAAAAAAAAAAAAAAATAAAGTGCAGAAAATCAGGAGGCCTCATTGCCTAGTATTATGTAAAATCTATGTAAGGCAACTGGAACCCTGGTTGGAATGTCATTGTTTATATTGGGAGTTCATGACTTCTTGCTAAGGTAATTAGCAAGATTATAGATTATAATTCAGATTATAGAGCTATAAATGTATAATTCAGGAAAATAATATAAGTGAGTTAATGTAGCATAATGTAAAGTTGCAGAAATTAGAGGCAGGGTGCCTGAATTTGAATCCTCCCTTCACCATATACTACTTGTGTAATCACTGAACAGATTGTTTTATTTCGTCAGTTCTCAGTTTCTTCATTTGTAAAAGAGAAATACGAATATTCCTTGAGGTATTGTTTAGCTAAATGGCTGCAGGAATTGGATGAAATAATACATGTAAATGGAACAGTGATTGTATCAGAATCATCATTCATCAAATACTATCTATTATTTTGTTTCTTCCTGTCCAATACCTCTCCCACTTATTACGTTCCTTTCATTGCTTTCAGTTTCTAATATTTTAGTTGATAACTTAATTGATAAAAATAATGCTCTCTAATTTTTAATTGCTGAAATAGTTTTACGATGCACTCTAAATGGGCATGTACATATACTACGGAAAGTTTTCAGGATGTCAGTAAACTAATGCTTCAGGGCTTCCCTGGTGGCGCAGTGGTAAAGAATCCACCGGCCAATGTAGGAGATACAAGTTCAATCCCTAGTCCAGAAAGATCCCCTGGAGAAGGAAATGGTAACCCACTCCAGTATTCTTGCCTGGGATTTGGAAATCCCGTGGACAGAGGAGCCTGGCAGGCTACAGTTCATGGGGTTGCAAGAGCTGGACACGACTTAGTGACTAAACAACAACAACTAATGCTTCAGGTAAACAAACCTGGAAATTTCCAACCTGCTGATTCCAATAAAACAACAGCATGTAAAACAGTCTTAAAGTAGCACACACACGCCAACTTAATAAGCCGAGAGACCATGCTTAATACTTAAATCTGTAATTTTTTTAACGTTCATAAATCTTTGCAAATAGGTTAGGGCCTTGAGACATTTTTCTTGGGTTAGGCAGGTTTTGGAAACAATCCAGGATTTATAATACCAGAAGAGGAACATTCTTCAACAGTGGCAAGGATGAAAAGATTAACATAGCAAATAGGGATTTTGTAAAGAAGGTTTTTTATGTCGGGATTTACATTAAACAAACTAGCCATGTGTTTACCATTTCCTGTCTTTACTCTTAGTGTCTCTTTACTCCTTTTACTCCTCACGTCTAGTGTCCTCATGTTGGCAGAATCAAACATCTTGATTTTAAGAAATACAAACTTTGTCTTACTGCACCCCAGAGAACGTGTATCGGGTGAGAAACAATCCAAGGGAACAACTTTTGTAAAACTGACCTTTTAGAGAAGGGACATGTGGGCACAGCGGGAAAAGGGAAGGATGGAAGGAACTGGGAGAGAAGCCCTGATGTATATACGTGACCACGTGTAAAGTAGGTGACTAGTGGAGAAGGCGATGGCACCCCACTCCAGTAATCTTACCTGGAAAATCCCATGGACGGAGGAGCCTGGAGGGCTGCAGTCCATGAGGTCATGAAGAGTCGGACACAACTGAGCGACTTCACTTTCACTTTTCACTTTCATGCATTGGAGAAGGAAATGTCAACCCACTCCAGTGTTCTTGCCTGGAGAATCCCAGGGACGGGGGAGCCTGATGGGCTGCCATCTATGGAGTCGCACAGAGTTGGACACGACTGAAGCAACTTAGCAGTAGCAGCAGTGGGAAGCTGCTGGATAACGCAGGGAGTTCAGCCTGGGTATCAGTGTGATAACCTAGAGGGGTGGGGATTTGGATGGGAGTGGGAGGGAGGCATAAGAGAGAGGGGATATATGTATATTCATAGTGATTTACACAACATTGTAAATTAGTTATCGTGTTTGATGAAACCTCAAAAAAAGAGAAAAAACCCACCAAAACTGACCTTTTGACATGAGTCCTTCAATTTGTTTTACTTTGTAGAATTTGCCCACAACTAGCCTTTTATGCATAAAAAAATTCTGCTACTTTACAGGAATGAGAGAAGACAGATTCTGTGCATTATGAGAACTCGTTTGGCTTCAGAGATTCCTGCTAAGACTTGGTGAAGTTCATTCCACACACAGGTTGCATTTGTACCTATGCAATCCCATAAAGACAAAAGGAGTTCTTAATAAAGCAGGCAGGCTGCCCAGACATTGTGGGCTAAATGTAGGGATAGACAGACATGTATTATTTTATGTTATTAATATATTGGGCTTCCCTGGTGGCTCAGTGGTAAAGAATCTGCCTGCCAGTGCAAGAGCCCTGAACCAGGAATATCTCCTGGAGAAGGAAATGGCAACCTGCTCCAGTATTCTTGCCTGGGAAATCCCGTGGACAGAGAAACCTGATGGGCTACAGTCCATGGGGTAGCAAAGAGTCACATATGACTTAGTGACTAAACAACATTAATATATTAGAAGGTAAAATGAGTCCAGATACATTTTTAAAAGAGTTCTGTGCCTCAATCCATCACTCACAAGTGAATTTAGGCATTAGACCACTCCTAGATTTCTAAGGAGAAAAATAAGGGGGTATCCCCAAATCATCTCTACTGATGTTATAAGTCTGCCTTCTTGAGGATCAGTTTCCTTGCCTTAGACTTAACAAGAGTTTGGTCTTCCTACTGTCTAGTTGGTGGTAAAGTACGAGCAAATCATATGAGATTTAGTATATAAGCTTTCTTCTAAGGATGCTAAAATGTTTTTTTATTGTTAATTGATTATTCCACAGAAGTATGGTTTTTAAAATTCCTTTCACTTGAACCATATCCCTTGCTTTTATTTCCTGAGGTTCAGCTGTTTAATTCACATCTGTCATCTGCTTCTTACTCCTGTTTTGTATTTTGTTTCCTGTTTGTGTTTCTTTTCCTTTAATCATTTCTCTGCCCGCCTTTCATATTCATCTATTTATACTCCTTCTAATTCTGTCATCTATTTTTATACCCTAAATCCTGGCCAGACTTCTTTTGTCTTTTCCTCTAATCTAACCATTAAGAGATTATTTAGTGGTAGTTAGGTTAGCTACCAAATGGCATTACAAAGGCAATATAAAATGTTTTCCTCTAACTTAGGAAGGAAAGAGGTATGGTTTAAGATTGGGAAAGTACTAGAAATAGTTTCACTTGAGTGTCAGTGGAAGAAAACTACTTTCAGAATATGAATAATGGTGACTTTCTAATTTTGTAACATTTCTCAGTCGTGTAAGTATTTGGATCCTGCCATTCATTTTATATTCGAGTTCAATAGGCAAATAACCAAAGCTTAATCCTAAAGAATTTGTATTCCTAGTAACTAATGAGTATTCACTAAATGTTTGAACTGAACTGAATTGTTTGTTAAAGTAAGAAAAGAAATTCCACAGGGTCAGTCTTCAAGTATATACTCTATCAGCACTCTAGTTCTAGGTTCAATTGCAAATACTTGAACACAAATGGAATGATTAATGGCTCTCATTGCATAAACAAATAAGCTAGGAATGCTGAACTATCACTTTAGGTACTTGTCTTAAAACCTATGAAAGTAATGACCTGAAAGACTCTGTTGAAACTTTCTTATTTGGCTATTGTTTATGCATTACAGCAAATGAATTAAAGAACACTTTCCTTGGTTATGGCTTCCTGATTACAAAGTATTAAGGTGTTTTGTTTAAAATATTTGAATATATAGTTTTCAACCTCTGTTAATACAAAGCTCTCTGAAATGGTTTTAAGCAAATTTATTTTTAAAATGTCCATGGTCTTAAGAAATTTCTTTTCTAGGATGCAATTATAGCAAGTCCTTTGCCACTGAAAATGAGGGGCTGAGATAGATGTTTTATATAAAAGCATTAACATTATTATTTGCATGCCTTGTATCAGAAAGTGTTCAATCAGAGAAGGAACAGCAGTAAGAGGTGTGTATTAAGACATATATTGCAAGGAATTGGCTTATGTATTCCTGGGGATGGTAGACAAGTCCCACATCAACAGGCAGGCTGTCAGGACAGGCAGGCTAGAACTCTGGAGCTGAAGATGCTGTCTACCAGTTGAGTTTCTTCTTTACCTAAGCCTCATCTCCGCTCTTAAAGGCCTTTCAACTGATGGAATCAGGCCCACCCAAATTATTTACTTAATGTCGACTGATTCTGAACTTGAATTACATCAGCAACTAAATGAATGCTTGATTGAATAATTGGGCATTGTAGCTTAGCCAAGTAGATCCATCAAAAGACCATTATACCCCAGAAACACTTCAATTTACTTTTAATAACCTGCCCCTTATTTATTGACTTTTAGAGTGGGATTTTTTTTGTCCTTTTGCCTTTTATAATTCTCTATTTTATTGATTTTAAAATGTGATGCTTCTGTCAAAAGGGCTTATTTTTCCCAATTAAGAAAAGTTGTTGAAAGCTTGCTTATTTTGCTTGTAATACTATATTTCATAATCATTATTTCAGAATACATTCTAAGTCTCTACTGAAGCCGTGTCCATTAGAAATAAACATAGTCAGTGACTTCTTTCTTGAGATTTATAACAAGAAAAAAGTGAATATAAATATATACCTAAACTTAATAAAATTTATCTCATTTTTCTAAAAGGCCCTATATATACATTTAGAGTAATGAAGAAAGACTTGTATCCATTATATGCTTCTAAGAAGCATCTGGAGCTTATATTGTAAGTGGCCATCTGAAATCATTCTGTCCTCAGCCTATATTGAATATTTACAATGTAGAGATGTAGGCTCAATATATTTGGGGATTTACAGAGTAACTGGAAAGACAGATCATATTGGAAAGCTGAATAAGAATAAAATCAAAGATACATGCAAATAGTTACATGTAAAATAGTCTAAGAACAATTCTTGTGTCAGTATGAGGTTGCGTTTGGAGTCATGGTAAGAAATAAATAGCATACTAGTAAGGGATTCAAGGAATTCCCAAGTGGCACTGTGGGAAAGAATCTGCCTGCAGTGCAGGAGGTGTGGGTTTGATCCCTGTGTCAGAAAGATCCCCTGGAGAAGGAAATGGCAACCTACTCCAGTATTCTTGCCTGGGAAATCCCATGGATAGAGGAACCTGATGGGTAACAGTCCTTGTGGTCTCAGAGTTGGACATGACTTAGCGACTAAACCACCATCACCTCTAAGCGATGCAAACACACAGAGATGTTTTGTTTGTTTTCATCTATAAAACATGCCATCATCTGAGCCAGCTTAGAGGGCATTTATAATAAGTGTGATTGTATCTACTAACGATGAGAATTATCCAAGGGCAGAAGGTCAGAATAGCTTCCCCAAATCAACTGCCTGCTGAGAACATTACAAATGTCAGGATGAAAGTCTCCTACGCCAATAGCATTTGTACCATAGTTCATTAAGATCAGCGAGTCTCAGGGATTTGCTTAGAAATTCAGACATTCTTACACATTAACTATTTAATGGATTCTATGATCTATTATAATTCATGTGAGCACTGTTTTTATTAAGCAATTACTAATACCTCATGCTTCACAAATTATACTCTGTTCCATCTTTAACTTGCCGCCAGCACACACACACACACACGTATTAGTGCCATACGTGTTTCTCCCTCCATTTTCTACGTGACTTCCTCATAGTCCCTGCATTTTCTTCCTTACGTAGCATTTTGCTCACGTCTCATTTCTTTCACCAAGCATTTACTGTAAAGTCTGTACAGAACATTGTTCTATTATATGGATGTTATATGTGGTATTAATTTTATTTTGGTTTGGTGACTCATTCATATAAATATAGTTATGTGCATTCTTTCTCTGATAAAAAATACTTCATAAATGTTTTTAGTGATGATGATGTTTCAGCATCTATTCCATGCTTAAAGTACTACTGTATTTCCAAGGGAACTGTTCTTACAGAATTTATAATTAGCTTATGTATTGCTTGTGTATGTATTTAAACACAAGAATATAATGGAGGGATGACAATTGAGTCCACTGGTTTTGATGTTTGGGATATGTTTATTTCATAAATAATATTTTTCAAAAGCATGGTGTTCAATTGGCTGCATATAATATCTGGCAAAATAGACATTTATAATGGGCAAGTATGTACGTTTTCTCTGGAGAAGGGCATGGCAACCCACTCCAGTACTCTTGGCTGGAGAATCCCATGGACAGAGGAGCCTGGTGGGATACAGTCCATGGGGTCACACAGAGTTGGGCACAACTGAGCACGTATGTACGTATGAGCAGCAGCATATGTATGATTTCGAACTGTGGTGCTGGAGAAGATTCTTGAGAGTCCCTTGGACAGCAAGAAGATCAAACCAGTCAATCCTAAAGGAAACCGACCTGAATATTCTCTGGAAGGACTGAAGGTGAAGTCCTAATACTTTCACTATCTGAGGCAAAGAGCTGACTCATTGGAAAAGACCCTGATTCTGGGAAAGATTGAGGGCAGGAAGAGAAGGGGTCAGCAGAGGATGAGGTGGTTGGATGGCATCATCAACTTAATGGACATGGGTCTGAGCAAACTCCGGAGATGGTGAAGGACAGGGAAGCCTTGCATGCTGTAGTCCACGGGATCGCAAAGAATTGGAAATGACTTAGTGACTGAACAACAAACAAACATAGGCATTTCTTACATTTGAAAACATTTTCATTAGCATATAAAACTAGGGCAGAGATATGGTTGCCAGGAACATTTATAGCTAGAAGACATCATTTATCCTTATCCCTCTGCCTAGAATACTTTCTTCTCACATTTCCTTCTGGCAAGTCCTTTATCATTCCAAAAGACACAGAAAATATTACTTTTTCTGTTAAATAACCTATATTTTCCCTGAGATAGTCATATCTTTGCACTCCCCGAATTCCCTCATCTTTATCAGAGAGTGCAAGTCATATTTGTATGTAATTATGTTGGATTACCTTTGTGTCTCCAGTTCAACAGCAAATTCTCAAAGGTAGGCTGAATCCTGTTTACCTCTTGTGTTTCTCCAGGTCTGTATATTGTGCTTGGGGTAGAGTAGATGCTTTCAAATATCTGTTGTGTTAATGAAAAATTTAATTGAAAAATACATTAAGGATTTTTTTTTACATTCTTTCTATCAACCAGCATTGACCAAAATAGAATGCCTCAAAATGATACATTTCTTGTGAAAAAGCTTGACATAAAAGGAGGAAGAGGATGTTTGGCCCTTGAGTCAGATTATAAAAGAGCTCTTGATTGATAATTCAGTTCAAACACATACATTTCTCGTGGCAAAAATATACCCTCTAAAAAGATGTCATCTTGTTCCCTTGACATCTTCCCCCTTGAACTCTGTGCTCTAAATCACCAGACTGAATCCAGAGGTTCTTGTTTTTTTCTGTGCTTGGCACGCTTTTCTCTGCTTAGGAAACATCCACCCACCTTCAAGATTAAACTCTAATGCCTTCTCTTTTATAAATCCTTTCTTGCACCCCCTGGAATACTTACCTATATCATCTTCTAATATCCAGGAGTACTTGGATGATTTTCTATGACAGTCTTGTCACTTGGTGTTTAGTTGATTATTCATGGCTACTATCACATGGCGAGGATTGCAAAACTCAACAAATATTTGTTACAGTTTGAAGAAGAGTCAATGGGCACTGATTTCTTATTCTCATATGCAAGCTAAATAACTTAGAAAATTCACAGCAACGTGGGAACTCTCTCAACATATATGAGCTTAAAACAAAGACATGAAACTTGAATATGATTATGTAAACTGATACTGATTGCTCTTTGGATTATAAAACCTAATCAATTTATTGTTGTATGACCAGGGCCTAGCACTGTACTTGATATATAGCACAAATCAACACATAGCTACTGAATTAATAGACATGTATAACAATTTTTATCTGAGATTCTTAAGATTGACATGTGTCATAATCTTGTTTGACATATTCTCAGGACATGCAAATAGGTACAATGTCCATGTGACTGTCAATTCTAGCACTAGCCTGAAAATGTCACAAAGGAAGGGACAATGCTTAGTTATCTAACTGTTGACTCTTTAGTACTTAGAGATGTTCATTTACAATTTTTTTGAATATTGTTAAATGCTAAACTCCTAGGCATTACAGAATAGTTTACTTTGATGAGAAGGAAAAAAGTCCTACTTATATTAGTATCTTTTATTCCAGTTACATATGCTTTCTTTTAAATAATGATTGGATTCATGAATAATTTAATTAACAAGCTCATTAAGTGATTTATTGGAAATATTGAGGTAGGGATAATATTTTAGTCAAATATCTTGTATTCATATAATAAAATAGAACATGATATTTATACATGTTATCTATAAGTAAAGGTTAAAAATTTTGGAAGTTGAGAGTTACTTCAGCTCATCCAGAGAAATGCTTTTGTACAGCTCAAGATAGCGATTGTGTGTGCTTCATTTCTCAGTTGTGTCTGACTCTTTGAAGCCACAGGGACTGTAGTCAGCGAGGCTTTTCTGTGCATGGAATTTTCTAGGCAAGAATACTGGAGTGAGGTGCCATTTCCTATTCCAGGGGATCTTCCTGACCCAGGGATTGAACCCAGGTCTGTCTCCTGCACTGGCAGGTGGATTCTTTACCAGTAGGGTCACCTGGGAAGCCCCAATATGGTGCTTAATACAATCTCATGATTGAATTAAAGAAAGTAATTTACTCAATGGCAAAAGTTTATGTTCAGAGTTGAGAAGACCCCCTCCCCTCCAAAAAAATCCCCAAATCAGAAATGTTACCTTTGTCTTGTAAGCTTTGAGTTTTCCTCTGATACAGATGCCATGGATAAATGTTATCCAGTATTCTTGCCTGGAAAATCCCATGGACAGAGGAACCTGGTGGGCTACAGTTCATGGGGTTGCAAGAGTCAGACTCGACTCAGCGACTAAATCACTACCACATACCTATTATGGCTATGCATCCTTAAAAAGATCTTTACATATTTTCCCACTTGAGTGATAATTTTGATGGTTAGAAATAATTTTCTTTCAGATTCCATGGTCTGCTAGTTTCCAATGTTGTAGTTAAGATGCCTGATGTTACTTTGATCCTTGATCCTTTGATTTTGATTATTTTTTTCCTCAGTAAATTTTATAATTTATATCTTTTATGCACAGAGTTCTGATTTTTTTTCTGATGCTGTATTTTCACACAGGTCTTTTTTTGTCTTAGGAACTTGTGGACCTTTTCAGTCCAAAAGCTCATACCAAGGTCTGGGGAATCATTTCCTCTCTAGTTGTTTTTTTGGTTCTCTGTCTTTCTAGAAGGCCTCTATTTTGATATTGATTCCTAATTTTCTCATCTACTTTATATATATATATATATATTTTGAATTTTTTCTTATACTTCCTGGGAAACTTTTTCAACTTTGCTTTCAATCTGTTTTTAACATTTTCTACTCCTGTAATCTTCTTTTCGAAATTTTCTAGTTCTTTTATCAGAATGTTCTTTTTTTTTTTTAACAAGACCATTCTAGAGTTCCCTGGTGGTACAGTGGTTAGGACTCTACACTTTCACTGACAAGGCCTAAGTTAAATCCCTGGTGGAAGAAATAAGATCCTGCATGCCTTGTGGCTTGGCAAAAAAAAAAAAAAAATAAAAAATTCTATTTTCACTTTAAGAATATTATATACTCTCATATTTTTGAAGATAGTAATTAAAGTTTTGGGATGTTTTCTTCTGCTACTTGCATTTCCTATGTTCTTTTCTGAGTTACTTCTTTGATTATTTTGACGTTTGCCTTTCAGGTTAGAAATTAATTAGAGAGAGAGAGAGAGAGAGTGTGTGTGTGTTGGAAGGACCTCCCAGGTGGTAGGTCTCGAGTAGGGTGATCTGGCTGGGTTGTTTCATTGGAGAAGCAGTCAACAACCAGCATATATGTGTGTACCCTCTTGGTCTGCTTGATCTGGATGGTTTCCCCTGAAAAGGATTTTCTGTTCTTAGAAGGATGAGAATAAGTCAGTTAGTGTTTCCTTAGGGTTAACAGCTTCCCATGTGCCTCAGCTGGTAAAGAATCCTCCCACAATGTGGAGACCTCGGTTCGATCCCTGGGTTGAGAAGATCCCCTGGAGAAGGGAAAGGCTACCCACTCCAGTATTCTGGCCTGGAGAATTCCATGGACTATAGGTTGTAAAGAATCGGACACGACTGAGTGACTTTCACTTTCAGGGTTAACAGGGCTAAATTGTGGGAGACTTTTCTTACACGGGGTTTTCACCACATCTGCAGTTCTCAGTTTCAAGGGCTCACTTTCTAGCCAGCGGAGTCTGGTGTCTGCTCTTACATTCTCCCCAGTTCAACCTTTCTGGAAGGCATGCTTGTCTTCTGCCTGGGTGGATGAGGTGCAGTTACTCAGTATGGTGGGGGAAGAGTCAGGATCTGGGGGCTAACCACTACATACCTGCACAGTTAGCTTATCTTAGTTTTATTTTTAACTGAATCCTTACCTTCAGGTACACAGTCCCTCCAATTTCTGGGCTGCTTTGGGTTTCTGCAGCCCAGATGGTTTTTACTGCTGGCCTTTCTCTGCTGCCAACTCAGGTCCTGGCTCCCTCTATTCTGTAAAGTTAGATATTAATCAATTCACTGGTTTCTAGCTTCCAACAATTGGCTCCTGCCACATCTTCTCTACCATTGATCCTTGTGCATTTATGTTTTATAAAAAAAATCCCCTTATCATTTGAGTGACTTTCAGTAGGAAACAGAAGAAAATACCTGTATGCAATCTACCTGTGTTTCTCTCCTGTATTTTCCATAGTCATTCACTTAACCATATGTGTTATCTCATCAAGAAATTCTGCCTGGGCTTTAACCATATTAAATCTGGACCTCTGTCATCCTTTCCCCAGATCCCTACCTTTTTCTTCTGTCTCACTTTTCCATATGACCCTTTCTCAAGTGATTTTGGAATATGCTTTTCTTTATAAAATGTCTCAGGGGGCTCCTAATGGACTTAAAATTATATTTAATGAATTCAAACTCTATAATCCATGCTTCTGGATGCTTTGGCTCAGTGTCAAAAAAAAAAAAAAAAAAAAGAGAGAGAGAGAAAGGCGAGAAAACAGGATTATTAGTTGCAATAGCCTAGGGGAAAGATTATGACCTAAAAATCCACTTCTTCCCTTTTTCATATATTCCATACAGTTTTTAAGCTTAACTGAAATGAAATTTTGTAATTCTGTTAGTTAAACTGTATTTGCTGGGCTTCCTTGATGGCTCAGTGGTGAAGAACCTGCCAATCATGACGCTAGTTCGATCCCTGGGTTGGGAAGATCCCCTGGAGGAGGGCATGGCAATCCACTCCAGCATTCTTTCCTAGAGAATTCCATGGACAGAGAAGTCTGGTGGGCTACAGTCTATGGGGTCACAAAGAGTCAGACAGAAATGGAGTGACTTAACACACCCACATGCAAGCTGTATTTAATACTACCAAATATTAATCAAAATTTGCTAATTTCAATTAATTTACCATTTTAGAAATCCACCGCAGAATAAATTCCTTTCACTATTTTTTTATAACTGAAATATACATGAAGCAGGTTTTCTTATGACTATCTAAAAGAAATAATTCAAATTTGGTTTAATTTTTACATTATAAGTGTTGACTAAAAAACTAAATGCAAAAACTGAAAGTTAAGAACTATGTTTTATTCCATGGAAATTTTTAGGATTTCATCTCAAGTAACCCTGAGAGAACTGCTCTGTGGAAGCAATGTTGGGGGAACCAGCACATATGAGTTTTGCAACAAAGAGCAGATTGCACAAAGTACTAGTAGTGCGCAGTCTCGTCTGACTCTTGCAACACCAGGGACTGTAGCCCCCCCAGGCCCCTCTGTCCATGGGGTTTTTCCAGGCAAGAATACTGGAGTGGATTGCCATTTCCTTCTCTAGGGGACCTTCCTGACCCAGGAATCAAGCCTGGGTCTCCTGCATATTGTACATTGGCAGGCAGATTCTTTACCAATGAGCCACTTGGTAAGCCCAAGATTACTGTTAATTAAAGAAAACTAGACCTCTCAAGCTCTAAGGGATTTCATATTTTTCTGTGTATGGAAACATGCAGGAATTTGGGCTCACTGAAATCATTCCTTTGATATGCATCTCTGAGCCTGCCCTGTGCTTTCTCATCCAGAGTATCCTGAGGGCTCACCATGGGGAGTGGCAGTCTGATTGCTGCTGAAAGTGTTATTCACTCAGTTGAGACCAACTCTTTGCAACCCTAATGGACTGTAGCCCGCCAGGCTCCTCTGTCTATGGAATTCTCCAGGCAAGAATGCTGGCATGGGTTGCCATTCCCTTCTCCAGGGGATCTTCCCAACCCAAGGATCAAACCCAAGTCTCCTGCATCACAGGCAGATTGTTTACATCTGAGCCATCAAGGAAGCCTTGTGGTGGCTTCCAGAAGGCAGGTATTTTTTGTTCCCTTCCTAATTCCCTCAGGGCTCACCAGCACACTATAGGCTCTGGTTGCAATTGTGACATCATGTGACTGAATCATTATGACATCACATGACTGACATCATTTGTTTACTAATATGGCAGACAATATTCTATTTCTTATAAGGTATTTTATGTATTTTATGTTTTTAGAGGGTAATAAAATCAAATTGTAAAACACCTATCTGTAGTGATAATGATTCAATAGCAATGAATGGATTCTAGGTTTTCTTATCTCCAAATCCAACATACTCAAATCATTCTTTAATATGTAATATGTTCAGAATAGTAACATGTTAAAAATTAGTGAAATAGGTGTTTTTCTTAATTGTATATAGGGTTTGCTTCATTTGGAATTGCATTTAGACTTTTCTATATTAAAGATAATCACTGTCTATATCAAATGTCTTATTACTCATCTAACATCACATCACTGTGTTAAAGTAGACACAAACATTGTTTACCAAATATCTGGTGGTGACTATTCTGACCATGCATTTCCTGGGCTACACATACCCTCAACATTCTCAGCCTCTAAAGTCTCATAATGTGGAGTTAAAGTTTAATAGGTCTTTGCTGATAACATGCATTGATAGAGAGTTGCCTGACCTGCTCAACTTGTTCCTAATGACTTACCATTCAGAGCAGACGTCCACCAGACATTACCCAAAGAGCTGGATGCACACTGGTGTGTTTTTGTTGTTGTTTTTCTTTTTTTCTGGCCATGCCACACAGCATGTGGGATCTTAATTCCCTACCGGGAATTGATTCCACAGGCTGTGCTGTGGAAATGCAGAATCCTAACCATTGAACCACCAGGGAATTCCTTGATATGTTTTCCTTTTCATCAGTCACCATGCTTTAGATGGGCCATCCCTTTTGGATGTTATTAGAATCCTTTGTGTTGATACTGTGAATTTTAAGTTTATTAAATGTTTCAAAGATTACCAAAAAACGTTATCTACTTATGTATCTTCCTACAGCCTGGGTTTTTTTTTTTTTAACATGATTTCTAGAGGTTTATTTCAGCAATTACATGTGAGAAAAAAATTAGTTTTGCCTGACTACCATTTATTTCATTTAAGCAGCCTTGTAAGTTAGCAGAAAAAATCCTGGCTAGTAAATGTTGAGAACACGGCAATGGAGCATCTTATTGTAGAATAAACACGCATTAACGTGAGGATCTTGGCTGTTTGACTATCAGAAACTGTTTATTGCTCTGGATAAATTCTAAAGTAGCTTTCACCCAGGTTATCTAAACATAGAGTCATTGATAATTTTTTCTTCGTTATTAATTTTTATACAAACTGATGTTTAAATTTACAATAGAATTGACGTAGTTTACTGGATTTTAAAAGATTCTGTAGAACATACCCAAATTTCTGCTTTGTAAGGATTCTTCGAGAAGAATCCTAAGATGTCTCACATTTGCTCAGTGTGAGAACATGTGCATATCAGTGAATAAATGAAAAAGTATCATGTACAGTGAGCATCACTTTGTATCAAGTAGTGGAGGTCTCTAAGGAGAACCAACATATAGCTCCTTGAAAGTGAAAGTGAAGTCCCTCAGTCGTGTCAGACTCTTTGTGACCCCATGGACTGTAGCCTACCAGGCTCCTCTGTCCATGGGATTTTCCAGGCGATAGTCCTGGAATGGATTGCCATTTCCTTCTCCAGGGGATCTTCCCGACCCAGGGATCGAACCCGGGTCTCCCGCATTGTAGACAGACACTTTACCATCTGAGCCACCAGGAAAGTCCTCATATAGCTCCTTACCCAGCAAGTTTCTGCACAGATTAAGATGTAGGCACGTGCTGTGCTCAGTCGTGTCCAACTCTTTGCAGATGTAGGCATAAAAGAAGAGTAAAGCTGGCCTCATCAACAGCAAACAGCTTGCTTCCAGGTTTGCTCCAAAAGCGAAGAGGCAGGGCATGTTTATTCTTACTAAAATTATCAGTCTGTCATTCCACTTGAGGCTAAGTAATGGGGCAAAGTAAGCCCAGATGTCCCCAGAAATTCTCTAACAATTGGCATGGAAAAAGTAAAGAGCAAAGGAAAGCATTTTCCCCACCACCAAGTATTGTACCAAGCTCTGTCCCACCCACTTAATTATTCACTGTTAGAATCCACCACTATGCTTGTTGTTCTCTTTCTTTTTTCCTTTTCTATTTCTTTTTTCTAAGGGACCAGTAAAGAGTTATCTACTTAGTATTTCTAAAAGCTTTGCCTCACATACAGGGGTTTAACAATATTCTGATATTTCTGTGTTGAAGTGTAAGATGCTAAGCTCTTCTGTGATACTCTAATCTTTGTAATCTTTCCCACGCACTGCAGGAAACTTCCATCAATCTTCAGGTGGCCCAACACCTTTAGCAGATTCTCTAAGTGGTACATGATAGCAGAAGTTTAAAAAACTACTGTCCTCTAGGGCAGGTAATATCTTCCTGGCATCTTGATCAGTAAGCATGGCTATTCTGCGTCTCCCAGTCTGTCCTGGGAGAGCAAAACTCTGTTCTATTCCCCAGGTGATTGGTTGCTATTTTTTAACATCAGTGTCTTGAAATTATCTCAGTCCTACTCACATCATATATCCAAAATGCCCTATAGCTGTCTACACAGTAAATGGATAAATCTGCTTTGTCCTGCTTGGACCTCCTCTAAGCCTTATCTTTAACCCAGGGGACATGTGTGTGAGGAGGGGTTTCTCTAAATTCTTAGCTTTCTCCCAAACCCTGTTTCTATGGTGCCATCTCTTTGACTCCAAAGTGAAAGTGAAAGTGAAGTTGCTCTGTCGTGTCCGACTCTTTGTGACCCCATGGACTGTAGCCTACCAGGCTCCTCTGTCCATGGGATTCTCCAGGCAAGAGTACTGGAGTGGGTTGCCATTTCCTTCTCCAGAGGATCTTCCCAACCCAGGGATCAAACCTGGGTCTCCCGCATTGTAGTTAGATGCTTTACCACCTGAGCCACCAGGGAAGGCTTGACAGGCCATATATGTTTGGTTTCTTCAATCCAATAAGACTGAGGGTGGGGATGGGGATGTGGGGAAAGAATGACCTATAGATGAGGTACGTTTGCATGGATTTTTTTCCCCCCTTAAGTGTCTGTTATGTGCCAGGGACTGCCCTAGGCTCTAGGGACATTAAGATAAATAAGACACAAAGCTTCAGTTTGGGGTGGATTATAGACATTATGCGATTTTTCATGTTCTCATGTTGCATCAAAGGAAAGCCTGATATATTCCCAGAGAGAACAAAACCCAATAGAATGGACCAGAAATGGAAGACTGGAAATTTTCAACACTTAAATGACTTTATCTATGATAAAATCTCTCAAGCTAGTGTCTTACAATCTTATTTCCCCTTAGAGGAACCAGTAAACTAATAAAGGATAGACCTCAACTGAAATAAATGTGCGTGTGCTTGCACAGTCATGTCTGACTCTTTGTGACCCCCATGGACTGTAGCCCTCCAGGCTCCTGTTCATGGGATTTTCCAGGCAAGAATACTGGAGTGGACTGGCATTTCTTTCTCCAGGGGACCTTCTCGATCCAAGGATAGAACCTTGGATTCTTTACCACTGAGTCCCCAGGGAAGCCCTTCATAGTTAAAGGGGCTGATGCAAATATTGTCTATTTTGAAAAACACCAGGCTCAAGATTCCCCTCTTCTGAATCTTTTGTCTCTCCCTTAAGCAAAGGAAACTCAAGAGGCTGTAAAACTCTCCCTTATTGCCCAGCATCCCTTCAGAAGGAAAATCCCAGGGCCACCTTATTGGTCTTCCTCTCCTTCTTCATCCCCAAACAAAACCATTTTCAACTTCTTCAAGCCTTTTTCTATCTGTGTAACCTTCTGGGAATCTCAAACATCAGCAATCCCTAAGTCTTCATCATAAATGGTGATGAGATGAATAAAATTTATGCCCCAAACATTTTGAAGCGAGTAATGTTTGCCAGAAACAGTGCAAGGTCACAGGGATGTGTCATGAACTTAATCAACACGCTCCTTGTAGTCCTTGTAGCTGTTAAACTTCATCTAGTGGAATAGACTGTAAACACATAAAGGCATAAGGAAGTGGCAATTGTAAAAACCCCTATTCAGGAACACACAGAAAATAGAGGAATAAATCAGGGAGAGTGCTGGTGCAATTCCGGACCACCACGGTAAAGTGAGTCACATGACGTTCTTGGTTTCCTATTGTATATATTGTGTTTATACTATACCGTAGTCACTAAGTATGCAATAGTATTAGGTCTCAAAAATGCATGTGTTAATTTAAAAACTACTTTATTGCTAACAATGACGACCATCATCTGAGCTTTCAGCAAGCCATAATCTTTTTGCAATATTAACATCAAAGATCAGTAACTGTAGGTCATCATAACAAATCAACAACAATGAGAAAGTTTTGAAATATTTCTAGAATTACCAAAATGTGTCCCAGGATGTGAAATGGGCCAGTGCTCTTAGAAAAATGGTGCTGATAGACCGGCTCCAGGCAGAGTGGCCACAAATCTTCAATGTGTAAAAAACGTGAAGTGCAATAAAGAGAAATGCAATAAAATGAGGAATACTTCTACTAAGCTATATGACCAAATTTAGTTTGGAGAACAGGCAAGGTCTAAAAACGAAGTTTCAGTTTTGATGGAAGGATAGTAAGATGCCATCCATGGTGACAAAATAATACACCAAGAAATTTGCCTTTGGTGCACTCATGGAACATAGTATCATTCTAGGAAGCCAAATATGAAAATACTGCTTTGCTACAGATATTCTTCAAAATTATATGAAAGAAAAATCCTGAGTCTTTAAAGTGATTCAAAGTGGTGACTTTAAAGTGATAAAGTGAATGGATTAAGTGATTTAATAATCACTTAAATTTTGTTATCAAAATAACTTGACACTATCTGCAACCATCCTTAATCTTGTTGACTTAAAAAAATACATGCAACCTAAAAGTTGAGAGTTATGTTTTATTCTGTAGGAAATTTTTAAGACATCAAGCCTGGGAGGCAGCATCTCAAGTAACCCTGAGAGAGCTGCTCTGAGGAGGATAGGGGGTAACTAGATTATGCAGAAATTCTGCAATAAAGGACAGGTAGTCTGGACCGTCAGAAGATGATTGCTAATTAGAGAAAAACGAATATCTCAAGTTAAGGAATTGAGCCCTTTTCTGTATATGGGAAGCTGCAAGAGCCTGATGGCTGCTGCTGCTGCTGCTGCTAAGTCGCTTCAGTCGTGTCCGACTCTGTGCGACCCTATAGATGGCAGCCCACCCGGCTCCCCAGTCCCTGGGATTCTCCAGGCAAGAACACTGGAGTGGGTTGCCATTTCCTTCTCCAATGCATGAAAGTGAAAAGTGAAAGTGAAGTCGCTCCATCGTGTCCGACTCCTGGCGACCCCATGGACTGCAGCCTACCAGGCTCCTCCGTCCATAGGATTCCCCAGGCAAGAGTACTGGAGTGGGGTGCCATTGCCTTTTCCCTGATGGCTGCTAGGTGGCATGTATTCTTGCCTTCCTGAGTTTCCTCAGGGCTCACCAGCTCACACTGGAGGGCTTCAGTGATGACATCCTTGGTTTACTGATAAGGTAGGAAATATTGTTTCTCAATCATACTGCAGAGTTCAGGTAGCATTATGAATAAGGAAAGCATCTCTCTATTTCTCTGATGATGCTTGCTTTTAGCTCTGTGTTATTTATGATGTTCTTGGCTTCTACAGTGCACATGCTTTTGTCTTACCTACAAGAATTATCTCTGCATTAAACTTTATTGATGTAAAGTCTTTGTATTTTCAGTGAGAGAATAAAACATGATGGGTTTTCTATTTTAAGATTCTGGTTCTTTTCCCCATATGAAAAAATCATAACAACCTAAAAAATGAATAATAATAAGGGCATTATCAGACATCTCAGGTTCCAGGGACAAAGACACACCCCTTGAGGGGAGCTTGAGCCAAGGATTTAACATTTTGGTGTTTAAGTTAGAAAGCAAATAAAATGATTCCAGCAAGGAAAAAAAAAAAACAGGTGCAATGTGCCTCACAAATAAATTCTCATTCCAAGTACTATTCTTTCTTATTTTTTACCTGAAAGCCACCAAAAGGCATCACATTCCTACTTGATGGTGTATTAAGTTTATTTTTGCCCTGACTTTCTATCTTCTGTTTTGGCATCTGTCCCCCAATATTGCAGGGCTTGGACCAGAGCCCACATGGAGACCCACATCCAATACAGAAGTTCTGCTGATGGATCAATGAGGTTTAAATGAATAATAAAATAAAGACATTCATAATTTGTACTTATTATTTGTTCTATGAAACTTTTTTTAATGCCATCGAGAAATGAAGTGTTTCCTGCCATGTTGGTTAACAAGGATGTTACGCTCACCAGCAACTGCGGCTGCAGTGGACGGTGAGCTGGTGAGACCTGAGGGAACTCAGGAAGGAAAGAATACTTGCCATCTAGTGGCCATCAAATGGCGGCCCCTCCCAAATGGTGAGCCCTGAGGAAGCTCAGGCCATGAAGACACAGGATACTGGCCCCAGATACCTGAGATGCATATCAAAGGAATGATTTCAGTGAGCCCAGACTCTAGCATCTTCCCAAACATAGAAAAGCACTAAATTCCTTAATGTGAGATACTTGGTTTCTTTAATTAACAGTAATCTTGTGATGTTCCTGACTCTCCACAAAACGCTTTGTATATCCTGGCTGCTCCTCTCATGTCCTCAGAGAGTTTCTCAGAGCTATTTGAAACACGGTCTACCACGCTGCAGTCCTCATTTTGCCCCAAATGAAACTTAACTCACGACTCTTACACTGTGCAAAAAAAACCTTTAACACCATTTCAGCGAAATCAGTAATTATGTTGTATAATCCAGATTTTCATGTAAATCATGTTTTACTGTCAGGAATGATCTATGGCATAAAGAAAGAAAATAATTATGCAGCCTTAAATCCCAGAAGCAAAGTCAACATTCAGAAAAATTTGAATGAAGTTCTAAGTCTTCAAGAATGTTGCTATTGTAGCCTACCTGGAACTCTGCCTAAACTCTGCATCCTACCTCTATCATTTTTGTCTATTACTGCCTCCTTGCAAAGCTGCACTGCTGCAGGCTTATCTTCTCAAGTGTAATCCATTGACAAGTGAGATTCAAAAAAAAAGACTAAACATTCCATGAAATCAAAGACAAAAAGGTGATCACAATTAGCTGAAATGAAAGAATATGTGGCTTAGATCACTACTGGTACAGGGTTTGTGAAGTTATTTATTAATTCATGGTAAATATGTATTAATTTCTGATGTGATTTGTCCTATTAAGTGGGAAAAAAGTATATCTGATCCTAAATACTTTCAACTGGTAAAAAGACTCCATGTTAAAAAAAAAAAAAAAGTACTGTGGTGGATGAATAGAAAATCTGAAAAGAGATGTTATTTGGACAGGCTCCATCTGTCCATCAGTTAAATTTGATATATCATTCATTACAGTGTTTACTCCAGGAGTCAAAGGAATTTCAGTTATGATTTAGCACAACAGGATGACTTGGGGCATCTCTAATAGCTGCAAGAATTCAGACAGTGCCCATAAAACCTACAAGGAGAGTCTGAGAGTAAGTGAGGGAAATGGGTGTTTGTGCAGCTTCTGTTAGGAGCCAGATATGTATCAAACTTACTATTATAAGCTGTCTCATTTCATTTAACAGTATTCTATGGATACTATAGATTTAACAGAACACATATAGGCAGTCATTCTAATTGCAAGGATCAGCAAATCTGTCTGGCTAACACAAGGAAAGGTGTAGTAGTTTTTAGGAATTTAAGAAAAAAATATCATATAAAACCCATAGTGTGCATGCATGCTCAATCATGTCCGATTCTTTGCAATGTCATGGACTGTAGCCCATCAGGTTCCTCTGCCCATGGAATTTGCCAGGCAAGGATACTGGAGTGGGTTGCCATTTCCTTCTCCAGGGAATCTTCCAGATGCAAGGACTGAACCTGTGTCTCTTGAATCTCCTGAGTTGGAAGGTGGATTCTTTACCACTGTACCACCTGGGAGGCCACTAAACCCTTAGCAATGGCTTCTATGTAATCTTTCCACTCTGCCTTGGCAATGACTCAGCCCTCTTAGGCTCTGCTTCTCCAGGGTCTCTTGTCACTTTCCTCGAAGTTGTTAGATCAAACAAATCATTCTCTTTCTACACCTTCTCTATCTATGTTGTTGTTGTTCAGCCACTCAGTCATGTCCGACTCTTTGCAACCCCATGCACTGCAGCGTGCCAGGCTTTCCTGTCCTTCACTATCTCCTGGAGCTTGCTCAAACTCATGTCCATTGAGTCGGTGATGCCATCCAACCATCTTATCCTCTGTTGTCCCCTTCTCCTCCCACCTTCAATCTCTCCCGGCATCAAAGTCTTTTCCAATGAGTCAGTTCTTCACATCAGGTGACCAAAGTATTGGCCTTTCAACTTCAGCATCAGTCCTTCCAATGAATATTCAGGATTGATTTCCTTTAATATGGACTGGTTTGATCTCCTTGCTGTCCAAGGGACTCTCAAGAGTCTTCTCCAACACCACAGTTTAAAAGCATCAGTTCTTCAGTGCTCAGCCTTCTTCATGGTCCAACTCTCACATCCATACATGACTATAGCATCTATTTACTAATAATCCAGTTCATTCATAATCATCATATGGCTAACTACATTTTTTCCTTTATGACCTTTTAGTTTTTCTTTCAGTTACTAAATTCTTTTTGCGTGTCTATTCAAATTTCTAAGAGCACAGTCTCATTGACTGAGTTCTTTCTTACTAGATAGAGTTTTTTGGAACTCAGGTTACTTCATTGCCGTTGGCAAGCTTATGTATCAGCTGTCTTTCAGATGCCTAGCCAGCGGCAATCAGGGTGGCAGCACAAGTCAGTTGGGAAAAAATGGTCTCCTCATAAAAATGGTGCTGAGAGAACTGGGTATCCACATTCAGAGAATGACATTAGACCCTTATCTCACACTATACACAAAGACTGACTCAAAGTAGGTGAGAACCCTGAATGTAAGAAGTCAAACTATAAAACTCTCAGAAGAAAATATAGGTCTAAATCTTTGTAACCTTTGAGTAGTCAGTGATTCTTAGCTATGACACCAAAGTACAAACCAGAGAAAAATAGATAGACTGGACATCATCAATATTAAAATCTTCTGTGCTTCCAAGGGCATCATCAAGAAAGTAAATGAACAACCTACAGAGTGGGAAAAAATACTTGCAAATCAAGTCATGTTTTTGATAAGGGACTTGTACCTAGAATATATAAAGAACTCTTACCTGAAAAAAGACAAATAACCCAACTGAAAAATGGGCAGAAGTTATGAATAAACACTTCTCCAAAAAAGATATAAAATAAGCACAAGAAAAGATGTTATTAGTCATTAGGGAAAACAAAATCACAATAAGATACCACTTCATACCCACTAGGATGGCTATAATAAAGAATATTGGTAAAGATGAGGAGATATTGGCATCCTTATATACTGCTCATGGGAGTGTAATATGAAAAAAAAAAACATTAAAAAAAACAGTATGCCAATTCCAGAAAAGGCTAAACATAAAGCTACAATGTGATCCACTAACACTCCTTCTACGTATATATCCAAGATAATCGAAAACACAATGTCCATCTAAAATTTATATGTAAGTGTTCATAGCAGCATTATTCATAATAGCCAAAACAGAAACGTCAAGAACAGACCTGTGGACAGGGGAAGAAGGTGGGATGAAATGAGAGAGGAGCATTGAAGTATGTACATTACTGTGTGTAGAATAGATAGCTCATGGGAAGTTGCTGTATACCACAGGGAGCTCAGCTCAGCGCTCTGTGATGACCTAGAGGGGTGAGATGGGGAGGGAGGTTCAAGAAGGAGAGGATATATGTTTCCTTATGGCTGATTCACATTGGTGTACAGTAGAGACCAACACAACATTGTAAAGCAAGTATCCTCCAATTAAAAAAAAAAAAAAGTGAAAACAAGCTAAATGCCCATCAGCTGATGAATGAATACAAACAGATGATGGTCAGATATCTCTAACTTTTAATGCTGAGCAGACAGTCACAACGTTACAGTAAGCACTCTGTTTATTTTGCAAAGTTATATACTTTGAAAATTTAGAAATCTCTGAAATTTGGAGACATCCTGTAAGAAGGTAGTAACCCTTTGTATGCATAAATATAAGGTAGAACAAACTATTGATCAGACAGAATAATAGGAGAAAGCATGATTCTAAGCAAGTAGGTTGCCTTTTTCTGCTAATGCTCAGCAATTGAGACAAAGGTTCTCTTTTTGTACATTTCTCTGGATGCCAATAAATTGGGATTCTCCTGTGTAGAAAGGAAGTCGATTTTAGAGCCAAGCCCTTTCCACCCTATTTTTTTTTCTGTCTTCTTGCATTGATACAGGACACACTTGAATAACTGTCTCTTTTCAATGGGAGTGTCTTCTAATGCTTCCAGAAAGAATTATCCTAAGATGCTGAGCCTTTATAATTAGGATTGAAATGTCAACAGCAAATATTATGTAATGTCTTTTCCTATCACGTGGGAGCAAGACCTTTTCAAAAACATTCCCAAAAGTTTCTGTTACTCTTGTGCCGTCAGAATGAAAATACACACAAGCACACACCCATCTAGACTCTCTTTCTGACAAACGGACCTTGTCCCTACACACTCTCACAGTGCTTTTGGTATGAAATAGTATTTCTTGAAGTCATATTTCAAAGAGCTGTCCTCTTGCTTTTCTTCTCTAAATGTCTTATAAAAGTTCTAAAAAAACTATGGCATCAACAAATAACCTCGACCTGTGTAGCCCTTTTGAGAAAGTAAACTTAAAAAAGATTGCAATGCCACATTTAATTACAATTGTTTGAATCTACTGAGTGCATTGGAATGAACTAAATATGAAATTGCAGAAAATGAGTATAAAATTTACCTATTTCTTTTAAGTTTAAAAATTAAAATTGAAGATTCGGGATATTATCATTCTTGGACAGTTATGCCTTTTAAATATCTTATTAGACATGGAAATAAGTAGCATGTACAGTGCTTGTTCTCACAGTCGGGAATCATGGGGATAAATGAAATCTTAAGAAAGAGGTCAGTCCAGCTTAAAAACAAGGAAGGTTGTAATACTGTGTGAAACTGGTGCTTCCAGATTCCAACTTCATAGAATGAATTGCAAAGCAATGAACCAATTGATCAAAAAAAAAAAAAAATATATATATATATATCTGTTTCAGTTCCAACAACAGAAATCTGTTCTAGTCACATAACTTTACGTTTACACTCACATTTTGCCGCCCCCACCTCGCTGCCTCGGCTGATGTCCGTCTGACACTGTCAATGTGCCAGGCACGGCTGTGCACGGGGAATAAAAAACACGCATATATGAAATAGGGCCTTTCTGGAGGCCTGATATAAACACAGTCTCACTCAACGCCATTTGTCAATGTGGATAAAATATCACATAGGACAGAATCACAGCGCGTTCTCATCAGGGGGCTTCCTTGGTGGCTCAGCTGGAAAAGAATCCGCCTGTAATGCTGGAGATCCCGGTTCGATTCCTGAGTTGGGAAGATCCTCTGGAGAAGGGAAAGGGTACCCACTCCAGTATTCCTGGGCTTCCCTGGTGGTTTAGCTGATTCGTGTATGTATAGAATCTGCCTGCAATGTGGGAGTCCTGGGTTTGATTCCTGGGTTGGGAAGATCCCCTGGAGAAGGGAAAGGCTACCCACTCCAGTATTCTGGTCTGGAGAATTCCATGGACAGTATGGTCCACGGCATTGCAAAGAGTCTGACACGACTGAGCGACTTTCACTTTCTCCACATTAAAATTTATTTTTTGTTCCTTAGGACTCATGTCACTACTTTACATAATATTATTTAATAATGCTTGTTAGGTTTTCTACCAATATAAGTTCAGCTTCATGAGAGTAGAATGAAATCTCTCTCTATGGAAGAAAGCCTGTCATAGAGTGGTTACCCCACAGATGTGTGTTGAATGAATGAAACAAAGAATGAATGAATGCAGATGTAAGCCATCAAGTATGGGAGTTTTTATACTTGATGGATTTTAAGGGAGAAGAAATTCAATGCAGTTAAAATATATATTCCTCTTACAGTCATTAATGTTTTAAAAAAAGGTACAATGAAATATGCATAATATCCAATTTACCAATTTAAGCATACAATTCAATGATATTAAGTATATTTGCAAGGTTGTGAAACCATCACCACCCTCCAGCTTCAGAACTGCTTTTATCTTCCAAAGTTAGAGCTCTGACCCCATTAAACAGTAACTCCTCACTCCTTTCAGCCTCCAGCCCCTGGCAATCACCATTCTACATTCTGTCTCTATGAATTTAACTACTTTAAGTACCTTTTGTAAGTAAAATTATACACTTACACATACATTTGTATACATAACATATACATATATATGTTCTTTCGTGACTGGCTTACTTCTCTTAGCACGATGCCCTCAAGGTTCATCCATGTTATAACATGTGTCAGAATTTCTTTTCTTGTTCTTGTTCAGTCGTGAACAAGGTCCTGTCTGACTCTTTGTGGCCCCATGAGCTGCAGAATGCCAGGCTTCCCTGTCCTTCACTGTCTCCGAGTTTGCTCGAACTCAAGTCCATTGAGTTGGTGATGCCATCCAACCATCTCACCCTTTGTCACCCTATTCTCCTGCCCTCAATCTTTCCCAGCATCAGGGTCTTTTCCAATGGGTTGCTGTTCGCATCAGGTGGCTGAAGTATTGGAGCTTCAGCACCAGTCCTTCCAGTGAATATTCAGGGTTGATTTCCTTTGGGACTGATTGGTGTTTTTAAGCCTGACTAATATTCCATTGTATGTATAGACCACAGTTTCATTGTTTCCACCTTTTGGCTATTGTGAATAATGCTTGTATGAACATGGGTGTGCAAATATTTGTTCAGTTTTTGTTTTAAGTCTTTAAAACAGAAGAGAAATTTGCTGGGTCATATGGCAATTCAGCTTAAATTTTTTTCTCACAATTATTTTTATGCCTTTTATTTTTAATTTTGGGGTGTGTGTATTTTTCTTTTTAATTCATTGGCATTAAAACTTGACTCTAATGAAACAAAACCTCATTTATTTTAAGGGAATGATTTTAGGAAGTAAATATCAAAAATAATTCCTGTTGGCAAATTAGCAAATCTGTTGCAAAGTATACATAATCCACTTGTTTCGTTCAAAAAACCCATTAGAGCAGTCACAGAAACAAAACTTCATCCTGCTAAGCATCTCTGAATGTGATGTAACTATTCTTGGAATCTTGAACTAAAAAAAAAAGAAAAAAAAACAGGCCACCCAAGATACATTGAAAAGATTTAATTATTGAAAGGGATTGTAACGAATAATCTGTGCAGAGGGGAGATATTTGCTATTGCTAGAACTGGCTTTCGGTTGACAACACAGTTTTTTTTTTTTTTTTTTCTGAGCCTGAAACCTAATTGGATAGCACAAGTCTCCCTTTGGACTCAAGCACATATAAACAGTTGATAATACTTATTATTATACATGCAAGCTACAGCTGTTTATTACTTACTATGTACCAATTACTATGCTAAGCCTCACACTTTAATTACTCTATGAAACACAACAGATCTGCAAGGCAGTTTTTTACAGTTATTAACCTGGTAGAGTTTGTTGCCCACTGATACTCTTCCAACTAAAACTCAGTGGACAGCACTCCTGAGTTTTAGTTGGAAATATGAATGCCCAGCCAGAGTGCATTTCCACTTTTTTGTAGCTCACCTTGTTGCCTGCATTAGTTGTTGTTTAGTCGCTAAGTTGTGTCCTACTCTTTGTGACCCCATGGACTGTAGTCTGCCAGACTCCTCTGTCCATGGGATTTCCCAGGCAAGAATCCTGGAGTGAGTTGCCATTTTCCTTCTCCAGGGGATCTTCCCAACCCAGGGATCAAAGCAGCATCTCCTGTTTTGGGAGGTATCCTCTTTACCACTGAGCCAACTGGGAAGCAAATTTGTTCATATCAGTAGTTCATGGCTTTTGATCACTGACTTGTATTTGGTTGTGCAGACTTGCCACAGTTGTTTATTCATTGTCTTACTGATGGATACCAGGGCTTTCTGTTTTTTAGACATTATGGAAAAGAACTGCTGCCAACATTTGTGTGTTTAGTGAGTATGTCTATTTGAAATGATGGAGAGTATTGTGATGGGGTTTATTGGGAGGTAGAAGCACTCATCAGCCCTTCGTGACATCTCTGATGGCCCACAAGGAAATCATCTGATTCCCCACAGACGAGGCTAGGACCTGCATCTCTTGTCTGGTTTTGCCAGCCTCCTGCCCCAAGATCAGGAATCAATTTTTACCTCCATTCCTTAGTGTTCCCCATCTACAATACAACCCCCATTTGATATAACCAGGGAATTTACTTCTCACCCTTTAAGTTGCCGTCTAGATTGCATATTTCTCTAGTTTGCATATTGATTTAGACCTGGAATCAACTTGGGGAATCATCTCGCTCATGTGGTTACTTGGTTTAGAAGTTAGTCTTATCGTCTCTTCTACCTGTTACTGCCAGCCTGACATTCGGTGGACAACAACAAACCATATTTATTTATATTTATTTATATTTATTTCTGGGGGCTTCCCTGGTGGTCCAGTGGTTAGGACGTCACACTTATACTGCAGGTGGCGTGGTTCCACCCCGATTGGGAAAGTAAGATCCTAAAAGCCAAAATGTGGCCAAAAACAAAAGGGAAGAAAATAACTACTTCTGGATGCCCAAATGTGTCAGAAATTCCGGTCCCATTGTTTCTAATATGTAGGATAACTATTATTCACACAAGTCAAGAGAAAGCTCAAAGAGAAAGCAAAAGCAAGTGGTAGACTATTAGAATAATGTGTATACAAGATGTTCTTATTCCATGTTACTTAGTTAACACATGAACATAAAATAGAATGAACTGTCTATGTTTGGATAGAGGAGATCAAAATGCCATTTCTGCATTTACGTCAGCAGCACTTACGATCATGTCTTGTATATATTAGATATCTGATGAATGTCCACTGAACTTATTAATAAATGAATGAATGTTAAGTAGGTTGTGTCCCAAAGGCACATGCTAAGACACAGCAAACATTTTTTTCTCTGTTGTTTGACAGTGGATGTAAGCCTCAGCTGGTCAGAGAGCTAAAGCAGATGCTGTGAAAGACGTGTCTAAGTATGAAATAGCTGAGTGCATTTAGGAGCAGGCTGCTTCCTATATCATGTATCAGGTGTGAATGGATTAGAGACTGTCTACAGCAGCTTAAAAAATAGTTTCTTCTCATAGTCCTATCCAACATGGAAAATCATGAAAATAAATAACAGTGAAGTTATTTACATGAAATTGAAGCTATGACTGTATATGGTGATAGTGGTGAATTGCAGCTCCTTCTTTCAAGTGAGGTAGTGAGTGAATACCACATGAATGCAGAAAAAGATTACTTTTTGTGAATCTTATAAAACAATAAATATGTTGAGAGTTAACAACTGAAAAAAAGCTCAATTACCACCCTAAATGTGTTAATTTCACCCTATAAAGATTGTAGATTCAAACACAGTGTGAGAAGCCCAGTCATTCATTGAAATACAAATAGGAAATGGGAAGGGGTGGGGAAGAAGAGGAGAGAGAGTGAGCGAGGGAGCAAGAGAGAGAAGTTCCCTTAAGAAGCCTGCCCTTAGTAAAAGAGTAAGGAAATCCAGATAAAGTGTGATAAGAGTTTTCAAACTGCCTGAGGCATGCATTCAGTCCCACTCCAGTATTCTTGCCTGGGGAATCCCATGGACAGAGAAGCCTGGTGGGCTACAGTCCATGGGGTCACAAGAGTTAGACACGATTTAGCAATTAAAACACCACCACCACCACTGCAGGAGTTTTTAAACTGCTGAGGCATGCAGTCAGTCAGAATCATTGTGTCCCTGGTCCAGATCAAGACAAGATTACATCTGCCTTTCCTGTGTCTAGCCCTTTCTGTGACCGTCAGGAATGCCTCTGTGGCTGTAAACCAAAAGTCAACATTCCCAAACAGGCACCTAAGTAAGATGGAGTCTCATAATATATATTAATGAGCACACTTACAAGCATCAATGCTTATCACAAAGAGCCTGCAGATTCGAGGCTACATCCAATATGTGTGAGTGCTAAGTCGCTTCAGTTGTGTCTGACTTTTTGTGACCCTGTAGTCTGCCAGGCTCCTCTGTCCATGGGATTCTCCAGGCAAGAATACTGGAGTGGGTTGCCATGCCTTCCTCCAGGGAATCTTTCTGACCCAGGGATCAAACCGGCATCTATTTTTTTCTCCTGTATTGGCAGGCAGTTTCTTTACCACTCACGTCATCTGGGAAGCCTTACATCAAATATACATCAACAAAAATTAATTTAAAACAAATCTCTAATTTTTTATGAATTTACTATTTCTATAAATATTTCTGTACTTAATCATATCTATTTATATTAAGCTAAACTGTGAGTTCATACTGATATCTCCAAAATGAATTCATTATCTTGTGGATTATTCCAGCCTTTCCCTTCATGTAATAAAATACCCTACACATAATGCATTTTTGAATGCAAAGCTTTAACTGAGAATACTCCAAGCACCTTGGAAGGGACCTTGAGCTTATAAGGAGACTCTACAGGTGAAAATAGCTGTATATAGTTATTTGCCAGCACTATGCACTCCTGCAGACCAGGAAGATTATCTGCTTCAGCAGAGTATAACCTTCTGAGAAGATATATGGTCAAATAATTCATCTCTGGCAATTAATTAAACTTGTTGATCATTCTTGTGCATTAGTGGTTCTTAAACCTAGAAATCCATCAGAATCAACTTGTGGGTTAAAGAAGCAACAAAAGCAAAGCATTCTACCCCAAACAACTGAATCAGATTCTCACTCCAGGGAGTGAGCAGACCCCGTCCCCCAGTGAAAAACTCCATGTCCACCAATTTGACTCCTCTGTCCATCGGATTCTCCAGGCAAGAATACTGGAGTAGATTGCCATGCCCTTCTCCAGGGGATCTTCCTGACCAGGTATCAAACCCAGATTTCTTATGTCTCCTGCATGGGCAGGCAGATTCTTTACCATTAGGGTCACTTGGGAAGTCCCATCAATTTGACAACAAATGTGAAATTCACTGATTCCTTGAATGACATAAACTACCGAGTTTCACAGAAGGAAAAATAGATCATCTGAATAGGACTATACTATTAAAGAAAGTGTATCTAAAAAACCTTCCAAGTAAGAAATCACCAGGTTCAGATCGTACCACTATGGGATTCTACCAAACATTTAAGGAAGAAATTATACCAATTCTCTATAACCTGGTCCAGAAAATAGAAGCTCCTGCTATGAGACTGACATTACTCTAAAATTATATAAAGACATTACATGAAAGAACCATTACAGACCAATTATGTTTAATGAACACAATTGCAAAAATCATCAACAAATATTAACAAATGAAATTCAACAATGTGTAAAAGAATCACACACCACAAGGAGGTGGGATTCATTGTAGGAATGAAATATTAGTTAGATTAATCAATTATATAGAGTAAATAAAGCCATGTGATTGATGAATATGCTTAGTACTTTGGTTGTGGATGGTAACACAGGTGTATGTATATGTCCAAACTTATCAAGATGTATACATTATGTGGGTACAATTCTTTGTATATCAATTTAACCCTAATAAAGCTTAAAGAAAAAAGGGAAAACGATGTGACAGTATCAATAGATACAGAAAAAGCGTTTCACAAATCCAACCTCTATTCACTTCGTGGCAAATACATGGGGAAATAATGGAAACAGTGACAATTTTCTTGGGATCCAGTATCACTGCAGATGGTGACTGCTGCCATGAAATTAAAAGATACTTGCTCCTTGGAAGAAAAGCTACGACCATCCCACACATCATATTAAAAAGCAGAGACATTACTTTGCTGACAAAGGTCCATCTAGTCAAAGCTATGGTTTTTCCAGTAGTCATGTATGGATGTGAGAGTTGGACCATAAAGAAAGATGAGTGCCGAAGAATTGATGCTTTTGTACCGTGGTGTTGGACAAGACTCTTGAGAGTCCCTTGGACTGCAAGGAGATCCAACCAGTCCATCCTAAAGGAGATCAGTCCTGAATGTTTACTGGAAGGACTGATGCTAAAGCTCCAATACTTTGGCCACCTGATGGGAAGAACTGACTCATTTGAAAAGACCCTGATGCTGGGTAAGATTGAAGGCAGGAGAAGGGGATGACAGAGAATGAGATGGTTGGAGGCATCACCGACTCGATGGACATGAGTTTGAGCAAGCTCTGGGAGTTGGTTCCCTGGTGACAGGGAAGCCTGGTGTGCTGCAGTCCGTGGGGTTACAAAGAGTTGGACTTAACTGAACTGAACCGCTATTCATGGGTGAAAAAAAAACAACTCTCAACAAACCATAAACGGAGAACTTTCTCAACTTGATTAAAAACTTGTACTATTTTTTTAAAAAGAAGTGAAAAATAAGTGCTGATAAAGCAAAACTTGATGAAATGGTGAATAAAGTTTTAAGATGTTGAAGCATTATTGATATTAAGGATGATTTGTTTTACATGAGCTGACATTGAATATGAGCAATTTCATTTGTATTGGCTAGGTTACTTCAAGAGTTTGGTTCTAGAAATATTTTGTTGTTATATTATCTTTGCATCTTCACAACTCATGTTGAATGAGAATCAAAAGCATCAAGTCCAATGAGGAAAACTGTCTAATCTTAATTTATGTAAATACCTTTTGACAATCTCAGTATTAGTAGTTACCATTATAGAATTGTTACAAAAGAAAATCGGAAAAAGATTTCAAACTGTTTTGAGAGTACTTTATAAATATACCAAGAAGTTGTTCATGTGGAATGTTTATATAAAACCAATGTGAAAGTGAAGTTGCTCAGTCGTGTCCGACTCTTTGTGACCGGTGGACTGTAGCCCACCAAGCTCCTCCGTCCATGGGATTCTCCAGGAAAGAATACTGGAGTGGGTTGCCATTTCCTTCTCCAATATAAAACCAATACATAGGGTCAAAAAACCAATTTCTTTCTTTCTTTTCCTGGTCAGAGATGAAAAAGAATTTATTGGAGTTGTGAGAAAGATTCAGACAGCAGTTCCTTTACCATTCAGATGGCAGCCCTTTGACCCCTGAGAGAGAAAGATTTTCCTATCTCTTTCCACACTTTTTAAAAAAAATTTTCTCAAAGCAAGAGGAATTGACAATTTAATTCAAGACCTATTATTCACTGGGCAGCGTTTCTCAATGGGGAGGATTTACTGTACCATGGGGCTTTCTCTCTCACTCCCTGTTCCCACAAACTAAATTCACAAGCACCGTTACGTCTTTAAAAAAAGTGCTTCAGTGTTCTTTTTTTGTTCCTTCCTCATCAATGAATAATTGCAAGTATGGTCTATCCAAAGACACAGTGAATTTAAATTCAAGCTTCACCTAAATTTCTTACCATCCACCAAATACTCCAATCCCAGTTGTTACCAGGACTTCACCTTTGAAAATACTGGGATTTCACATCAGAGCCCACAAATTAGAAATGGCCAACTTGATGAAATTGCAGCTTAACTTGTACTTCTACAACATATGCTTGTTTTATTATCTAAATAATCATAGGGTTTCTAGCCAAATCGTGTTTAATAAAACTTACCAAATCTGTTCTTTCTATTTTTGCTGAGAACTTTCTGGATATAACCTTTGGGCAATGATTTCCTCTTTTCTGGGCTTCCCTGGTGGTTCAGAGGGTAAAGCATCTGCCTACAATGTGGAAGACCCGGGTTTGATCCTGGGGTCGGGAAGATGCCCTGGAGAAGGAAATGGCAACTCATTCCAGTACTCTTGCCTGGAAAATCCCATGGACTGAGAAGCCTGGTAGGCTACAGCCCATGGGGTCGCAAAGAGTCAGACACAACTGAGCAACTTCACTTTCACTTTTTCCCTCTTTTCTATAGAATGCCTGTGGCACACTCAATCTGATGGAAATACTTGTATAAAACCCATTGACACGTTGAAATGATAGTCTTCAAAAGTTCAATTCAGTTCAGTTCAGTTGCTCAGTCATGTCTGACTTTGCAACCCCATGAATCGCAGCACACCAGGCCTCCCTGTCCATCACCATCTCTTGGAGTTCACTCAGACTCACGTCCATCGAGTCCATGATGCCATCCAGCCATCTCATCTTCTGTCATCCCCTTTTCCTCCTGCCCCCAATCCCTCCCAGCATCAGAGTCTTTTCCAATGAGTCAACTCTTTGCATGAGGTGGCCAAAGTACTGGAGCTTCAGCTTTAGCATCATTCCTTCCAAAGTTTACATAATATTATAGCCTTGTAAGTGATGTTTTGGATAATGCTTCTGTAAAGTATGATCACTTTTGGATAACACTTTATACGATAAATATTTGAGATGAGACTTGGAGGAACGATAAAGCAGAAAAAAGTTTTTAAAATAATTTACTAAAGGAAGTCATAAATAGGCAGAAAGAGCAAATGGTTGGGGTTTCTAGTTGTAATTCTGCCATTTTCTTAGGTGGTTTTAGGCAATACACTGTGGTCATCTTCCTCTCTATAAAGAGGAAAAAGGGGATGCAGTGAGGACATTGTTGATCTTTGAAATCTGTATTACTTGGAAGGATGACTAACTAGGCTTTTATGAGACCAAAGCCTCAAGCACTTGAACATTTTTGGAATGTTTAACCACCTGATGCTATCTCTGTGTGAGGGAAAAGGAGGGGGACCTTCTCTGTACAACATTATAGTATTTCACTGATTTCAGGATTTTCTTGTGACTTTTATAACTTTTAAAATGAACTTTACCTTTTTAAAGGTTGCAGAGCACAAGGTTGTCTTAGAATCTTTTTTTTTAGAGTAATTTTTATTAGTGTATAGTTGCTTTACAATATTGTGTTAATTTCTGCTATACAGCAAAGTGAATCAGCTACACATATACGTATATACCCTCTTTTTCAGATTTCCTTCCCGTTTAGGTCGCCACAGAGCACTGAGTGGCGTTTCTGGTGCTATACAGTAGGTTCACATTAGTTATCTATTTTATCCATAGGATCAATAGTGCGTGTATGTTAATCCCAGTCTCCCAGTTCATCCCACATCCCCCTTTTCCCTTGGTATCCATAAGTTTATTCTCTACATAAGGTGAAGGTGAAGTCGCTCAGTCATGTCCGACTCTTTGCGACCCCGTGGACTGTAACCTACTAGGCTTTTCCGTCCATGGGATTCTCCAGGCAAGAATACTGGAGTGGATTGCCACATCCTTCTCCAGGGGATCTTCCTGACCCAGGGATCGAACCCGGGTCTCCTGCATTGGAGGCAGACGCTTTAACTTCTGAGCCACCAGTTCAGTTCAGTTCATCTGTGTCTCTATTTCTGCTTTGCAAATAAGATCGTCTATAGCATTTTTCTAGATCTCACACACCACATGCGTTAATATACAAGAATTTTTTGAAATGCATCAAGCATTTCTCCACTTTCCTGAATTATCTGGAAATATCTTTGAATATTTTTGTGACACAGAGCACAGTATTCCTTACATCCCATCAGAGCTTGTTCCATACTGTGAAGATGAACAACGCACGAAGCAGTGGGCCTCCTCACTGTTTCTTCTTTAAGGAAGGAACGTGGTTGATTGTATAGCACTCCACCATCTAGTCTAATTCACTGCTTAGAAAAAAAAAAGACAACAGGAACATTTTACTTTTTATTAATAGATTTTATTTCTTAGAGTAGTTTTAGGCTCACAAGAAATTGAACAGAAGGTACAGAGATTTCCCACAGAAGCACAGCCTCCTCCGTTATCAACATGGTCACCAGAGGCCTATGTTTGTGACCACTGATGAACTTCCAGGGATACATCCTAATCACCCAATCCACAGTTTACATTAGGGCTCACTCTGATGGTATACATTCTATGGATTTGGACAAATGCATAGTGACATGTGGACTTCCCAGGTGGCTCAGAGGGCGAAGGATCTGCCCTGCAATGCCTGAGACACAAGAGTTGCAGGTTCAGTCCCTGGGTGGGGAAGATCCCTTGGAGGAGGGCATGGCAACCCAGTTCAGTATCCTTCTCTGGAGAATCCCATGGACAGAGGAGCCTGGTGGGCTATAGTTCACGGGGTAGCAAGGAATCAGACATGGCTGAAGTGACCGAGCATGGATGCATAATGACATGTATCCACCACTGCAGATTCATGCAGAGTGATTTCACTGCTTTAAAGTCCTCTGTGCTTTGCTTATTCAGCTCTCCCTTCCTGCAGTCCCTGGAAACAAACGGCCTTCTTACCACCTCTCTGTGTGCCAAGTCACTTCAGTTGTGTCTGTCTCTTTACGACCTTATGGGCCGTAGCCTGCCAAGCTCCTCTGTCCATGGGATTTTCCAGGCAAGAACTCTGGAGTGGGTTGCTGTGCCCTCCTGCAGGGATCTTCTCCACCCAGGGATCTTTTAATCGCCACTCTTTATGGTTCTTATCCCATATCTCTCCTATATATAACCCGATTTTCTGCCAATCAAAGCAGGTTGCCAGAGATTCTTTTAAAAATGCAGGTAATCATGTCATGTTATAGCCTAAAATCCTCCACTGGCTACTCAGGCTTTTAGATAAAACTCAAGTAAGCAAGTGCAGATATCATGACCTCATCATCAAATGCCTGCCTAGCCACCTAACGTGGTCTATCACCTCCACAAATGGTCCACGTGTCAGTCCCATAAAACTGCCTGACATTCTCTGAGCACGATGACCATTTTTGACCTTCTAGCTGTTACTTCATCAGGGAAAACTCTCTCCAACTCTGCTCTTGATTAGTTCTTGCTGGCCCCAAGGTCCAGCTTAGGTTAAATCCCCTGGAACATCATGTCAGATTTGCGGTTTTTCTCCTAAAGTTCTGATTTACGTCTTCCTTCTTTGAACTTTGGTAGTAAACTCTGACATTTACTATATTTCTTTGGTGGCTTTAGCTGCTTTTGTGACCAAACTGTGGCCTTTGTAAGGTCAGAAATTCTTTCAGAATAAACAATGAATAATTATTTTTTTTCATACATGCTCAGTGAATCTAAGATCATATATTTGTGTATCCATGGCTTTCAACTGAATGGCAATAGTTCACTATACAAATGGAAACAAAGCTCCAACACATTACAGGGATAAACTGATTCACATGTCCAGGGCTTTTATTCAGGTTATCTTTAGCTGGATTTAAAAACCACAGAAAGAAATTTATCACCACTGCTTTCCTTGGAGCATAATGATTCATGTTTATGTTGGAAGTTGCTTTATCACTTATTTGAAGAAGTCAAATCCATTAACCCATCTCATTAGGCATCTGCATCAGTGGAGAAGTAGGACTGTGTGGTCTATGTGATTTCTTTAAGGAAAGTGGCGTGTTTTGTTAAGCATCATATCCACTGCCACCCAGTAGGGTTAACTGCAATTCTTGCAGTGAGAGAGATTTCTAGACCACCTGGGTTAGTAGTTATGCTCAACTCTTTTAGACTAGGCAGATTTGAAAAGGAGAAATCAGTGAACCAAGTGCATGGAATTATTTCAAAGGAACAAATATTAGAAACAGGTGTGAGATACTACCTAGGGAAAATAAAGTATTAATTCATTCTAACTGGCAGTGGACCATGCTACATTTCCTGAAGAATTAGCTGCCTGAAAACATTTTGACAAAGGAGTTAATTATAAATGTTGCTAGTTATTTTTCATTTCCAGCCCAATTTTTCCGAACCATAAAAGTGCATTAAAAACTTTTATGCAGTTATGAAGTCTCAAAAAGCATGTTTATTTTCCATCTATTTCCAGTTAAATTATATTTTCTGAGCATCTGTATATTTGAAGTGAATTTTTTATTATATGGAAAGCTTATAATCCATGTTTTATACTTGTCCTATGGCTCAAATCCCACAGTAAAATGTATTAGCATCATGTATATATCTAATGTTTAGTATTATGAAATTTTTACCCACTTGCTTCATTCCTGAAAGGATTTGAGGTAGTGGCATTGAATAAGTTGCTTATTGATTACCTTAGTTTTAACTGCATCACATACTCTATTAATATTTAATTTTTATATGGGAGAAATGCTCTTATTTTGCCAAAAAAATTATTGATTAAATAATTACTTGTTTGATAAGAGCATAGCAGTTATAATGTTATAATGTCAATAAAACATTAATCACTATAAATGTTTAACATCAGAATGTTTAACCATCTCTATGGCTCCTCTCACAGTTCCTTCTGGGAGTCTATTAGCAAATGTTTGCTTCCCTTCATTGCAACTTTAGACTTTTATGATTTAAGTCTTCCAAGTTTCCAAGAAGGAGTGTTTCCACTGGGAGATACAGAAATGGTTTCATAAAACTCAAGGCTGAGATTTCCACATGTCTACTTTGTGTTTTTCATAATATGAATCAAACATTTGACAAACTAGATTACTTGATTGGCTGGGGTGGTTTGTACTAGCCACTGGAAATTGAGTTGCTACTACAAAATGGTTTGAATAAGATAGTGGCACACAGGTACACATATACCATGGAATATTACTCAGCCATAAAAAGGAATGAAATTGGGTCATTTGTGGAGATGAGGATGGACCTAAAGACTGTCATACAGAAGTGAGTCAGAAAGAGAAAAACAAACATCATATGAGGGATCTGAAAAAGTTGATACAGATATCTTATTTACAAAGCAGAAATAAAGACACAGATATAGAGAACAAATGTATGGATATCAAGGGGGAAAGGGAGGATGGGATGAATCGGGAGATTGGGATTGACAGATATACACTATTGACACTTTGTATAAAATAGACAACTAATGAGAACTTACTGTGTAACACAGGGAACTCTACTCAGTTCTCTTCAGAAATCCAAAAGAGAGGGGATGTATCTACACATATAGCTGATTCACTTTGCTGTATAGCTGACTCACTTTACTAAACTGCAACTATACTACAATAAAAAAAATTTTAAAAACAGCAGCACATAAATTTTGAAAGATTCAAAGTTTGTACCTTAATTTAGTAACCTTTGAGGATCTATAAAATGAATTTATCATTAGAGCCAGCATAACCACAAATTGCTTAATCCTTAATCTTTACAGCACCTTCTGGAGATGACAGCAAGAAAGTCTTTAGTTAGAATATGATAATGTTCAAAATACAACACTAATGAAAATAATTTTCTATTAATGCCTATGTATAATCCAACTATACACCCAGAAAAACACACAGAGCCTTTTTCTTTTGATGCCTCAAGTGACTTAGACTAAGAATGTTATGGATCTACTGCTTTATGTGGAATATCTGTGACACTGATATGGACAGCGGTTTGCCCTCCAAATTGGACTTTAACAGAACTAGCTGACAAGTTTAATCATTGTAAATCAGGAAACAGTGTTAACTCAGTAGCTTTTCTCCTCATTTTTGACCTTTTGCCCAAAGATACATATTTTTGTGGATCCCTTTAGGTAAAGGAGTTTCTTGCATTCCAGCTGTCTTAAAACTGCTGAGATTTCCTGAAATCAACTTCAATTCACCAGCCAGACATCTAAAAACTATGTTAATACCACATTTGCTTGTAGATTTCTTGTCTGCCTCCCAAACTTCCAAATTTTGTGTAGCTTCTTCCCAGGTTTTGAGAGATCTAAAGAAATAAGAGCTTCCTTTTCCTGCTGCTAAGCTCCTCTCCCCTTTTTCTTCTCTGCTATTCCTCTTACTTCTCGAGAGCAGCCTTTGGCAGCCTCTGCCTACAGGTGCTCTTCTAGCCGCCTCTAGTGCTAAGTGGCATTAATGCTGCTCTGCACTCGTGTCCATAGCCATCAAAGGTAGTCATGAGTGAAATCAACAATGTTCTGATCATTTGCTTCATCATTCTTGCTTACTAGATCCTGACACTTCCTGGAGACCAGAACTTATGTCCGTATAGCTAAGGTGGGGTCAGGATGTAGATTCTCATTGTATTTGTGATCATAGTTTTTAAGCACTATTTCAGAGTATTCTTTGTACACCTTGCTGTCTTGTGCATGCTTTGCTGTGCTGTTTCTTGGAAGGAGGGCAAGGGTCTATTTCTGTTGTAGGCTGACAAGAAGAGCTGAGTAGAAAAGTGAAGGCAGGGACTCTCTGACTCTGCTTGTGACCACGGACATAAATGCATCTCCATAGAACTATTCATTTATTTATACTGCCCCAAATGATTACGTATTTTAAGGAAGTCTGGGGAATGCAGACAAATATTTCAAAACACTATGTACCTTCATCCTTTGGCCTAATGTTTTGAAATATCAGAATGGTGTCTTTCACATAAAAGAGCATGAATAGAATAAAAACTGGTCAGACAACCTGTTTCTTCTGTCAGCTTTAAAAAATATGTGAATGACTTATTTGCTGATGAAACTTATTTTCTTTTCATGTGTGTTTTGACATTCTGAAAAAGGCTCAGAGAATATTTTGTTAATAATAGGAAATACAAATTACCTGTTTTGTATCCATAAATCAAGTTTATTATCTCTGAGCCTTAGTCATTTCTGGGGCAAAATGTAAAGTGAGACACTAATTTCTCAATTATTACAGATTTTAAGTTTTGGTTAGTAGAATATGACTTCTTTTCTAATTTCTTACAGTTATATGATATATATATATAAACTCTCTATTCATTCTAAAATGCAATACAGTGAAATGACTTAACTGACCACTCAGATCTCAATGATTTTGGGACCAGTTAATGCATCTTAATTCTGAATATTCTCAACAACCATATTTCAAGATTATTTCAGTATGAAATTAAGGACAAAACTTTATTAGAAATATAACTACAGAATTTCTGGTTGCTAGTAGACAGCGTTATTCAAATAGGTGATCTGTGTTCAGACTAATTTCTTAAATTTCTCATCTTCATGATCTAGTAAAACTGTTAAAAAAAATAAATTTGTTCTGAATGTCACTTTAATTCAAAATGACTAGACAAAGTCAGTTCAAAATGACAGACACATAGCAGCATGATTAAATTGCTGGTTGTCTGCCAATTTTACCAAATGTTCATTGCTATCTCAATAGGGAAGCCTTCTGTCTCTTCATCCAAGCAGAATCAATTAGTTCCTTTGCTATGTCCCCTCAGAAATGTGTATTTTGAATTACACAGACTCCAGATGTCTATCACCCATATCCATACAATGTTTGTTGTTTTGTGTCTGTTCTCAAAAACCTCAGTTGTACGTAGGTTGTAAAAGATGGAAGTGAATCAATTTCTTTTTCTCATTATTTACATCTTCTCTCTTAGACCTTTGAATCTGTTTTTCTCTCTGCTTGAAACATTCTTACCTCAGAGAACCAAACTGCTGCTCTCTAATATCCTTCAGCCTTTGCCCAAATATTTCTTTACCAGTGAGACCTTCGCTGATGATCCTATTTTAAACCTTAAACTCTGTGCTCGCTTTGGCAGCACGTATACTAAAATCGGAACAATACAGAGAAGATTAGCATGGCCCCTGCGCAAGGATGACACGCAAATTCATGAAGCATTCCATATTTTTAAGAAAGCTGTGGTACATATACACAGTGGAATATTACTCAGCCATTAAAAAGAATGTATTTGAAACGGTTCTAATGAGATGGATGAAACTGGAGCCTATTATATAGAGTGAAGTAAGCCAGAAAGAAAAATACCAATACAGTATACTAACGCATATATATGGAATTTAGAAAGATGGTAATGATAACTCTGTATGCGAGACAGCAAAAGAGACACAGATGTATAGAACAGTCTTTTGGACTCTGTGGGAGAGGGTGAGGGTGGGATGATTTGGGAGAATGGCATTGAAACATGTATAATATCATATGTGAAATGAATTGCCAGTCCACGCATGATACAGGGTTCAATGCATGATACAGGGTGCTTGGGGCTGGTGCACTGGAATGGCCCAGAGGGATGGGATGGGGAGGGAGGTGGGAAGGGTTCAGGATAGCGAACACATGTACACTCGTGGCGGATTCATGTCAATGTATGGCAAAACCAATATAATATTGTAAAGTAATTAGCCTCCAGTTAAAATAAATTTATATTAAAAAAAATAAACTTTAAACTCTTTCTGAAGTGTAATTTTCACAAGGTAAAATCCTGTAAGGAAAAATGAATATGTATAAAAATGTCATTTAACTCATTCGTGAATTAATAAGGGAAGAATCTATAAGATGTTTGCACAAGTTCAAAGGAGACTCTTGACATATGTACAAATGTGTATGCATACATATATGTCACAGTGCTTCCCTGGTGGCTCAGTGGTAAAGAATCTGCCTGCCAATTCAGGAGATGTGGGTTCAATTCCTGGGTGGGGAAGATCCCCTGGAGAAGGAACTGGCAACCCACGCAGGTATTCTTGCCTAGAAAACCCCATGGACAGAGGAGCCTGGCAATCTACAGTCCAGGGGTTCACAGAGTTGGACATGACTTAACACGCCCGTACATATACATACGCACACATGTGTACAGTCAGGAAGGCTGAAATGAAGTTGCTAATAGATGCAAAGCTGGTAAGTATTCTATAAAGCAGTAAAATGTTTGAGGTTGTCTTTTAATTTTTTTTTTTTACAGGGTAGAAATCGATTGAAACTCTACCAGACAAAATTTATTTACATCATGATGAATGGTAGTTATACTCATTAATATCATTTTTCTACAAGTTAATTTATACCCCTACAGAGACGTGAAGTAGTCCAGCCAGTTAACAATCAATCAAAGGTATGCATTTTTTATTTTAAAATTTTTATAAATTTGAATTTGTTTACTCTTGGCTGTGCTGGGTCTTTATTGCTGCCAGGCTTTTATCTAGTTGCGTGAGCAGGGACTGCTCTTGGTCACGGTGTGCTGGCTTCTCATTGCAGTGGCTCCACTTGTTGCGGAGCACAGGCTCTAGGGTGTGGGCGCCTCAGTACCTGCAGCTCTGTGAGTTCAATAGTTTCAGCTCCTGGGCTCTAGAGCACAGACTCAGTCGTTGTGGCACGTGGGCGTAGTTGCTTGGTGGCATGTGGAATCTTCTTAGGTCAAGGATCAAACCTGTGTTTCCTGCATTGACAGGTGGATTCCTCACTCCTGAGCCACCAGGGAAGCCCCAAAGTGCATATTCTGTGTTTAGGACTTAGGGCTAGAGAGCAAAGGGAAACCTCAGCCTTCCCTATCTCTCTTCCTACCTTCAGCTTCCTTGTGCAGTAATATAAAGCTAAAGGCCTGTGGACACCCCAGCCCTGAGGGCTGGATGAACACATACCCTTGACCCTGTGGATGGCTTGTCCAGACAGGAGATGCATGGCTGGTGAAGGATCAGAACAGGTGCTTCTAAACTTCGAAGCCCAGAGCAGGAACCTAGTTGCCCATGTCTAATGGCTGCAGATGTTTTCTGCCGTGAAACTTACTTACTTATTTACTAATACTTGCTCACTGTTATGCTTCACTACTTTGCAAGTTCCATGTGGTTAAGAATTTTTATCTGTTTTATTCACAACTATAATTTTAGCTCCTGGAAAGATGTTTGACAGCAATTTTTTTAAAACTTTGTATTTTGTATCGGGGTCTAGCTGCTTAACAACGCTGTGATAGTTTCAGGTGAACAGCTAAGGGACTCAGCCATACATATACATGTATCCATTCTTCCCCTAACTCCCTTCCATCCAGGCTGCCACATGACATTGAGCAGGGTTCCCCATTGGCACCCCACTCCAGTACTCTTGCCTAGAAAAATCCCACGGATGGAAGAGCTTGGTAGGCTGCAGTCCATGGGGTTGCTCAGAGTCAGACATGACTGAGCAACTTCACTTTCACTTTTCACTTTCATGCATTGGAGAAGGAAATGGCAACCCACTCCAGTGTTCTTGCCTGGAGAATCCCAGGGACAGGGGAGCCTGGAGGGCTGCCGTCTATGGGGTCGCACAGAGTCAGACACGACTGAAGTGACTTAGCAGCAGCAGCCCCATGCTATACAGTAAGTCCTTGTTGGTTATCCATTTTAAATATAGCAGTGTGTTAATAAATATGGTGGATTGAATCCTTGTCCTCAACACAGTGCTTGTTTTGTGAGATATATTTGTAAATATATATTTCAGGAAAGAATGACGGTTTGAACAATAGAATAAAAAATTAATTTCTGAAGTGCAAACATTAAAAAAATTAATTTTATAACTTACTATGTAATATAATGGTACATTATAGATTTTAAGACAGCTTATTGGTACATAGTTCATATATACTGTACAGCTTGCTCATGTAAAGTATAAAGTGTAATCACTTTTAGTTAAATCACAGTATGTGCAACCATCATTACAATCAATTTCAGAGCAATATAAAAACTTTAACAGATTTTTAAAAACTGAAATATGGGCTTGCAATAGTTATACCTCTGAATATATGGTAAAATAAGTGCCATTTTGTAGAATAAATTTTGTGTGCCTGTATAATTACATCTAAAGGATTAAAGTTTGCAACTTACATTTTTCATAGTTTCTGAACAATGAAAACTGCATGAAAAAATTCAAAGCTTCAAAGGATCTAATTTGAGGTATTCTATAGTCCATTGTGTCTTCACAGTTTTTAAGCTAAAAATTCCTATTTGTCTACTTCAGATGCTGTTTCAAGGGCTAAAGATGATGTCAAGAGCTATTACTTTAAATAATCTTAAAAATTTTGTGATTCTTTAAACCAAACCAAACAAAAAATTAAAAGTATCTTTAACAAATTCAATGGACTTTTAAAAATGAACATGGGAAAGGTAGACTATTGAGGCTAAAACTTTTATAATGTTCAACCAACATCTTTATTTTCTGAAACTGCTTTCACATTCCTTAATTATCTCAAGACCCTCCCCCATTGAAAGGGAGGCATTCATTCTTTCAAAAAGTCCCTAACACAAAGAAATTGCTTTGAGGTTTAAAATAAGTACAGCTTGTTGAGTTCTTAGGAAAATCATAGCCTAAAAATAAGTACTTTTGAGTTGTAAAAATCAGACTTGGTTGAAGGAAGGACAGTTTTTCCTTTAAATCCTGAAAGCCACACCTGGAAATCTGAAGCACATTTTCACAAAGAATCACAAGGGATAAAGGATGGTGGTGGTGGTTTAGTTGCTCAGTTGTATCCGACTCTTGAGACCCCATGGACTGTAGCCCGTCAGATTCCTCTGTCCATGGGGTTTCTCAGGCAAAAATACTAGAGTGGGTTGCCATTTCTTTCTCCAGGGGATCTTCCTGACCAGGGATCAAACCCATGTCTTGCGTCTCCTGCATTGGCAGGTGGATTCTTTACCACTGAGCTACCAGGGATGCCTAGTGGCTTTCTAAAAAGGCAGATGAGAGCCTGTAGGACTAAGTGACTTGAGAGAGGAAGTAGAGCTGAGAATTTGAATCTTTTGTCTTAGATTTGAAAGCCCAGGAAGTAGGACTGAGTTTTTCATGAAGTCACCTTGTCTACATTTGAATTGAATAATAAACACACTGAGACAGCTTCAGATGAGTTAAGAACATCAAACTCAATGCTACTCTTCCGTGAATGCTACCAAGGAAGGGTGCAAACCTTTCAATTACATGACATCCCCTGGAACACTGAGCAAGCACACCAAAGGCACTGAGGCACAGGTAGGAGAGAGGGTGTCTGTGTCCATGTTGGTGAGCCTGGGGCCAGCCCACCAGGCACTACATGCTCCATGGGGGTGGAGGGGAGCACAACTGAGTAGCTGCTTTCCTGAGTGGAGGATTTGAATGCCAAATGCAGAAGCATTCAACATCAGTATATTGGAAGAGACCGCTGGGAAAGGGACCCCATCATGAAGGGAATGGCAGGCTCCATGCTCATGAGTGTGAGATCCCAGCCCAAAGCTCACAAGACCCACAGGGATGCCAGACATCAGAGGTGCAAGTTCAGGGAGTTAAAAGAAATCTATTCAATATCTGGTTATGCTATGAATTTCTGTCTGATGATGAGTTCATTGTTTAAGTTCTAAGAACATCTCTTTTAGTTTTAAGCCTAAAATACCTTCTTACAAGGTGGTTTGGAGGATTAAAAATAAGGTGTGTGTGTGTGCAGGCATATGTGTGTGTGAGTGTGAGTGAGTGTCTAAAAATGTGCGAGACACATCATAACTCCCCAAAGCTCCTCAAAAAGTCAAGTCTAGAATCCTGGGTTGCTTCAATCACATCTCTGCAAAGAAAGGCAAATAATGATTTAAAACACTTAAGCAAATTGGCCATCTAGTCCATTCTTTACCACAGATGCTAAAAGTGGTAATATATTAATGAAAGTGAAAGTGTTAGTCACTCAGTTGTGTCCAACTCTCTGCTACCCCACAGATGTAGCTTGCCAGGCTCCTCTGTCCTTGGGATTCTCCAGGCAAGAATACTGGAGTGGGTAGCCATTCCCTTTTCTAGGGTATCTTCCTGACCCAGGGATCAAACCTGGGTCTCCTGGATTCTTTACCATCTGAACCACCAGGGAAATGTACATTTAATCTACCCCTTTCCTTTTCCCACTGTCTCTGATGAAAGTGATCATGAAATCTGCAGAGCCCATAATTTAGAGAATGCCTAGGTCTTGGACGTCATACAAATGGGTAATTCAGCCTTGAAATGGTTGTTGGTAAGAAAATTAAAGCATTACTTTTCACTAAAAAACTATACAAGCCAAAAGAAGTGTAATAAAAGTTCAAGAGCCTTTATTAATACATGGAGTTACCCATCAGGTCATCAACAACAGTCTCTAACTAAAAGATGGGAGAGCTGGAGTGGGCCATCACGTGGCTGTGAGACTAAGTGGAGGAAAAGTTACCTAAGTTACCTTTTGTGACTTCTCTTATTGTTTCAGATACAAGTTGGAGCAAAGCTTTTTTGACAGTATGTCTGAAACATGGTGTACCCAAGAAGAACTACAAATTTGTCATCTGGGTCCCTAAGCCTGAATAACATAAAACTCTCCTCCAAACTAAACTACAATGGTATTTAGCAAATATAAGCCGATGTCCTTGGAAACAAAGATGCAGAGAGGAGGCTTTTCCTTTTAACAATCCATGAAAGTGTGTAATAATTAAGAGATAGAGAGGAGGAGTCATACAGTTACAATTAATCTAACTTTTTTTTTTCCTCGTTTTCTTCCTTCTTTGAAACTTGCACTAACAACATCTCTACTTCATCCATAAAATATTTCTGTGTAATTCCACCTAATTTTAACCCTGGCTTTATTTAAGATTCTTTATCATTTATGTACATAGTTTTTTCTTTTTTAACTATTCTCTAATGAAGCCTGCTCTGTGAATATGTTGCTTGGTAAATATGCCCCTTAGTTATTTTGTGTATGCATTTCTTATCCTTTCTCTTTGATCATGATCTTCATGAAGAAAGGAATAGTGCTTTCCTTTCCTGACTTTTTACTCATCTGTTTTGTATTTATCTTTTTAATTTATTTTGGCTTGTATTTAAAAGAAAATCCTATGGACGGAGGAGCCTGGTAGGCTGCAGTCCATGGGGTCGCTAAGAGTCGGACACGACTGAGCGACTTCACTTTCACTTTAGACTTTCACGCATTGGAGAAGGAAATGGCACCCCACTCCAGTGTTCTTGCCTGGAGAATCCCAGGGATGGCGGAGCCCGGTGGGCTGCCGTCTATGGGGTTGCACAGAGTCGGACACGACTGAAGTGACTTAGCAGACATTTAATGCAGAGTACCATCCAAAATAAATTGTATTTAAGGCAGAAATATATTTTGAGAACTTCTATAATGAAAGTCATTCATATTTGTTGTTGTTCAATTGCTAAGTTGTGTCCATCTCTTTGCCACCCCATGGAGTGCAGCACACCAGGCTTCCCTGTCTTCCACTATCTCCTGGAATTTGCTCAAGTTCATGTCCATTGAGTCCATGATGCTATCTAACCATCTCATCCCCTGATGCCCTCTTCTCCTTTGGCCTTCAGTCTTTCCCAGCATCAGGTTCTTTTCAATGAGTCAATTCATGTTTATTGAGTGCTAAAGAGAGGTTGGTTCTCTGTCAGCTTTAGTTTAACAATCATTTTAAATAAACTTTAAAAAATAATATAGAATTATTGAAAAAATTTTCAAGTATTATGGAAGAGCAAAAAGTTAAATTTATTCTATAATAACAACCTGTTACTTAGTAGTTTATTGTATATTCAGATTTTTTCTCCTTTGTTTTTTTCTTTCCTTCCTCACTCCCCCTTTCTTTGCTTTCTTTTCTCCTTCTCTCTCCCCCTCCCTCCTCCCTCTTCTCTACTCTTTTTTCTTTCTTTATCCTCAGTATAATCACTGCCTTTATTTTTATTGTGGTAACATATACACAGCATAAAATCTGCCATCATGGCCATTATTAGGTGTACAAGTCAATGGTATTAATTACATTTACAATATCATACAACCATTAATACTCTCTGTTTCCCAGTTTTTTTCCTTAATTAAATACTATTCACACTGCTGCATGTTTTTTCGTTTGCTCTATTAAATCTCATTGGATGAAGCCTTCATCTCCAAGTACTCTTTTAGTTGTTTCATAAAGAACTGGCAAGATGGCAGAGGAGTTTGGGGGAGAATGGCTGCATGTATATTTATGGCTGAGTCCCTTTGCTGTTCACCTGCAACTATCACAATATTGTTAATCAGCTATACCCTAATAGAAAATAAAAAGTTTAAATTAATAAAAAAAAAGAATTGACAAAACTGGGAAAAATATTTTATTTCTAAAAATTTGTCTACTTAACATGTTCCTAGGATCCTTGAAGATGAGTGAAAAATCTGCTGGAATTATCTTTTTCAGAGCGTAAAAAGGAATATTTTATATTTAAGTAATAACTTGTTCCAGTTTTTATGCTTGGAACATGTTATTCAGAAGCTCTTTATCACTTTTATGAGAACTCTGTTTTCATACAATAAGTGAATCACAGAATCTTTAGTTGCAAATGATCCCAGTGGTCATCTGACCAACTCATTTAGGAGCAGAATCCATTTTACAGAACCAGCCACTAGGTCACTCTGGCTCTTTAATCTTCTCTACTGATAGGGAATATATTACTGCACAACCTTCCAAGGAAACCCTTTCTTTTCCTGAAGTATCAAAAAAATTACTTCTTGTTTTTTTTCTCTCCCTACCTGGGACTTTTACCCATTGGGTTTATTTTAAATCTTAGTGTCTTATTAGGCAAATACAACCCTTCTTTTCAAGTGATACTTGAATATAATTATCAACTCCCTCCTGAATATTCAATTTTACTAAGATAAACACCCCAATTACTTCAACAGTTCTTGATAGCCTGTGGTCTCATGTTCTTCATCAACCTGGTGATTTTCTCTGAGTTATATTTCCACTGAACCATTTTCTCCTTAAACTACAATGCTTGGAACTGAAGATAACAGTTCTGATAAATTCTAAATGCTTTCAGGTAGAGCAAAAATTTCTTTTATATGTTTTACTTCAAACTCCTAACTCATTACAGAATAATTTTATGGTAGAGATTTAAGATTCAGATTCAATTCGCTACTAACACAATATGGGTGCCTCCTTTAATCATTTATTTCAGACTTGACTTTGTAACAATGGAGTCTTTCTAGTTTAGAAAGAACCAAAAATTCATGTAACATGATCACATTGAGATATAGTTAAAGTCGAAACACATACCTCCCAGTCTTGCTCTCTTATGTAAAACCACCAGCTTTTCTTACAACATCAAAGGAGACACTGAAACATGAGGCACAGATATTAAGCTGCCAAATGTTTTGATGGGTTGCTTGTCATTTCTATAACTTCACTGGAAGGAGTAATGTGGGAGTGTGAGAATTCATACTCCAGAGCTGGTCTTTTAGCAACATCTAGCAGACGTGGAGAGGAGGACTAGTTCTGATAACGTAAGTGAGAATTCTACTGTTAATGCCTTTCTCTTATCCATCTTGAGTTATCACTACTTTCAATGTGAAGATAGTAAAAAAGCACTTGTAATAATTGGGCCAAAGTCCTTATGAACTAGAGATATGTCTTCCCAGGTGGCACAGTGGTAAAAGAATCTGCCTGCGATGGAGGAGATGCAAGAGATGCTGGTTCAAGCTATGGATTGGGAAGATTCCCTGGAGGAGGAAATGGCAACCCATTCCAGCATTCTTGCCTGGAAAATTCCACAGACAGAGGAGCTTGTGGGCTATCATCCTTGGAGTTGCAGAGTTGGACATGACTGAGCATGCACACACACCTAAAATTTATTACCATAGGCTTCAGTGTCTTTACTATTTTATGTCCAACCTGGATTATGGATGTTTGTCTTTCCTTCTACTTTTTAGTAATATGCAAATATTCAGTAATATGTAAATATTTAGTAACATGTAAATATCAGTAATATGTAATTATTCAGGGCTTCCCAGGCTCAGTGGTAAAGAATCCACCTGCCAATGCAGAAGACGCAGGTTTGATCCCTGGGTTGGGAAGATGCCCTGGAGAAGGAAATGGCAACCCGCTCCAGAATTCTTGCCTGGAGAATCCCGTGGACAGAGGAGCCTGGCGGGCTGAAGTCCACGGGGGTCACAAAGAGTCGGCCGTGACTTAGGAACTGAACAACAGTGACATCAGCCAGGTGTTGACTAGGACATTGGAGAGGTCCCATATGGGGAGCCAGCAATTTGTTATAATAAATTATTAACAAATAGCTAAGCTCAGAATGAAACAATGTGAATAGAAAGAAAAGAGATAGAACTGACTGGGTTTCTGGTCCTATTGAATATAAAGAAGAAGGAATGAAAGATTTTGAAGTTCTTGGCTTGATGGAAGAGGAGCATGACAGTCCCATTAATGAGATAGGATGCAACGTACTAGGAGGGATTTGAGGAAGTAGATGGACATTCCCTTGTGTGCAGGCAATGAATTTTATGCATTGTTCTGTCATCAACATAGCCCAATACCTGGCATATATTCAGTACCTTGACATTTCATTTGAAGAAAGTAGTGAGTAAGTGCATGAGACAAGGGGAATTTAGGTGTACAGTTTGGAACATGATGAGTTGAAGATTTCATCCATGTGAAAACATCTCTGCTCTTAACTTCCCCACACTCCCATGATATATATTTTAATATCTTCCTCAAGCATTTATCCTAGCTATTTATCCTAGCTATCCTCAGCTTTATCGGTATTTAGAAGCAGGCCAAATTTCTTTTTACAAGACTATAAATACTTGGAGTCAGAGTCCATATCTCACTTAACAGCTATGCACACTATCATGCTTCATAAATATAGGACTAGAAAATACTTGAAAGGTAGAGTCTGAAGCTTAGAGAGAGACATCATGTCTTCGATTTCACAATATGTTCCTTAAACCTGACAGTGCTTTAATAATAGTTGATGATTTAGCTGGAGTGGTTCACAGTGACCTCCCCCATTTAGCAAGCAGTCCTGTACTTTTTTGTTAAAGTGGAGTGAAGTAGGTATACAAAAAGACAGTCTGCTAAATATGGTTAGTTCATAATAGAAATTAATGCCCAATGTGCCCTCCTAAAATATCTAAGGTCGTTTTGTGAAGTTTCTTATGTTTTCAAAAGCAGGTCTCCTTTAAAAGTCTGCTCTTAATTTAGGAGACTTCAGAAAGGATATCAGTACAAAACTAAGTGAATTGCGTTTGAATTCCATGTTATGGTATTATCTATGGAGCTGACCTCCTCCTGACACCTTCAGAGAAGCTGGTAGAGCTGGATTCTGTAAAACAAGGTGACTTTGATAAAGGCCATGCCTCCCTCCAATCCTGAAAAAATCGGCCTGAGGAAAGAAATCACCTAGAAATATGATGACGAAAAGCCTTGCTCGTAAATCCAACAGGCATTTTGACACTAGTGAAAAATCCATACTGGTGACTACTGTCCTCAGATTCTGAAAACAAAGAGACTTATTCAATTAGAGGTTAAATTTACTATTATTTGCAAAGAATATATATAATATCAGTTTAAAATCAGTCAAGCTTTATTTCTGGGTTACAATTTAGATTTCTCAAATAATTTTAAATTAGCAACCTTCACAGTTCAGATTGCTGTAGTCGTCTATAAATTAGTAGACATCAGTTATATCAGCACTGTGTAAACACAGCAACATGTTGATGGGACATGTGATGACGTGAAATATTTTAGGGTAATCTTGGCTTATGCCAGTGGCTGAGTGCCTTTGCTGTCCACCTGAAGCTATCACGATGTTATTAATCAGCTGTGTGCTGTGCTGTGCTTAGTCGCTCAGTCGTGTCCGACTCTTTGCGACCCATGGACTGTACCCTGCCAGGCTCCTCTGTCCATGGGGATTCTCCAGGCAAGGATACTGGAGTGGGTTGCCATGCCCTCCTCCAGGAGATCTTCCCAACCCAGGGATCAAACCCCAAACTCCCACATTGCAGGGGATTCTGTACTGCCAGAACCACCAGGGAAGCCCAAGAATACTGGAGTGGGTAGCCTATCCCTTCTTCAGGGGGTCTTCCTGACCCAGGAATTGAACCAGGGTCTCCTGCATTGCAGGTGGATTCTTTACCAACTGAATTACCAGGGAAGCCCATTAATCAGCTATACTACAAAACAAAAACAACAACAAAAAAATGAAGTTGGCAGTCCAGTGGGGAAAGAAAGTGAAAGTGTTAGTTGCTTACTCGTGTCCAGCTCTTTACAATCCCATGGACTATAATCCACCTCGCCCCTCTGTCCATGGACTTCTCCACGCAAGAATATTGGAGTGGGTTGCCATTCCCTTCTCCAGGGGATTTTCCCAACCCAGGGACTGAACCCGGGTCTCTCGCACTGCAGGCAGATTCTTTACCATGTGAGACACCAGAGGCAGTTTCTGTATAGTGTGATTAGCTCTATGGCAGGATGAGAAAGAGTTTTAGAGAAGGTGGTATACCTCTCCATGGGTGGGCATCGTCAGAGAAAAGTGAAAAGGGAAGGTGTTGGAGAGAAAGAAAAGCAAAGCTGAGTGTGTTACAATGAAGAAGAGGCAGAAGCCTCTGGGAAGAGGACAAAGGTTTGCCATGGCAGTAACTTTGGACTTTAACCTGAAGGCAAAGGACAGAGAGGATGACAAACCCACCAAGAATCTGAGAAGACAATAAAACTAGGGGCACAAGGTGTCTCTGAAGTCAAGAAATAGAGTGTGGCCAAGAGTGCCAAACATTTGCGAAAGGTGAAGTAAGATAAAGACTATCAAGTGTCCCTTGCGTATAGTAACAGAGAGATTGCTGATAGCCTTGATGAGCAATGCTGTATAGAGTGACGGGAAGGCAAGCTGGTTTGCAAGAAGTGGAGGAGTGCTGGGACTTCCCTGGCGGTCCAGTAGTTAGGACTCTGTGCTTCCAATGAAGGGAATGAGGGTTTGATATCTGGTCAGGGAACTAAGATCCCATATGTTCATGGCCAAAAAACAAACAAACAAACCAAAAGTTCAGGAGTGAATGGGAGGTGAAGAAGTCGATGAGAAAAAGAAGGCAATAGCTAAAAAGGAAGGTGCAGTCAGGTGGGTTTTTGTTGTTGTTGTTTGTTTCTTTGCTCAGTTTGTTTTTAACTTAGAAATATTTGAGATATTTTTGTGCAGCTTACATGTAGCCAATGGCAAGGGAAAGGCTGGGGTAAAGAAGAGCAGCCTGGAAGGAATGAAGAAACCAAGTATAGATGGAAAGATGGAAGCATCTTCAGCAATGTGGGAACCCCTTCTGATACAGAGAAGCAGGAAAAGAGAGTTAGTGGTGCCACGTACTTCGTAGATGACATAAGAAGCTGAAGACTCACCTCTCTAATGGACCCCATTTTCTTTGCAAAGTGGGAGTTGAGACCCTGAGTTTAGGATCTGGCCAATTATAGGTGTTCAATAAATATTTTATAATGACGAAATAAGTAAATGAAAAATAAACATGGGAAAGATGTTTGGGTAGGAAATTTTAGCAAAGTTACAGAAGATTGTGGAAGAAACGCTCTGGAGTAAAGGGGAATTTCTTAGAGTAGGAGAGGATGGTAACTGAAGGCTCAGTTAAGACAGGTTCCCCGTGAGTCAGCAGACAAACTCTTTTGAGAGAAGTTTGCGTGATTGTTTCTCAGTTGTTCCCAGTAGCCTTGGGATTCGGGTTGCACAAGCATCAACCATTCTGGGCAATAACACTAACTAGTTTGGAACGATGGTCTGAGGGTATTTGAAATTGAATGGAGGTGAATATCATTGGAGTTCAAGGAGCTGGTTTTCTGGGAGATTGTATGTGCTGTCAATGATGATGTTATTGGTCAGGATGATGACAGAACATGGGTGGAAAGATAGCCAATCCAGCAGCAGGTACTGTAGTCTTTGATGAAGGGCAGATATGAAGAGTGTGAGATGGCAGTGAGGAGACTGATGGGGTGATGGAAATCGTCCAGCAAATTATGAACATTTGTAGTTTATCTTTATAATCCAAAAGTCTAAAAATTAAAATCTTGGTACATATCAGAAAATAAATACTCACATATACCTGGCATACAGCTAGCAAACATTTCCAGAAATTTAAGTCCTATACGCAAATTTGTTCTCTAGTTGCTATTGCTCATTGATCTGAAAAATTAGAATTAAGAAAAAACAATCAGTGAAAGTCTAGTGAAATATTTGTTTTCTGCAAAAGGCCAGGGTTAAATAGCTTTATTTGGAGATAAGGTGAAGTTTTAGGACATTATACACATATATGGGAGAAGTATAATGAAAAAGACCCTGATGCTGGAAAAGATTGAGGGCAGGAGGAGAAGAAGGCAACAGAGGATGAGATGGTTGGATGGCATCATTGACTTGATGGACATGAGTCTGAGCAAGCTCCAGGAGATAGTGAAGGACAGGGAAGGCTGACATGCTGCAGTCCATGGGGTTGCGAAGAGTCAGACATGACTGAGCGACTGAACAACAATGAATATTGAGGATACATTTGCACCCATTGCTGCTGGTTGAGAACTTCTCTCCAAGGAAACAACTGTTCAATAAGCCCAGTGCTTTCTCTTTGACCTGTTTCTGAATCTACTATGAAGCACGATTGATTTCCTTATGTTTGGAAATGGTTCCTAGTACAAGAAAGTGTGCAATTTCCAAACAATGAGTCCAAAATTCACTTATACTTCATTGGCATTTTTGAAGGTTAGAAACAAAATCTTGAGAGGCATGCAATGAAGTTGGTTCATTTTCTGAAAGCTTTAGAAAGCATAAGGGAGAAGGAGATGAAAAGAATAGAGAAAGTAGAAATGTTTGCTATAGTGGGAAGGAAATTTGATTACTGAGTTAAAATCTTAGCTGTGATACTTCTTACTTGTGAGAACTTGAAAAAATTTTATAACTTTTCTCTGATCCTCAGTTTCCTCAGTCTGTGAAGTAGGCATAATAACATGAAATGAATAGACTGATGGTGAAGGTAAAAGCAAGAGCCTTTAGGTAAAGGGCCCACTACAGAGCCTGACAGATTGGCAGTGCTCACCAGGGGTTTTCTCCCCTATAAGAATGTTCTTTTTTTTTTTTTTTTAATTTTTTAAATTGAAGTATGGTTGATTTACACTGTTGTGTTAGTTTCAGGTGTGGAGCAAAGTAAATCAGTTATATATACAATATATATGTATGTATATATGTATACATACTCTTTTTTAGATTCTTTCCCCATATAGATCATTACAGATCCTTGAGTAGACTTCCCTGTGCTATACAGTAGGTTCTTATTAGTTATCTGTTTTATGTATAGTGGTGTGTATATGTCAGTTTGCAGCAACATGGATAGAGCTTGAGATTGTTATGCTTATGAAATATGTTATACTTATAAAATATAAGTATACTTGTGAAATAAGTCAGACAGAGAAAGACACATATCACGTGAGATTGCTTAGCTATGGAACCTAAAAGAAGGGTACAAATGAACTCATTTACAAAACAAAAATAGAGTCACAGATGTAGAAAACAAACTTATGGTTACTGGGGGTAAGGAGGTGGAGGGGATAAATCGGCAGACTGGGATTGACATATAGACACTACTCTAGGAATGTTTTAAGTTCATTGAAAGACTACTAACTTTTCACTGGCAGCTAGGGAGCCACTACATTTTTAAACCAGGTTCTGATTTTTGTTCAACTTGATTGATTTCCTATTAGGAAAGACTGCTGATGATTATGGCATCAGGTATAGCAACCTGGGTGCTTCCTATTTTTGGATACTGTGTAGACAGCAGCAGTGGGCCCTGTCAGCCGCAGGAGGGCTCCTGTACTGATAAAGCGGTGGAGCCCAACCCTGACCCAGAGGGCTCTGCTTTCTCATCCCGCCAGGACCTTGATCAGTCGGTGCACATTCCTGCCCAATCTCGCTGGAGATTTGAATTACACATTGTTAGCTAAACCTGACGCTTGGCCAAAGAGGTACTTAGTGGCACTTATGAGAGAACGAACGATCAAATGACACAGCCTTGCCAAAGCATCATTATCTTTCTGTTGAGTGATATTTTAAGCCTTGTTGTGCTTCTGGATCCTTTGAAGAGCACAGTCTCTATGCTGGACTAGCTTAGGATGACCATGTTTGAAGATGACAAATAGTGGCTGGAAAGTGTGAGGTTGCTATACACGCTGCCTTCCGACAGTGGGGGAAGAGGGTTTACTCTGAAGTTGGCATAAGTGCTTGTCTTTGATAGCAAGCCTCTGCACATGGGGGTTCCAGGAAAACCCTAACTCAGCTTCCATTTCTTAATATGTTCCCGAATCACTTCCACTTTTATGCTTTGTCATATTTATTTTATATGGAGGAAAACAATGAACATGTGTATCTTTGAAACCTCATAGAGAGGAAAAATAATTAGGTATTTGATATCACTTGTATTTCTCTATTTAGACTTTTTAAACTCCTGGAATGCATATCCAAGGACATTCAACCTTAATCATGTTGATAAGTAAATAACTTGCTTCAAAATAAAAAAAAAAAAGGGCTCAGCAATTTGTGGTGAATTTAAGACCACTTGTTCACAGGAAATATTTTCATGTCAGAAACTGGAAAAGACCCTTCCTAGCTCACATCTTAGAATTTTCTCTTCATTTTGACTTATAGTTTGAAAAAACTTAAGTGCGACCATGTTACAAACACTGTCATAAGTATATAAAATACAAAAATGAACAGATGATAATCTCTTAGCCTCAAGGTTATATTCTGATGGATAAATAAATACATGCAGGCACAAGTTAAAATTCAAGAAGAAATAGATTTGTTATGGATTCCCAGGTACGGCAGTGGTAAAGAATTCACCTGCCAATGCAGGAAACACAAGAGATGCAAGTTTGATTCCTGGGTCGGGAAGATCCCTGGAGGAGGAATTGGCAGCTCACTCCAATACTCTTACCTGCAAAATTCCATGGACAGAAGAGCCAGGTGGGCTACAGTCTGTAGAGCTGTAAAGAGTCAGACATGCCTGAGCACATACATAGCATTACAGAGAAGCATAAGAGAAAATTCTGAATTTCACCTGAAGGAACCAGGGAAGTCATTCTGGAGGAGGTGACATTTAAAGGAAGGATACATGAGGTTATGAGTCAGGTGTGGTGGTGAGTAGTGAAGAGAGGGCAACATTCTGGGTACAGAGGAAAAAAAAAATCCAGAGTGCACATGGTTTTGAGAATATCAAGTAGTTAAAAAAGGCTATCATGAAAGTTAATGGTGACTGAGAAATAGAAGGTGAGTGTGAATCTGAGGGTAAGGTTAACATACTTTTCTAAGTCCTTCAATCTTAAATGACTGGTCATTTATGGTGACCAGCAGAAGGGCTTCTCTGTAGGTAGACATATCCAGGGGGTACCTCTTAAGGCAAATGTGTGTTCTTTTCACCACATAAACATGGGCAGCCTCTCCTTTTATTCTAGGAGACATTGACACAGAGGCTGCTGTACTCAAAATCCTTATGAACATTTTGTGCTTTCACTTTTGTGTTTTAGTAATGAATTAACACATTTTCTAGCTAAGAACTAGTTCTCCACTGCCTCTCCTTAGATATTTACTCTTTATCTTGACAAATAGAGAAAACAAAGGATATATCATGGATATTTTTGCGATATTGCTGGTGTAGTTTTCCAATTATATCAATGCTAAATTAGCATCGTTCTGTTATTTATGGGTGGCTGTAACATGTGTTCTTATCCCGTTCAACTGCAAAGTAAACCAATAAATAAATAAAGAAATAAATAAAGGGATTAACCTTTATTTGTTATTTACAGCCTACCCCAAAATTGCTAACAGTTTTATATGTAGTATCTCATTCAAGCCTTACTATTATCTGATAGGACTATTTATAATTATGTTAACGTACTTTCTCCATTAGACTGGCATCATTGAAAGTATCATATTTATCTATGTGTTTTCAGTATTTTTCACGAGGTATAGCAAATAACAGGTAGTCATAAAATATTCATTTAATGTAGAAATACGGTGAATCTCCCTTGCCCTCATTCAGTCGAAAGTAATAAACACTAGCTTCTCTCAATTTCCTTGAGAAATTGTCCCTCGGCTGGCAACGTACAAACACTGGTGAATCATTTGCTCTGCCCCTGCTCCTGAACCTCATCTCATCCGTGTCTTCCCAACGCTCACTGGACTCCGGATACACACCTGTTTCGCAAATAAGCCAAGTCCCTTTCTCAGACCTTTCTCAGAACCTCGGCCCTTGCTCTTTCTCCGGCTTGTGATATTCTTCCCCTAGGTGTCCCCACAGGTTGCTCTTAAGTTCGATCCAGCTATTGCCCAAAGCGTCAGAGCATAAGCCAGAAGCACAACCTCCCTACCCTTCCTCCATCCAGCACTCCTGGAGTCCTGCTCTGTTTAATTCTTTCTCTGAAGCATTAAATGCATCTTTAAAAAGATCTATCTATGGTCCATGTCCTTCCGCCAGGTGCAAATTCTGTGATGTCTGGCTCAGGACAGTGCTTCCCAAACAGTTAAGGAAATGGGTGAAAGGATGAATGAAAGGTTTGCAGATTACGGCTAGAAAATTTCTCCCATCTGAGACCCTCATGACAGCACGGTTTGCAACAACAAACTGACCACTGAGGGTTCAGAAATGACCCCCTCTCTCCGATTCCCCTACCTGCCTTTGCCTGTTTCCCAGCGTCTTTCTGCCGTCAGTGGGGACCCTGTGTTTCCTATTTCTCCTCTACTTTTTCTTCCTCCCACCAGATGGCACTATGTCTTCAATATTGAAAGCTCTAGGTGTGTGCAGGTTACTTTGTTCTTCTCTATACTATGCGAATCTTCATATTTAACAAATGAGTTCCAAGTTCCAAGATCCACAAATGGTAATAGCATGTGCTGAACTAACAGCCTTAAATACTATTCCTCTAAAATGAAAAAGTAGCTGAGCTGTATTATATCTCAAAGCTATATCTTATGGCTTCCCAGGTGGCTCAGCAGTAAAGAATCGGCCTGCCAATGTAGGAGATATAAGAGACGTAGGTTCGATCCCTGGGCCAGGAAGATCTCCTGGAGTAGGAAATGGCAACTCACTCCTGTGTTCTTGCCTGAAAAATCCCATGGACCGAGGAGCCTGGCAGGCTATATAGTTTATGGGGGTGCAAAGAGTCAGACATGATGAGCACATTGCATCTTGTGAACTACTTCTAACAGCCAAACACAAAGGCAGTAAGTATATTGGTTCATACAACACCAAAGAAACTTATTTATCTGAAAATTAAAGTGTGAAGTGTTACACATCCTCATACTGTAGAACTAGAGTGATATGGAGATAATAAATAAATGGAATATATGGGTAGACACACAGAGAGAGTATGGTTTACATGGTAAAATGTACCAACTAAATTTGCCAGAGAGCTTATATAGTCAGGTTTGATAAAAATAATTCCTATAATTAATACTGTGAAAGTGAAAGTCGCTCAGTCTTGTCTCTTTGCGATGCCCAGACTGTAGCCTGCCAGGCTCCTCTGTCCATGGAATTTTCCAGGCCAGGATATTGGAGTGGGTAGCTGTTCCCTTCCCCAGAGGATCTTCTCAACCCAGGGATCGAATCCAGGCCTCCCGCATTGTAGGCGGATTCTTTACTGTCTGAGCCACCAGGGAAACCCAGGTAATACTGTGGGGCAGCCCAAATGTTGGAACATATCATTGAAATTCTACCCTCATTGAAGAGAAATTTGTCATTATTTCTCTTATATAGAGTGGTGCATCAGGTATGGGCTTCTGCTCTTCAGTTCCAAGTTTATACAGACATACAGAAGAAATATAGAAATTCACATGATTGTCCCCTAATTTAAATGGAATTGTAAGCAGTAGGGCTAACATGCTTTCCAAATCTTTGATTGACTTTCAAAAATGTTTTCCAAGTAATGGCAATAGTTTCCAGGTTTTACTAAAATAATGTATTCCACAGATAGCAATTTAAAAAATCTCTGAGAGAATTTGAAAATGTCTTATGTAGAATCATCTCATTATGGTGTAAAACCAATGCTTCTCGAAATCTTTAAATTATGTTTCATCTTACTCGTGCTCTCAGATTTAAAAATTTTAGAAGGAAAGTCTCTAGTTCCTTGCAGAAAACTCTCTGTCCACTTTTCTCTATGCATGTTTGGTCCATGAGAATATTAAATATGCTTAATATTTTCCTATTAAATATTCTTACTCTTTTAGGAAGACTAAAACAATGAGGTACCATCAAACACCTATTCAACTGGCTAAAATTAAAAAAAAATCCTGCCAATACCAAATGCTATAGAGACTGTGGAGCAACAATAATTCTTATTTGTTACTGCTAGGAGTGAAAAATGGTACTTTCAAAGACAGTTTGGCAGTTCCTTACAAAACTACGGTCTTATTGTACTATCCAGAAATCACATTTCTGGCTATTTTCCCAATTGTTGATAACTGATGTTCACACAAATACCTGCATGCATTTGCTTATAGCAGCTTTATTCCTAATCGCCAAAAAAAGCCACTAAGATGTCCTCAATAGGTGAGTGCATAAATAAATAGTAGCAGTATGGAATATTATTCAGTAATAAAAAGAAATGAGCTATCAAGTCATGGAGGAAATGGAGGAATCTTAAAAGCGTATCAGTAAGCAAAAGGTAGAACTCTGAAAAGTCTAATTATTATATGATTGCAACTATGATATTCTAGACAAGAGAAAGCTACAGAGACAGTATGCAACTTGATGGTTGACAGCCATCTGGGGAGTCGTGTGGGGGGAAGGATGAGTATATGAAGCGCAGGGGGTTTTTAGGGCAGTGAAATTATTTCGTATGATACTGTAAGGGTGGATATATGACATTAGATATTTGTCAAAACCCAGAGAACTGTACCTCACAAAAAGCAACTTTTAATGTGAACTATGGACTTTAAGGAAATGGCAACCCACTCCAGTGTTCTTGCCTGGAGAATCCCAGGGATGGGGGAGCCTGCTGGGCTGCTGTCTCTGGGGTTGCACAGAGTTGAACACGACTGAAGCGACTTAGCAGCAGCAGCAGCAGCAGCAGCATGGAGTTTAAGAGGAGAATGGGAAGACAGAGGATGAGATGGTTGGATGGCTTCATAGACTCAACGGACATGAGTTTGAGAAACTCTGGGAGACAGGGCAGGACAGGGAAGCCTGGTGTGCTGCAGTCCATGGGGTTGCAAAGAGCCGGACACGACCGAGCGACTGAACAACAACTATGGACTTCAGTGAATAATAATGTCTCAAATGTGACTCATTAATTCGAACAGATGGGCCACAATTATGTAAGATCTTAATCCTAAGGAAAACTGTGTGTAGGGTAGGGATGTATATGAGAACTCAGCATTATCTGCCCACTTAAAAATATAAGTATAAAGCCATTACGAGTAAAGTCTATTAATCTAAAAAAGATACATAGAATTTAAAAGAATATGACAATTTCATTGATCGATTTTTAGTTCATAAAAAAATTTTCAAGATATATCTTAAGAAACTGTTAAATTTTTCTATAGTACCAAAGAATATTAAACTTTATCTGCAAAGACTGTTAAATTACTCTTTCATTTTTCAACTTTGTATCTGTGTGAGACTACATATCTTTTACCTACTTCAACCAAAACAACATGTCACATCGGAGTAAAGTAGAAGCAGATATGAAAATTGGCTTTCTTCTAGTAATCACAATATTAATAATTTTGTAATTATTTTGTAATTAATAATTACAAAAAAATAAGGAATGCCTGTTTTCTCACTGATTTTTAAAAATATTTTAATAAAAATTGTTATTTATGTCAGTATGCACTTATTATTTTAATTTTTAAATAGATCATAAGTACTTTAAAGTAAGTGGGTTGTGACACACATATTAGCAAATTGAAAGATGAAAGCTATATGATAACCTTGATAGATGCTGAAAAAGCTGTCAACAAAGTTCAACACCCATTTTTTATAAAAAGTAATTGGGGAACAACATTGAGACTAGGTAAATAATTTCATTTCTTTCAAATTTTCACTTAAAAATTTTTATTTATTTATTTTCATTTGTGCGGGCTTTCCTCTGGTTGCAGCAAGCAGAGGCTACTCTCTAGCTGTGGTCCTGGGCTTCTTGTTGCGGTGGATTCTCTCGCTGCAGAGCATGGGCTCTAGAGCACAGGCTTAATAGCGGTGGTCCACAGGCCTAGTTGCTCTGTGGGATCTTCTCAGACCAGGGATCGAACCCACGTCTCCTATATGGGCAGAGAGATTATTTACTCCTGAGCCACCAGGGGAACCCCTCACTCTTTTTATAATCACCCATTGATTATTGTTTCTCGAATCAATTTTTACTGAGGTGACTGCCAGAAGGGGATATTCTCAGTTCATCATTCTTTCCAGTTTAATGGTTGCTGTTTTACTGTTATATAAAGCAATCCTTTCTTCCACTAGCTATTCACTCCTTCATTTACGTTATATCAGCATGGACTCATGGATTCCCATCTTATTACGTGAGTTACAACTAATTGTTATTGTTTATTTTGCTGCTCAAATTGTCCTTTTAAGGTGTTTTCTTTGCTCCCTTACCATGCCCAAATATTCTTCAATCTCTTCCTTTCTTTCTGGAACCACACAGAATTCCAGCTCCATAGTATACATTTCTTGCTCTGGAATCATCCATTTTTTTCCAAGGAGTCCTGGTTTTGTTTAGTGGAGCACAGTATTTAGAAACCAAGATCAGGATCCTAGGTACGGGGCTTCCCTGGTGGCTCCGTTGGTAAAGAATTCACCTGCAATGCAGGAGACATGGGTTCGATCCCTGGGTCGGGAAGATGCCCTGGAGAAGGAAATGGCAACCCACTCCAGTATTCTTGCCTGGAAAATCCTGTGGACAGAGGAGCCTGGTGATCCCCATGGGGTCACAAAGAGTCGGAAATGACTCAGAGACTAAACCACCACCACCACCACATTGGGCTTGCAGGAACTCAGTAGCAAAACTAGAAATATATGTACACACATACACATATGTATATGCTCACTTAGATCTCTATCTCTTTTTATACTCATCCATCTATTTATATATTAAAAACCATGAGTTCACAATTCCAACCCAACACTTCAAGATTTATTCTCACCTTCCTTATTTCTATATTTGTATTTTCTCAAGCAGTGAGAAATCTGGCTTCCATAATGCTCAATATATTCACTTAGTTTTTAAGTGTCTGTATATAAGTAATTTTTTTTAACCATATGAGTCATCTCCTTTGCCTCAACACCTCTGTGCATGGAGGTTCCTTCAGGCCAGTCAAGGCCATATCCCAAGCATCAGTGTCTCTGACTGCACATTATTCTAACACGGTGAATGTTTTCCATCATACTCTATCCTATTAAAGGGAACAGCAGGATAAGTTATTCTATTCAGTATAATATCCAGTAGCTATGATGTACCTATTCAGGGTCAGCTACATAATCTGCAGCCCCAGTGCAAAATGAAAATCTAGGCTCTCAGAAGGGGCAGGGAAGTAAATCTTCATTTCCTGTTGGTAACCATCACAAGCATCACTGTCTAGGTGACCCTCAGCCCCAAGAGACTGTCTGCTCCAAGTTGGAACATGTGGAGTTGGATCAAGTGTGTAACAGAGGCTTGCCTTCATCACAAATGCTATGACCCTGCCTGCCCAGGTATGGGGTAACCATCACCATGCAGCCTCTCTAGACATCACAGGGCACTTGCAAGTGACCCAGACCTGCCCCATGACCACTGCCCAGGCTCCTGTGGGAGTGAAGGACAACAGGACGAATGTAGACCTCTCCCCACCAGTATGGACCTATTGCTACCCTGGGTGGAAAATGACAGAGGTCAGGGAGTAGAGGGGAAGCAATGTGTGGAAGGAGGACGGGACCCAGGGTATCCGAGGGTGGGAAGTGGCTATTTAGGACTTCTACCATGGAGTCAGACTCGATGGACATGAGTCTGGGTGAACTCCGGGAGTCGGTGATGGACAGGGAGGTCTGGCGTGCTGCAATTAAAGGGTCGCAAAGAGTTGGACCTGACTGAGCCACTGAACTGAACTGAACTGAACCATGGAGGTCAAGAGGTGGTGGGAGTTGAGGGGAGAGATGTGTGTGGATTTAGGTTGCAAGTTCTAGTCTATTATGTGTTGTCCCATTGGGCTTTAACTCAAAAACACACACTGAAAGAAAAACTTACTAAGAATTTCAAGGTGGTAAACACAGAGCACAAAACTCCAAGTGCTGGGCCTTTTGAAAGAAGAGTCTTGTGTCCTTGTACTGGTCACACATTAGTGAAGCTGGCACTGTACCCATCACAGATGATGCATCTTCGCCCTGGCTTCTCAAGACAGAATGGCAGTGGCAACATGGTCCATGGGAACTTTAAGAGGATCTTAGTGGAAAGAGTAGAAGATGGAGTCATAAGGCATGGAGCCAGATTGGGGTGTGAAGGCCCAGGCAGCGAGATGCATGGACAGGAGATGGTCCACCCTAGGACTCTTTGAGAGAGGATCTGGGGTCCTGTAGGCACAGTGGGATCCCATGCACCACTTTTATTCTTTGTGCAAATGTGACTGCATTGTATTCCAAGGATGTTCAAGCCGGAACTCTGGTGCCTTTGCACCTCAGTCTTTCCCACCAGTCTTCTGGCTTTTCAGCCACTGAAACCATCAAGGATTCTCCTTTGTTTCTGAAATCCTTGGTATGTGCTTGTCACCTAGAAGGTGCTCAACGATGTCAGCTGAGTGAATCAATGACTGAAGAATGGAAATAAGCACCCACACATGTTCAAACACCACATTCAAGGTAATTCCATCAGATAATACTGTACATGGTTTAATTCCTAGTACAATGAAAATATTGAATTTCCTTTTTTTTTTTCTTGCTTTTTAATTATGAGTCTCAGAAAGGGAGTAATTTCTTCTGAGAAGCAAACAAACAACGTGCAAGTCAAATTTTGAAAGCTCCACTGTGGTTTGGAGTCTGCATACCTGTTCCATTGATGTGAGTTCTACACGAATGAAATAATCAGGCATCAAATCCAACAGCTACTTGGTATCACATCAAGTAAATGGTTGGCATTAATTTATCTAGTGCTCTAAGTCTTTCTGGACAACTTGGTCAATAAATTATTGAAGTAATTACTTATTTTTAACCTATTTCTTAACTCTTCCTCTTGGGAGAGATCAAGGTAAAGATGTTGAGACAGAAAGTTGGGAGAAGAAATCTGCATTCCCTCCTTTTCCTTTGCACCCATGGGCCCCTACTTTTGAGATTAATGGCCAATGACAAACACTGTGTGTCTCAAGTCTTTTTCCCTCAGGTAAAGCTGGTCCTTGTTAAAATTCTAAACTTGGTGATGTTTTCTATCAGTGATCTCAGTCTCCCCTTCCTCTCTTTATCCTGACTTGGGTGTTTAGTGTTTTAATGCTTTTCTCCTCTGCTTGATCAAAGAATGCCCACAAAATGTGATGAATAAAGCAGTTCAGTAGAGTTAAGAGCCCTGAGTTCAAGACCAAGTTCTATAGCATACTGGTTCTGTAACCTTGAGAAAATCACATTCTCTCTCTGAGTCTCCAGGTCATCATCTGGAAAATTGCTATCTTGATATCATTATAATGCAGTTTATGATCTGTTCAAATATGAGTGATAGGTTAGCTTTTCCATGTTCATATTAAATTTAATAGAGAAGTATTATCTTTGCCTTTTGGCCAAATAAATAAAAATATCATGGTGGAGTTCGGCAAGTAAAGCTTATTGATGTGGTTATACATATTGGATAAAAGGGAACATTGAAAAATGTGTGTGTCAGCCTACTATTTTCATTTCTATTTTGAACTTGGTTGATTTAGCATTTATTTTCAGGTGAGGGAAAAAGAATACTGAGAAACTGGGGCAGGAATGAATGACATTTGTGGGAATGTCACAAATGGACTGAAGGTGACCATTCCTGTCATCCCTAGAGCTTGTCTATACTGATTATGTTTGGAGCTATGCTCTTGCGGGTCTTAAAAACAAAAATCCATTCTTTGATACCCATGTGACTATTAACATATTGATAAAGACTCAAATACAGTAGTATCAATATATAATTTTGCCATTGTTTAAAAGATTTTGTGACAGGTAAATAATATGCCTAAGACTTTGAAAAAAATGAGAGAGTTGGTTATTTGATATATTTATAATTAGGACATAGCAATCAAAATCAGATGAGAAAATTTCATAATTTTCCAATTGAGGTTCTGTAAAAATCACCTAGGTTTGTTTCTCTTGATACAGTAATTTATCAAGTTGTGAAACACTTTTCTGTTCTCATAAGAAAAAGGTAAACTTTAAATTCAGCATTAAATTATCATTAATTACAAGGCTTACCTAATCCAGGGAAGTTGTTTGTTATCTATAAACCCCCAAATCATTTAAATGGCTTTAAAGACATTTTAATTTCTTTAGTAGTTAAAGGAAGAGATTAAAAATTTAATGCTGAGAATGCCTGTATTTGCTCCATATATTTGTCAGCAGAAAAGATGGCACCCTCAGATGGGGGTAGTTAAGTGTGGTTTAATAAAGGAACTATTTGTGAAATTGTGGGCTAGACTAAAAAGCAAAATAAAACAAACAAACAAACAAAAAAACTCCAAACAAAACAAAACATAAAACCCCAGCAAAACCAGCAAGGGATGACATACCTCAGGACTGGCAAAAGCCAGAACTTCGTAGCATCCTCGACCTAAAGGGGAATGGGTATTGCAGTCCATGAGAAAATGTCGCTGCAGATTTCACTATGGCTGTTACAGGAGAGGGATGCCAAACAGGTGCTCTGGCCTTTCATGCTGTGATACAACCCCTGCCAACCTGCAAGCTGGCAAGGGTTAGCAGGGTGATAAATGCTAGGATCTCATTCTCCTTCACGTGCTAATACTTTCCATGGACCAAATCCAGCTGGAAGTCAGAAGAGCCTGTGCAACTGATGGAGTTCAGCCTCCCAGGGCACAAATGGTTAAAAATAGAGTGTGGAAACGAAGGGAAATAGAACATCTCTTACGTATCCAACATTCACTCTGTTAAAAATATTTCTTCTTAAGACAAATTTCAGTGCTCCCTGATGCCTATTTCCCTTTGTTCATCTCTAAGAATAACATACTTAGCAATGGTTGAAGGCATGTAACTTCTGTTTCCCATGGTGAATTTTTCAACTATATTTCAGCCTGCCTTGCCTCTGTTTACAAATATTTTAATCTTTTCCTATGTAAGGCATAGATACTACTGGATTTGCTCCAATTTCTCTAAAAGAAGTTCTCACTTCTTGAAACAGTAATTTTTAAGAAAAGTTTTCTGTGTTGTAAACTTTGGTATTTCATGGTATATACTGCAAGGAGATCAAACCAGTCAATCCTAAAGGAAATCAATCCTGAATATTCATTGGAAAGACTGATGCTGTAGCTGAAGCTCCAACACTTTGGCCACCTGATGCAAAGAACTGACTCATTGCAAAATCCCCTGATGCTGGTAAAGGTTGAAGGTGGAAGGAGAAGGAGACAACAGAAGATGGGATGGTTGAATGGCATCACCGACTTGATGGACATAAGTTTGAGCAAGCTCTGGAATTGTTGATGGACAGGGAGGCCTGGTGTGCTACAGTCTATGGAGTCGCAAAGAATCAGACTTGACTGAGTGACTGAACTGAACTGACTGAATGCTGGTTAACCACAAATTTGCTTAGGATGAGTTTTGTATTTTTTTCAAAAGGTTTTATTCACTAGCTTGTACAGGTTTTTGGATGGAGGAGCCTGGTAGGCTGCAGTCCACAGGGTCACACAGAGTCGGATATGACTGAAGCGACTTAGCAGCAGCATGGGTTATATTAATGGAGGTGCTTTATTTTCTCAGAATGATAGGTAGAAATGTAAACATATGTACACAGAATAATGCATTTGTTTAGAAGAGCTAATAGATTACCTTTGAGGAGCTGTCATTGTCATTGTTGAACTACATTGTTGAAAACAAATCCTTGGATACAATATTTCCATTTTAAGGGTATGTTAAAATAATATGAATAGAAAGCATAGCCACTAACAAATTTGCAAGTGGAAAATATCTTCATTGGAATTTCTAAAAGATAGGCAATAGAAATTGTGGATTATTTGAACTTGAAAAGAGAAAATATACTTATGGCATCCTTATTTCTTCCCTCTGATGCTGTAGCTTATTAGATTGCTTTGTAATGAATGCACAGCAGTGACAAAGAAGAACCACATTTCACCTTTTCGTCCACATCTAAACTCATTTCCATTTTCTCCTTGGCCCTTGAGGAGTGACTAACAGCAGTAATTATTTTCTTTTCTTGCCATCTGAAAATGTGTTTCTATTTTCCTTGAAACTTTGATGTGGAAATCGCTGCTTCTGTGCAACTGGGGACTCTAGCTAGAAATATCATTTGACAAAATGCTGAACTGAAAATTAACCTGAAAATAGCAGATGAAGTCATTTTTATTAAGTCTAAGTTTGGTGAGGATGAAAAATGCAATGATGGATTTTGTGTATCTCAAATACTTCATTCATCTTAAATCCAAGAGGGAATCTATTTTTCTGCTTTAAAGGGAGTGAACTTTTAAGTTTGAGTCATTATCAGTTCCTTAAAAATAATTTTAGTGGCTGTTTCCTTTGTCTTAAAGGATATAAAGCAATCTCACTGTCATCTTAAAACCTAATAAAACTATTAGATGTAAAGTGATACACATAATTTTTATAAGATAAAGAATTAGTGTAAGGTAGTTTGAAAAAAGCAAATGATATGGTTATGATGAAAAACTGCATCCATTTATATATTTTAATGGGCTTTAAAGTCATGTTGTAGGGTCTGTTTTCCATTGAATCCAGCACTAATCGAATAATCAATCATAAATTAATCATTAAATATCTCCCTTGTTAGAATGCTATACTTTCCTCACCCAGGAATAATCTAACAGGTTGATAATTTGATGTATTGTACAATATACAGAAAAAACTGTTAACTACTAAAAATGTAAGATTTGATGGGCATAAAATGAAATAAAAGAGTACATAATTATCATCAGTGATGATCATGATTGTTAATAATTATTATCAGTTACTATAAACTTATTTAAGAAATTCTATTTATAATTTAAAGAATATTAGTGTTAGAATCAAGAGAATGTGGATTTCAATTCAGGCTTAAACATCTGTCACCTGTGAGGCATTGAGTTATTCCAGTTTTCTGGATCTGTTTTCTTATCCGTAGCATGCTGTAAACGAAACTACTCATGCGGTTTTGTGAGGATTAAATGATACAATACCTCCAAGAGTGCCTGGAACAGAGTAGAAATGCAATACATTTTAGTTGCCTTTCCTGCCTGCCTTTTTGCTTTCTTTAAATTCAGAAGCCATAGAAAATATAAGAGCAAATTAAATTTAAAAATAACTATTATAAAATGAAACATGAGAATATTAGAATGATAAGAGGAATCTGATAAGAATAGTCTATGTTTGCTTGTTTATTTAATAAATACTTGTTAAATATTTACTATATTGTGAGGCATCAATTTAGGTACTTTATAAATATTAATTCAATTAACCAATATAACATCTCTGCTAGGTAGATACAATTATTTCCCATTTTTAAAATGAGGAAACACACTACTGTATATAAAATAGATAACTAATAAGAACCCACTGTATAGCACAGAAAACTCTACTCAACATCCTGAAATGGGAAAAGAATCTAAAACAAAAAGTGGATATATGTATATGTGTAGCTGACTCACTTTTCTGTACACCTGAAACTAACACAACATTGTAAATCAACTGCACTCCAATAAAAATTAAAGAAAAATAAAATGAGGAAACAGAAGCACAGAGAGGTTAAACAACTTGCCAAGTTTACAGAGCTAAAAAGTGCCATACTGAAATAAATAACCAAGGTATTTTCTTCCTAGAGCTCATGCTTTTAATTACTACGCTATGCTACCTACTCACCTGAGGCAGATGATAATAACAATAGCAATAATGGCTAATGTTTACCTTTTACTTAACTTGTACTTTTTAAGCACCATATCACAAGCTTATGAGATAGGCATAATTATTACTCTGTCTTACAGGTGAAGGCAATGGCAACCCACTCCAGTACTCTTGCCTGGAAAATCCCATGGATGGAGGAGCCTGGTGGGCTGCAGTCCATGGGGTCGCTAAGAGTCGGACACGACTGAACGACTTCCCTTTCGCTTTTCACTTTCATGCATTGGAGAAGGAAATGGCAACCCACTCCAGTGTTCTTGCCTGGAGAATCCCAGGGACGGGGGAGCCTGGTGGGCTGCCGTCTATGGGGTTGCACAGAGTCGGACACGATTGAAGTGACTTAGCAGCAGCAGCAGCACAGGTGAAGAGATATGAAAACACAGATGTTAAACAACTTTCCTAGAGTCGAAGCTTTCAGGAGTCTACTTTTACATAAAACTTGTTTTAGTCCCATAAACATTTGATAAGATGAGATATGGCTTCTGTTCAAATCTTAACCATGTTTATGATAGCCACCTGATGATTGCTTTTCTGTTAAAAAAAATATATATATATTGGTCCAGGATGCTAATACATTTTCAGCCTTCTGGAAACCTCTACGGGTCACCAGCAGAGACAACAGCACTCTGTTCTTGACAGGATAATGTTGCTATAGCAACCTGCGACCCAGAGAAGCCTCTGCCATTCTTTCCTTACAGTAACCGAGAGAGCTCCATTTTTTACCCTTAGCAAGCATGTCTGGGACTCCACCACTGGTAGGTAGTTTTATATGTACCCTAAAAACAAGTCTCATTCAACCGCTAAAATGCTCTCCAATCTGGTTCTCTCATTCTCTCTCTCTCTCTTTTTCTTTTTTTGCACAGTCTGTTCATGCCCTAACCATTTATTTTGTAAGTAGTCCCTCTGCCTTTAAATCTTGTCCTTTGCCCTCTAATTCATCTTTCTATTGCTGCCAATATTATATATTCAAAACATAGATAGTGATTTTTTTTTTAGCTTCTCTCTGTTTTCAAATATCTACTGTGAGATGATGTCCAAATCTCTTAATATGGCAAAGTCACCTACAATAAATTAGAGGTACAGAGATGGTGGGCCAGTAAATAAACAAAGATGCATAGTATATTAATGTTGAACTGTAACATAATTTATTCAGCATTACAGAGATTGCTAATCCCTAAGAAGCTAAAATGATGACCTTGAAAAAATTGTTTATCTGGTGTAGAAAACAATAAGTAATCATGAGTTTAACTATAAATAATATTTATGGATTATTCCTATCTCAAATGTTTACATGACATGGGTAGTTTTGTAAATGTTTATCTTAAAGTAAAAATAGACTGTCAAACTTCGTGGCTAAATTCTTTGGTAAAATAACTATCAGCAAGTAATACAATGTAAATAATGAGTTGATAATAAATAGACTTGCAGGAGTCAGGAAAGTAAGCAATTGATGTTTTTCAAATATCATTCTAGTTAGAGAGTGTAATTAGGCAGTAGGGAGGAGTTTTCAAGTCTTTGGAAAAGTGCTTCTGCAACTTTATACAACCCACACTCCAACTCCGACTGTGAAATTGTTGCTCAGTTTGAATTCTCAATCCATAGAACAAATCATTATGAAAAAAAAAAAAAGAAAAACAGGAACCCGCACTCCATCATGTTCTTAGTGAAACCACATTGCATGCACTCAGGCTCCAGGGTTCCAAATAGTCCAAGCTATTTCAGAACAACGGTGTCTATTTTTCGTTTTGAATGACTGCAATTTCTGTAGCAGCTGTTGCGCTGAAAATTATAATGGTCAACATTTAGTCAGTGCAATGTTTCCCCACCCCCTGCTTCATCAATCAATCATTTGCTTCAGCTACCAGAAAAATCTCAAACTTTAGTTAACAGTAACTTTAAAAGCCTCATCAGAATCTGGCCCGACCTACTGGTCTCCCATGATTTCCCACGGCTTCCTAACATGCAATCTGGGCTCTGTTTCAGCAGTTCCCATACACACCAGGCTCCCTTTGCTTTTCCTTGCTTCGCACATCTCAGAAACCATCTGTTTTTCCCCTACTCTGTACAAACACTGTCTTTTTTGACATCAAACGCTAGTCTCACCTCCTCGAGAAAGTTATCTTTGCTTATGCTAATTTAGTTCTATATGATTTCCGCATCTCTAGACTTCTGTAAACCTCTGAATTTTGTCTTGAACAGTGCTTACTGGTCTTGTCTCCCTAACTTGACTGTAAATTTAGAAAAGCAAGAATCATCTCATCTTTTTCTAGCTCCTAGGAAATACATGAGTCTATGCAAGTATCTCTATACAAGAACTATATATCTTGGAAAATCATTGTGTGTTAATATGACATTCCTTTCTCTTTCTTCTGAGTTCCTGTAATCCTTCACATGAATTTAGCATTATTATTATTATGTCTCAGCTTTTCATAAGGAGCTTACATTTATTCAATCATGACAATAGCTCTTTGAGTACTTACTCTATACTCCAGGCTGTGTGCTAGATACTGGAGAAAACAAAATAAGCAAACACCTGCCATCAAAGAGCTAATAGTCTAGTGATCTTGGCTGAAAGACAACCAAGCGAGGCAGAATGGAGATGAAGTAAGCTTGTAGAAAGAGTTGGGGGACATCAGAGGAGACAGCCACTGACTTTATTGAGTATGGGAAGGACAAAATGATTGAGCTGGGTATTAAAACAAGAGCAAGACTTCACCAGTGGAAGAGATAGTTAGGGAAAGGCTATTTAAGTAAGAACAATAACTCATGCAAACTCCCAGAGGTAGGACTTACGTTCCCTAAACAGTGAACAGCAAGCAGTAGGATGAGAGGGGAGGGTAGTGACGAAAGAGATGCTCGCAATGGTGGATTGAAATCAGCATCTTGTCCACTGATCAAGGCTTGTTTGATCCTTGGGGGATTTGGGTATCTATTACTACCCAAGAAATTAAAAATCACATATAATTCTAGGGTAACAGCTCAGATCTGGGGAACAGAATCATCCAAGGTGGAGTGAAAAGTACTCTGCACAGCAACATCGTAACAGTTTATAACAGGTTAATTGGGGTTTCAATCACTCCCTTTCTCCTTCTCAGTGTTTTGGTCTTGAACAACTCTAATTTCCAATGCTCCTACCCAACTTCCTTCTTAAACTTTCTTTCAAAACTTTTTTTCAATACTTTCAAAACTTCTTCAATAATTTCTTTTTAAATGTCATGTTTATACTTATGCTTATACATATGTCTATACTGATATAGAATATATGATGAAGATACATATATTTTGAGTACTTGTTAGATGCAAGGCATCTACTTATATTATCTGTTTTTGTGTATCTCTCTTATAATCACACCCACCATACAAATCATCTACAAAGCACTGAGAGGTTAATTAACTTGCTAAAGTTCACACAGCTACTAGACAGTAGAGATAGGATTAACAACAGTCACCTGGACTTCCAGAGCTCTTGCTCTAAATTGTTACATTCAGCCACCCTGCCAAGAACAGATCAGGCTGTGGATAAACTTTCCAGGTTGCAACCACCAAGTACAGTCTTCATTAGAGACTCACTTAAGCCTGGGAGGTGACTTGAATTAACACGGGGAGGAAAGACAGAGAGCAAATACAGACAAAAAAAGTTGCTTGTTCCTCTAACTATCTTTACACTCAAGAAAGCAGCCCCTAACATTATCTTTGTGCTAAATGACAAGCTGACTTGAAGCTGAAGGTAAATTGAGAAACCCTTCTCCCGGAGTAGAAGACTCTAACATCAGATTGAATCTCCAAGTTGGGTATTAGCAGTTGACTGCAAAATTCGGCTTCATGACTTTCTGAGCAATTTTTAACTGAAGGTTTGCCATTAAAATATTTATGAATTCAACTTGTATGTAAGTATTTTATGATATCACTGCATTTTCTACTTATACCTAATTTTTCTCTGTGTAAATCAGAGGACTGTCAGTTTACACAAGAGCAAGTTACTACATTTCTAGAAAGCTTAGTATGTACATAAGTGAGCAGTGATGGCTCAGATGGAAAAGAATCAGCCTGCAATGCGGGAAACCCAGGTTTGATCATTGGATTGGGAAGACCCTCTGGAGAAGGAAATGGCTAACCATGCTAGTGTTCTTGCGTGGAGAATGCCATGGGCAAAAGAGTCTGGCAGGCTACAGTCCACGGAGTTGCAAAGAGCTGGATACGCCTGAGCGACTAACACTTTCACTTTAGTATGTACATATTACACTTTTGTTTCTTAGAGTTTCTCTTTGTTCCATTCTTTTGTCTGTTTTGACTATCAAATATTATACTGTAATAGTACTTTGATTTGTTAATGTTGGTGAAAAAAGGTAAAACTTCTTACTTGTGAGACAGGAAATTTGATATATCACAATTATTTGAAATTCAGAATGAAGGATAAGTCAACATTTTTCTTTGGTTATTCACTTGAAGATGATGCATTAAGTGGTTATTTAAAAACTGAGAAAAAAGCAGACTTTATTAAATAACTATTTTAAAAATATTTTTAAACTCTGGCTCAGCTATGTAAACAGGATGAGGAAAAATAATTTTTCTTTGTAGTAGTCTGAACTTAACATATATATATATATTATTTTTGATAAATGACTGAAAGAAACCAAAACTATACTAATGTTTTCACTTATTATTAAGGTCAAATTGTGAATAGGAGAAAAGAAAATGTCACTCCTAGCTTACATTTAATATTTTTACATTAAAATTTACCTAAAATGCTCAATATAGGTAACAAATGAATGGTAAAAAAGTGGTAATGTTATTCTTACAGGTATTACACTTTAATTTTCATAATAATTTAATAAAACTGACAACATATTGACTTTATGTTTATATTTCCCTTTTAGTTTCTTATATTAAAATACAATCAAGTATTGCTGGAAAGAATAGGGTATACTGAATGGCCTTTAAAAAACATAGTCTATGAATCTGAATATTTAAAAGATAGAAGATACAGATCAGTAAAGGGAGTTTCTAATCTGATAAACTCTAAATTAAAGGAGAGAAAGAATTTTTAAAATATGTAGACATAATCATCAGAAAGATACTATTTCTTGTGGTTAACATTGCCACATTATTCTCAGGTCACTTAGGATTTATTAGTATTTTTTCTCTTCTTTCATACAAAAAAAAGATGCTTAGCAGGGCAACAAAGCTATCAGAATTAAGACTACATTTCTCAGTCTCTCTTGTAAGAAGCTATGACCATGTGATCAATATCTGGTCAATGAGGTTTTAATAGGAATATATTGCAGCTTTTCCTTCCATCTTATCCCACTCACTTTATATAGCTGCTTAGAACTGGAATGGGAGGCTGACATTCTATTTCATATTATGAATAGCAAGGTCATAGCCTAAGGCTCATGGTTCAGAAAACTGGAAGAAGCCTGGGTCCCTGAGAACTTTTTGAGCAATACTATCACATCATTCTTGGATTGCCAGTGCCTGTGACATTTTTTTTTTAATGTGAGAAAACACAAACTTCTGTATTTTTGGACCACTGTTATTATTATTTTTTAACTTGAAGTAGAACTTAATCCTAATTAAAATGTATTAAGGACTTACATCCAGAAACAAAGTATTTTATGGTACCCAGAGAAATATAAAAAATCTAACACAGTAACTCTCAAACAAATAGATAAGCTAACAACAGATATATAGGAAGTTCAAATGTGTTTATTCAGTGGTTTAAAAATCATTTTAACCTTTAATTTTGTTTCTTGTGAACTTTGTCTTACGTCGAATAAAGGACACACAGCACATATGCATAATTTAAAGAATTAAAATGAGCACCTAGGGACGCATTACTTAAACAAGTCAGTAAAGTAGGTACTGCCAGTATCTTTGAAGCTTTGCGTGTGCTTCTCCCTAATACATCGTGCTTCCTTTCTCTATACCCAAGGGTAACTTCTTCCCTGACTTTATGGTAATCACTAAATTTCGTCTCTTGCAATGTATTATTCCACTCAAATAATGTTGGAAAAGATTGTTTTTGTTTTTAGCCTGATACAAATAAAATCAAACCAGTTCTTTGTTGTTAATTCTGAAAGAAAAGAAAGCACAAAACTGACTAATTCAGGTTAGACGTTTCCACTCCATGTTTTGGCATCATGGAGTCACCAAGAGTTTGCCCCGGTGTTGGATGGGTCTTAAGACTTCCAGTTTCAAAGTTCTCCAAATAATAGTCATTGATTAGTATGAACAACTCCCAATGTGTGTTGTGTACAATCATAAGTGATTTTGTTTTGAACCATTTAGATTTCACATATGAAAACAATGTAATACATGAGAGAGTGCCTTAAAGACGTTTCTTTGCCACAGCTTATTGTCATTTTTTCCTTTTTTTTGGAACTTAGGGCAAGATTACATAATTACATTTATATTGAAATTCATAAATATTGCTTTCTCCATCATTATGAAAATAGTGATTTCATATATTTATTAATGGTTTTAGGAGACAAAAGGTGTTACAAAATGCAATTTCTGCTATTTGATTTTGTCTGAATCACCTAAGATAGAGCTTATATTTTTTCTGATATTTGCCCCTATTTGTACCTTCCCATTTGTTCCTAATTAAAGGAGCATAACAAATTTGATTTTACAAATCAGATTATTACTGAGATTCCTTATGGGCACAATACTATAAATATGCATGTGTATGCTCTCATTTATGTTGTCATAATCATTTTGGTTTCAATTAAAAAAAGTGACAACTGCTTAAGAAACAACTTGCTTTTATTAAAATTGGCATATATGTCATTAAATTAAGTACTTATTTTGGAGCTTATTTTATAACATTAATAATTTCATTATTTTGATGATAGGGTATTTACTTTCCATACTTAACATTTGGAACTGTTATATAAGCAACCGACTCATGAATTTAATCTGAATACTCAATGTGCTTGCAATCTCATGGAAGACAAGAGAAGTAAACAAATTAAATGACTATGAGACCTAAGCAAATAGGCATGTGAATCAATGATAAATGAATTTTTATTAACAAGAATATTAATGAATCAGAGCATCTCAGTCTATACTGATGATGAATTAGAGTTTGTCTGACTTATGGTAATTAATAAAATACCCTTTCTTCTTTTATGAAACAGGATATATATATATATATATGTACATGTAAGCTGCTTTGTTTACAAATATACATGTAAGCATACACATACATGTATATATGTATGTTCATATGTATACAAACATATATGTACATATGTATATAAACACACATACATATATCACAAATGCTTCAGGTGCAAAAAAACACATATAGAATGTATTTAGTCAAGTTTGAAGGAAGACACATTGTGCTTATCATAGACTATGCATATCCGTTGTTCATCACAGCAATGTTGACCTGACATATTATTAGGGAATCATTTGAATAGCTACAAGCTACACACCTATCAGTTTGTGTTATCATGACTAGTCCTCAGCCATAGACAACCAGATGCCCTATTGCTGTCTAGATCTGTGATTTTCTCAGGATCCAAAAGTCACTGCTAAGCACTCTTTATCTTCCCCACATTCTTATACAACAGGTTAAACACAGAAACACCTGTGATGCAGGGTAAAATTGAGAGCTCTTATATCCTGTGCTTGGGTTTGAACCCTGACTCTGCCAAGTGTAACAAGCTGTGTGATCTGCTGGTAATTGTTTAAGCCTTTGTGCTTTTGGTCTCTGCTTCTCTTCAAGGTGGGAGAAGAGTCACGTCTCATATGATGGCTGTGAGAATGAAGTGAAATCACGTAGGCTGAACCTATTCTCTAAGGAGAGAAGAGCCTGGCACATAACAAGCACCAAAAATCCCAGCATTATTTTCATCCCAAGATATGCTTATCATTTATATGAGTCTAGAAACCTTTTTCTTGAGATATCAAAATAAATCATGGGCAGATATGAGTAGATATAGTAAGTTCCCAGAGTCTGTGGTCTTAATAACATGTTCATACATGTGTGCTAAGTTGCTTCAGTCATGTCTGACTCTTTGAAGCCCCATGGACTGTAGCACGTGAGGCTCCTCTGTCCATGGGATTCTCCAGGCAAGAATACTGGAGTGGGTTGCCATGCCCTCCTCCAGAGAATCTTCCTGACCCAGGGATCGAACCTGCATCCCTTTTGTCTCCTGCTTCGGCAGGTAGGTTTTTTACTGCTGAGCCATCAGGGAAGGTCAATAACATGCTCACCTCTGTCTTATCTCTGAGAGTTAAATTCCTCACAATGTTAACAATTATGGTACGGGACATTTAAAAATTAAACTTTATCTAGGTTTTGCTTACTTAGTACTGAAAGTATTTCATAAACATTTCAGCTCTGCCGTTTTTTCAGAGTGACAAGACAGGACCATCTTAGCCATTTTTGCTTCCACATGGTTAGCCTCTCTTACAGACAGCAGGTATTCAGAAAGTGCTGAGTTGAATGAGTGCCGTCAAGACTCTGCATCCTAGGGTTCTTCATCCTAGGTTCTGTATCCTGGAATTCAACCAACCTTGGGTCAAAAATACCTTAAAAAATGTTTTTTAGAAAGTTCCAAAAAGCAAAAGCTGAATTTGCTGAGTGCTGGCAACTATGTATTATACATAGCATTTCCATTATATTTACATTTATATAGCACTTACATTGTATTAGATATTATATAATCTAAGGACAATTTAAAGTATACCAGATGTATATAAAGTGAAAATGTTAGTCACTCAGTCATGTCTGACTCTTTGTGACCCCATGGACTGTAGCCCACCAAGCTCTTCTGTCCATGGGGATTCTGCAGGCAAGAATACTGGAGTGGGCAACCCACTTCCCTCTCCAGGGAATCTTCACTACCCAGGGGTGGAACTGGGGTCTCCTGCATTGCAGGCAGATTCTTTACCATCTGAGCCACCAGGGAAGATGTACATAGGTGATATGCAAAAACTATGCCATTTGTATAAGGGACTTCAGCATCTACATATTTTGGTATCACCAGGGGTCCTGGAATCAGTGCACTGTGGATACCAGGGGATGATTGTAATTTCTTACTCATGGTCTGTCTGCTTACATGATGAGTGATGATCTAAACGTATTTCTCATTTCCTCATCCCATTGCCCTTCAGATGATTAGGTCTGCCAGTATAGATGCATTACCAGCTTTAATTTTCACATTATTATAAAAATTTTACATTTTACATGTAAAATGTAGAATTTTACATTATTGTTACCTAAATACCAAAATTCTAGATTTCTCCATGAAAATCATATCATTTTAGCAGAACTTAATGACATCAGAGCGCTGATTTGGAGACCACATTCATTATTCTAAGTGGCCAACAGAGTGTGCTGGTGCTCTGTATACAGGAGTAACAGTTGAGAACAGCGGTAGTGTATCAGATTTATTTCAACTATCTGGTTTGCTTGAAACAACTGAAGTAAAGAATGAGACTATATTCTGGAGTGGGTAGCCATTTCCTTCTCCAGGGGATCTTCCTGATTCAGGGATCAAACCCAGGTCTCCTACATGGCAGGCAGATTTTTTTACTGTCTGAGCCAGTAGGGAAGGCCATCCTTTTTTACTGGAGTATAATTGCTTTACAATGTTGTGTTAGATTCTGCTGTAAAACAAAGTGAATCAGGTATGTGTATACATATTCTCTTCCCTCTTGGGACTCCCTCCCGCTCCCCTCATCCCACCCCTCTTGGTCATCACAGAGCACTGAGCTGAGTTCTCTGAGCTATAAAGCAGTTTCCCACTAAAGAAAACAAAAGTTCAGCAACTTTAGTGTTATATAATGTATGGGCATGTTCAACGTGAATATAAAATAAGAGAAAAATGGAAATTTTGAGTTTTCCTTGTTATATGGGTTTACTATACAGCATCCTACTCTATGAATATAAATTAAAGCTCTAACTATATATACTAAAATTCTGTGCTCTTGCTCATTTATATCTAACATTTTAGGCTCCCATATTAAAAATAAGTACATGCCCTTATACATTTCATAGGCTAGAACTTCATACACTTATGATTTTTTAAAATTTTGTTTTAACAACAAAAGCTTTCTCAGGAATATGATTGAAGAATATATTCAATGCATTCAATCCAGCATTCATTTACCAAAATTAGCATGGAAAATATTTTTTTAATGTCAGTAGTAAGCAAAATGGCAAATAAAGAAAATCCCAAATGGTTAATTTCTATTCACCTTCTATTTTTCATAGACTTGCCCAGCATTTAGAAAAATTAACTGTTTAGCTGTATTTCAGGAATAAGTATGCTTGTGATTTTATTTTCCATGTGTTTGTGTGTGTGTGTGTGTGCATGCGCGCTTTCCATAATGTGTGTCCTGTGGGAAACTGACCATAAACTCTGATAAATAAGAATACCTGCTTAGGGCCTTAGTAGCCTGTCAGCTTCTCAGCATATACGATTCTGACCAATATGATAACAATTTTCAATTCGGATGTTGAAATAGACATGTGTCATTCTATTCAGCTATCCAGCATCTGAATTGGAGTAATATTCTGAGATCTTGTAAGTCTAGGGGGAAGAAGAATCAACCTTATATTATGGGAACTGAAAATGCCAGAGGCTTGCTTTCCCATCCTTCATTGCCTCTGGGCTTAGAAATTCTGCCAGTCACAAGCATCTACCCCAAGGATGGAATTGGAGCCCTCTGGACCCAAAGCAGCAGAAAGTCATGAGTCTGTATGGGAGTGGTCATTCTCAGAGTACTAGAGCTTGCAATGCAAGCTGCAATACTCAGAGCTCAGTGTGGAAATAAGTTTCTTTAGCAGATCAGTTCTGTGTGTGATGTGGGCTGTTGTGTCTTCCAGGTATGTAACACTAAGCCTTGTTCTCCAACCCTCCTGTTGATTCTGTGAAATGCCTAATTTTTTTTTCAACTCACATCAATCAAAGTCAAATTCTGTTGCTATTCAATACTACATAATGGTGATATACTTGTCATTTTGAAGTTGTTCTTCTCAGTGAAAGTCATTTATATCTCCTTCCTTGCATAGTTGTAGGACATAGAATTTTAATGGATTGCAAAAAATCAAAGGGCAACAGCTTGAACACTAATTTTGGCCAGAAGAGAGACAGCTTCCAGCTGCCAGTAAGCATGGTCATAGTCCTGCAGTGATTACAGCAGGTGGCTCAGGGCAGGTGGAGTCAGAGGATGCAGACTTTGACAGGTTCTTCTTGAGCAAGTTCACAAGCAGAGTTAGAGAGGAGAGGTCCTCAAATCAGAGAGCAACAGTTAGCAGAGATAACCTGGGATGAGACTAAAAAACATCAGTATGTACAGTGGAACAAAAAGTGAAAAGGGAAATGGAAACTAACCAACATTAGCTATTAAAGGAGCTCCGTTAGGGTCAGAGTTCCTTAGGGGCTGTGGCTTTTATCACCTTATCGCCAGCACCTAGCATAGGCTTCACACTCATTAAGCTCTACTTGGTTCTCAGTAAACATTTTATTTTATTTTTTTTTTATTTATTTTTTTTTCTCAGTAAACATTTTAAAAGATTGTTCTGGGTTGGTGTCTAAGTAAAAACATAAAGTGAAAAAAAAAAAAGAAACTAACAAACACAAAATATTTTCTTGTTGCCTTTCCTTTGATGATGAAATGTGAAAGTTTATATGTTTAAAGAATATCCCACAAAAGTGATGCATGATTTTATTGAATGTGTTTTAAGTGTAAAATAAAAATAGTTCTCATCAGTTTATATAGATTCTATTAACTAATCTCTACTAGGGTGCTTTGTAAAAATCAATAAATAAACAAATGGAGAGAAAGAGAGAAAAAAGAGAAAGAAACAAAGGGAGGAAGGAAAAAGGGAAAGAAGGAAGGAAGGGAGTGCAGGAGGAAGAAATAAAGGAAGAAAGGAAGAAAAGGCAAGAAGAATACACACATCTCTAGAGGCACTGAAATGACAGTGCCTACCGGAGTAGTGGACATGGAACAACAGACTGGTTCCAAATAGGAAAAGGAGTCCGTCAAGGCTGTATATTGTCACCCTGCTTATTTAACTTCTATGCAGAGGACATCATGAGAAACGCTGGGCTGGAAGAAGCACAAGCTGGAATCAAGATTGCCAGGAGAAATATCAATAACCTCAGATATGCAGATGACACCACCCTTATGGCAGAAAGTGAAGAGGAACTAAAAAGCCTCTTGATCAAAGTGAAAGAGCAGAGTGAAAAAGTTGGCTTAAAGCTCAACATTCAGAAAATGAAGATCACAGCATCTGGTCCCATCACTTCATGGCAAATAGATGGGGAAACAGTAGAAACAGTGTCAGACTTTATTTTGGGGGGCTCCCAAATCACTGCAGATGGTGATTGCAGCCATGAAATTAAAAGACGTTTACTCCTTGGAAGAAAAGTTATGACCAACCTAGATAGCATATTAAAAAGCAGAGACATTACTTTGCCAACCAAGGTCCGTCTAGTCAACGCTATGGTTTTTCCTGTGGTCATGCATGGACATGAGCGTTGGACTGTGAAGAAAGCTGAGCACCAAAGAATTGATGCTTTTGAACTGTTGTGTTGGAGAAGACTCTTGAGAGTCCCTTGGACTTCAAGGAGATCCAACCAGTCCATTCTGAAGGAGATCAGCCCTGGGATTTCTTTGGAGGGAATGATGCTAAAGCTGAAACTCCAATACTTTGGCCACCTCATGCAAAGAGTTGACTCATTGGAAAAGACTGTGATGCTGGGAGGGATTGGGGGCAGGAAGAAAAGCGGATGACAGAGGATGAGATGGCTGGATGGCATCACGGACTCGATGGACGTGAGTTTGAGTGAACTCCAGGTGTTGGTGATGGACAGGGAGGCCTGGTGTGCTGCAATTCATGGGGTCGCAAAGAGTCAGACACGACTGAGCGACTGAACTGAACTGAACAGGACTAATCGTGACCACGACTCTCACAGACCATCACAGCCATGGCTTTGTTCCAGAAACCTTGGCCAGCTCAAGTGTGCAGGATGACTAGTCTATTTGGAAAAGCTACTTATTTAACACAGAGCCAAATTCAGGGAGGCAATGCCAAATGTCACTGATACTTTGGAACTGTGGTGTTGGAGAAGACTCTTGAGAGTCCCTTGGATTGCAAGGAGATCCAACCAGTTCATCCTAAAGGAAATCAGTCCTGAATATTCATTGGAAGGACTGATGCTGAAGCTGAAGCTCCAATACTTTGGTCACCTGATGCAAAGAGCTGACTCATTGGAAAAGACCCTGATGCTAGAAAAGATTGAAGGCAGGAGGAGAAGGGGACGGCAGAGGATGAGATAGTTAGATGGCATCACTGACTCAATAGACATGAGTTTGAGTAAGCTCTGGGAGTTGGTGATGGCCAGGGAAGCCTGGTGTGCTGCAGTCCATGGGGTCACGAAGAGTTGAACACCACTGAGTGACTGAACTGAACTGACTGAATATCTGAATGACATTTAGCGTTGCCTTCGACAGAGAATGAAGGAATTAAAGATTAAAAAAAAAGAAAAAGAGCAACATCAAAAAATCACAAAGCCAGACTTCAGTACCTAGAGTTTTGAAATTTCTATCTCACACTTGAAAGAACCAAAGTATAGTCTCCAAAAAGTTAGCTATCACTAAATTTAGTAAGTTTTAAAATGACCTCACCTTAGAAAAATTATGTTCAGTTAGGTTTATTTCTGAACTCGTATTTTCCTTCAATATACATCAAAATGTAAGCTCCTTGAGGGCAAATGTCTAATTTATATGTTTGTCTCTATATTGCAAATGTCTAAGACAGGGCTTAATGTGGCAGGTGTTAAAAAAAAATTGGTTAAATGGACTGATAAATGAAAAAAAAACTCCTCTTTGGTCTTCAGCAAGCTGCTATTGTCTATATTTTGATTTTAGGACAAGATCCAAAATCACTTGAATAAAGGTATAAATGGCTGAACAGTAGTTTAAAATAATTCCCTTATTATGACTATATTATTTGCTTTGGTATTATAGTATGTTGTTTTGCTTCTACTGAAAATTATGAAATATGATAAAGATGCTAAACTTTTAATTTATGCACACTGTATATTATATATTTATTAAGTGAAAGCACAAGGGCAGAAACATTCCCACACGTTCAAAACAGGTAGAGACTGGGAAGAGAAAAGGAAAAGAGAAATTTTGATATGATAATGTTTTTCTTCACCCAGTAAAAAGATAGAGTCAGATAAAAACATTTTTGCTAAGTTGTCATCTTAGAGTACATTTGCAAAACACAAAAGCAGGTTTCAGCCTATTTTATAGATGAGTTTCTCATGACATTAAAATGAAAATGAAAGCCTAACACATTTGTGTTCTGTCTCTAGCATGGCAATGTGGACTATTAACATCTTGTGAAAAGCTGCGTAGAGGTTTGAGGTGGCGGGGAGGACGTGTGAGCACCTTGTTTGACTAATGAGTCATCATCCTTTAGCATCTGGAAGGCAGGGGGGCCCTTTCTCAGACAGCAGTAGATCATTTCAAGGCGAATATAGAATGAATCGGAGTTTAGATGGGGGCATGAAGGACTCTACATTTTTGGCTTCTGTAAAAACATTTTTACAAAGCTGAAATATTCTGCATTTAATTTTTAAAATTACAGCTGGTTTTTCATGTCGCGGTAAATCCCCTGTTCCTCTTCGTCCTTCATGCTATGCACACAGAGACACCCAGACACAAGACAGCCACAGCAAACATGTAGGTCCTACTATTTGAAGTAACCTTGTTAATCTTTCCAGAACCCAATGTCTTTAATCACTGTTTCTCCTTTGCGTTTTTGAGTGGCTTTTTATTGTGGCTGATGGAAGACCCATCAACACTTAATAAGTAAAATGGCCTTTCAATTTAAATAGTGACTTTGATTTTTCAAATCATAATCAGAAAATGATGAATAAAGGGGAATTGGGAGAAATTTATTAAGTTTCAAAAGTTCCTTTTATACGTACTCTGAGTACATGATTGAAATTATTTCTGTTAAAAATAGCTTACATAACTAAATGTTGAAATGGAAAAGCAGCAAGCAGCAATTTGATGAAAGTCATACTTTTGTGACTTTAAAGCTTGTAAAGTTACGTTTTAAGTCCAAATAAGTACCATGGTTCAAGTGTTTGATAGAAAATGCTCAAATTTTCTGATTCGGCTGAGGAGTCACAGAAATTCCTTTTTTTGAGCCCATTGCACTCAAATAATATTGCCACTGTTTTTATTTATTTTTCTTGGGTGCACCAGGAAGCATGTGGAACTTCCGTGTCCAAGCATTGAACCAGTGGCCACTGCAGTGGAAAAGCAGAGTCCTAACCATTCGACCACCAGGGAAGTCCTGCCATTGTCCTTAGCAACACATTCACAGCGTCTTAGCATCTCACCACTGGGCTACAGGACATGACAAAGCCTCTCCTGGCCACTGTTTCATTTTTTAACTCTGGGTCTTTGCCTCTTTTGTGCATTTCTTCAGATTATTTGTTGACTGTTAAGTATTTCTCAGGAAGAAGGTGTTATTTACGATCTGGCCAAATTGTCACTTTCACGGTAGTTTTACCTGACCTGCCCAAAATGATTAGAGGGGAAGTAAGAGTGGCTATTAGACCTTCTGAACCCTATATTTTAATAAAAATGGAAAATAAGTCTAACTTGTCATTTTCCACACCCCATCTCCCTCTAAAAAAAGATTTTTTTTTTTTTGGTCCCAACTTAGGTGAAAGAGGCTGTCACAATGAACTTTTCTGTGTTACAAGCCAATTTAAAGCTTGATGGAGTGTATATGTGTGTTTAATTTTTATTGGACTATAGATGCTTTACAATGTTGTGTTAGTTTCTACTGTACAGCAAAGTGAATCAGCTATATGTTTACATACCCTTCTTTTTTGGATTCCTTCCCATTTAGGTCTCATTCCTTCCCACAGAATATTGAGAAGAGCTCCCTGTGCTATAGAGTAGGTTCTTATTAGTTTTCTTTTTTTTTATAGTAGTGTATATATGTCAATCCCAATCTTCCAACTGATAAATTGGATCCCATCAAGATAAAGTAAATTTTAAAATAATAAAATTATTATTACTCATTATCTTCACTTCCCTAGTGGTTCAGCTGGTAAAGAATACACCTGCAAAGCAGAAGACCTGAGTTTGACCCCTGGGTTGGGAAGATCCCCTGAAGAAGGGAACAGCTACTTATTTCAGTATTCTGACCTGGAGAATTCCATGGACTATATAGACCATGGGGTCACAAAGAGTTGGACACAACTGAGCAACTTTCAGTTTGATTATTTTCTGCCTGTCTCCATTCATACCCCTTAAAAATGAATTCTTCAAGAACTGGTGTCTATTAACCTCCTGGTTTTTGCTAATCTCTAGTAGATGATTTGATGAGCAGCTGGGCTGCTCTATATCTAAAATCCCAAGCAAGGTATAGAAAAAGCTAAAGAAAAGAGGAGTACATAAACTGGACAAATTTCTTCTGTTAACTGATAGTTGGTAATACCAGCTATGAAATATCTATTTTCAGGTGCACATACCAAATTTATTTGTGTCAAAGTAGAGGATTGAAAGTGAGCTTCCCCAGTAGCTCAGCAGTAAAGAATCTACCTGCAAAGCAGGAGATGGGGATTCGATCCTTGGTGGTTCCATCCCTGAGTCAGAAAGATCCCCTGGAGGACGGCATGATAACCCACTCTAGTATTCTTGCCTGGAGAATTCCATGGATAGAAGAGCCTGACGGGCTACAGTCCATGGGGTTGCAAAGAGTCAGACATAAATGAAGTGACTTGGGAGGCAGGCAGAAGATTGAAATAAAAATCCCCTCTGCTTCTTTGTGCTCCACCCATTTAATTATTACAAGTATCCCCAAAGCTGAGTAGGTATTAACAGAATGCAGTTCATATGTAAAAACGGTGAAGAGTTTAACAATTGTTAAAAGGAATGCTTGGCAGAAATGCAATAAAATATTGGGCAACAAGGACCTGCTTTTCAGATCCCTGACTTTTTCAGTTGCCTTCTGCTTAACCCAGATACCTTGGTGCAGTTGAATTCATAACTCACATCTTTTCTTCTCTCATTGCTTAAAGTTGTAGCTGAAGCTATGATGTAAGGAGGCATCATACTGACCCTGTCAACCCCACATAACTTAAAGGAGCAAATGGCCCATTTTTTTCCCCCTTCTATCTAGTCTGTTTACTCATGGATATGTCAGGGAGGCAAGGCCTTCTTTCAGGACACTGGGATCTTGGATGATATATTTGCCTTCATTAGCTTAGCCAGTTGACTGGGAGCACCTCACAAGCACTTTGACCTGATGGTATTATAACAACTATTAGTATCCTTCAGCCCTGATATTCTGCAAAACAAAAAACCATATGCTTCGGGTGTTGTGATAGGCCACATGAAGAAATGAACAAGCCTTAAATCCCTGCAGGCAGCTGTGAAACAAAGAACATACTTTTGAAAAATGTAAACTTAATAGCCCCATAGTTTTATTCAGTTCAGTTCACTTCAGTTGCTCAGTCATGTCTGACTCTTTGTGATCCCATGGACTGCAGCACGTCAGGCTTCCCTGTCCATCACCAACTCCCAGAGCTTGCTCAAACTCATGTCCATTGAGTCAGTGATGCCGTCCAACCATCTCATCTTCTGGTGTGCCCTTCTCCTCCCACCTTTAATCTTTCCTGGCATCAGAGTCTTTTCCAATGAGTCAGTTCTTCACATCAGGTGACCAAAGTATTGGAGTTTCAGCTTCAGCATCAGTCCTTCCAATGAATATTCAGGACTGATTTCCTTTAGGATGGACTGGTTTGATCTCCTTGCAGTCCAAGGGACTCTCAAGAGTCTTTTCCAACACCACTGTTCAAAAGTATCAGTTCTTCGGCACTTAGCTTTTTTATGGTCCAACTCTTACATCCATACATACTACTGGAAAAACCATAGGTTTGATTAGATGGACCTTTGTCATTTTATTAGGTATTTTTAATTGCCTTGTTTTATTGTATAAGTATGCCTAAATATACTTCCATTTGTCAATCAAACACTAAAATGTGTGTTCTTTATTTAATAATAACAAAAGACACCATCACCAATTCAAAAAGTTCATGGAAAAAATATTTTGATCATATGAATGAGAATCATGTGTACCTCAGCCTAAATTTATTTGAATGTAATGAAAAATAACTAATAGAATAGAAGTCATGACTGGGGAGGTGATAAGACGTACCACCCACCTGGGGAGAGTATGCTCGCCAAGCACCTGGTCGCCTGATCTACTCGGACCTGGGAAGGGCACAGAACACAAGCCCAATCAAGTCTGTGCGTTGGTGCCAAGAATCTGAACCTGAGTGGCTTAGATCTGGGAAGTGCATGCAAACCAGGGCCCGCTTTAGACAGTTCCCCTACAGAGCAACCTGGGGCTTGAGCAATGTAGACTGCGAAAGCACACACGCTGCAAGCAGGGGCAAACCCAGTGTGGTCCATACACTGCTAGCACTCCCCACACACACCAGTGATATTTGTTTGCAGTGTTCCTCCCTCCTCACAGCACAACTGAACAAATGAGCCTAAATAAGAGACCACTTTTTCCCCCTTGTGTCAGGGCAGAAATTAGACACTGAAGAGACTTGCAAACAGAGGAAGCCAAAATAAACAAAGAAGAGGGAACCACTTTGGAACTGACAGGTGCAACAGATTAAAACCCTGTAGTTAATACTGACTACATTGGAAGGGGCCTATAGACCTTGAGAAGAAGTATAAGCTGAAACTGAACTGACCCCAAACTGCCCTCAACAGCTCCAGAGAAATTCCTGGATATATTTTACTATTATCATTTTTTAAATTAAAAAATTTTTTAAGTTCTTTATTACTCCTTTAATTTTCATTTTTATAACCTACTGTTACCTTGCAACAAAAAGACCCTGTTTTTAAAGCAAATTTCATATTTTTTATAATTTTTGTATTTTTTTTAATATTGTATTTTTGAGAGTCTAACCTCTACTTTAGATTTTTAATCTTTGCTTTTTGGTATTTGTTATCAATTTTGTACATTTAAGAATCCAATCGTCAGTACCCATTTTTACTTAGGAGTGTGATTACTGGCTTGATTGCCCTCTCCCCCTTCTGACTCTCATTTTTCTTCCATAGGACACCTCTCCCAGCAGCCGGCCCTGGCCTCGGGCTCGGGGTGGCTCCTCAGGGTTACCGCCCCTGGCCGGGAGGAGCAACCCGGGGAGCGGTGGCTGCACAGGCGCTGGAAGGCCTAGAGGAGCTATCCCACGTTGAAGGTCAGGAACGGTGGCGGTAAGGAGATACTCCTCATCCAAGCTAAGGAGCAGTGGCTGTGCTTTGCTGGAGCAGCCATGAAGAGATACCCCATGCCCAAGGTAAGAGAAACCCAAGTAAGATGGTAGCTGTTGCAAGAGGGCATCAGAGGGCAGACACACTGAAATCATACTCACAGAAAACTAGTCAATCTAATCACACTAGGACCACAGCCTTGTCTAACTCAATGAAACTAAGCCATGCCTGCGGGGCAACCCAAGACGGGCAGGTCATGGTGGAGAGAACAGAACGTGGTCCACTGGAGAAGGGAATGGCAAGCCACTTCAGTATTCTTGCCTTGAGAACCCCATGAACAGTATGAAAAGGCAAAATGATAGGATACTGAAAGAGGAACTCCCCAGGTCATTAGGTGCCCAATATGCTACTGGAGATCAGTTGAGAAGTAACTCCAGAAAGAATGAAGGGATGGAGCCAAAATAAAAACAATACCCAGCTGTGCATGTGACTGGTGATAGAAGCAAGATCCGATGCTGTAAAGAGCAATATTGCATAGGAACCTGGAATGTCAGGTCCATGAATCAAGGTAAATTGGAAGTGGGCAAACAAGAGATGGCAAGGGTGAACATCGACATTCTAGGAATCAGCAAACTAAAATGGACTGGAATGGGTGAATTTAACTCAGATGACCATTATATCTACTACTGCGGGCAGGAATCCCTCAGAAGAAATGGAGTAGCCATCATGGTCAACAAAAGAGTCTGAAATGCAGTACTTGGATGCAATCTCAAAAATGACAGAATGATCTCTGTTTGTTTCCAAGGCAAACCATTCAATATCACAGTTATCCAAGTCTATGCCCCAACCAGTAATGCTGAAGAAGCTGAAGTTGAACGGTTTTGTGAAGACCTACAAGACCTTTTAGAACTAACACTAAAAAAAAGATGTCCTTTTCATTCTAGGGGACTGGAATGCAAAAGTAGGAAGTCAAGAAACACTTGGAGTAACAGGCAAATTTGGCCTTGGAATGTGGAATGAAGCAGGGCAAAGACTAATAGAGTTTTGCCAAGAGAGCACACTCATCATAGCAAACACCCTCTTCCAACAACACAGGAGAAGACTCTACACGTGGACATCACCAGGTGGTCAACACCGAAATCAGATTGATTATATTCTTTGCAGCCAAAGATGGAGAGGCTCTATACAGTCAACAAAAACAAGACCAGGACCTGACTGTGGCTCAGATCATGAACTCCTTATTACCAAATTCAGACTTAAATTGAAAAAAGTAGGGAAAACCGCTAGACCATTCAGGTATGACCTAAATCAAATCCCTTATGATTATACAGTGGAAGTGAGAAATAGATTTAAAGGACTAGATCTGATAGATAGAGTGCCTGATGAACTATGGAATGAGGTTCGTGACATTGTACAGGAGACAGGGATCAAGACCATCCCCATGGAAAAGAAATGCAAAAAAGCAAAATGGCTGTCTGGGGAGGGCTTACAAATAGCTGTGAAAAGGAGAGAGGCAAAAAGCAAAGGAGAAAAGGAAAGATATAAGCATCTGAATGCAGAGTTCCAATGAATAGCAAGAAGAGATAAGAAAGCCTTCTTCAGCGATCAATGCAAAGAAATTGAGGAAAACAACAGAATGAGAAAGACTAGAGATCTCTTCAAGAAAATCAGAGATACCAAGGGAACATTGCATGCAAAGATGGGCTCAATAAAGAACTGCCATATGGCCCAGCAATCCCGCTGCTGGGCATACACACTGAAGAAACCAGAATTGAAAGAGACACATGTACCCCAGTGTTCATTGCAGCACTGTTTCCAATAGCTAGGACATGGAAGTAACCTTGATGTCTATCGGCAGGCAAATGGATAAGAAATCTGTGGTACACATACACAATGGAATATTACTCAGCCATTAAAAATAATGCATTTGAATCATTTCTAATGAGGTAGATGAAACTGGAGCCTAATATACAGAGTGAAGTAAGTCAGAAAGAAAAACACCAATACATTACATTAACACATACATGTGGAATTTAGAGAGATGGTAATGATGACCCTATATGTGAGACAACAAAAGAGACACAGATGTAAAGAACAGTCTTTAGGACTTTGTGGGAGAAGCTGAGGGTGGGATAATTTGAGAGAATAGAATTGAAACATGTGTATTATCATATGTGAAACAGATCACCAGTCCAGGTTCAATGCATGAGACAGGGTGCTCAGGGCTGGTGCACTGGGATGACCCTGAGGGATGGGATGGGGAGGGAGGTCGGAGTGGGGCTCAGGATGAGGAACACATGTACACCCATGGCTGATTCATGTGAATGTATGGCAAAACCACTATAATAGTGTAGAGTAATTAGTCTCCAATTAAATAAATTGATTTTTAAAAAAGGAGTCATGATAACTCAGATCATTTGCATTTGAATTTGTGCATGAAAAACAAGCTAAGCCAACCCTGTAGAAGCATTACAAGTTGAGGCTGTAATATTAGTATCATTGGTTGTGACTAAATTCATTTTTCTTTCTCCCTAAGTTCTGAGCTAAAGTTTGTGAATGTACTAAGTGTCCTGAGAAGCCATCCGTCTATTTGGGTGGAGAATGGCTAAAACTTTCTATAGAGATGATGTTTTCATTGTGTTCTATGTAATCAAAGTTCATTTCTTTTCAGAGTCAAAGAAACTTCCAAGTTTTTGATACCCATCTTAGAACTGTCCACCAGCCACTGGAAATGACAACCCTCCTGACATCTTCAAGGGATGTCCAATGTCTTAAGTACCTCTTTTTTTTTTGTTTCTGCATATGGATATTATCTGCGGATCCTATACTTACATTTAATTCTGTTTAAAATTTGTTTTATTCTGTTTAGTCCAATTTAATAATCATTTTCAGAGAATTTCATGTATACTTATTTTACTTTACCACATCATCTTTCGAATAACTCAGCTAATATTTATTTAAACTCCCTTTTTTAATGAAATGCTTAGGATGTAGTTTCAGAAAAGAAAAGGCATAAAATATTTTAGGCTAATTGCATTGTTTTCCTCTCAGCAAGTAGTTGGGCAGATATAATAGTAACCATAACCTGACTATTATTAACGTCTTCAGAGCAGATTCTGAATTTTGTTCATAATTGTATTCTCAGAACCTAGTACAGTGAATGTCATATTTAGGGCTCATTAATGTGTTTTCTTGTTTTTGTTTGTTTTGTTTCCCAGCCAATGCATGGTTTTGAGGGCCTTCCCAGGGGGCGTGCAGTGGTAAGGAATCCTCCTGCAATGCAGGAGATGCAACAGATGTGGGTTTGATGCCTGGGTCAGGAAGATCCCCTGGAGGAGGAAATGCCAACCCACTCCAGTATTCTTGCCTGGAAAATTCCATGTATGGCAAAACCAATACAGTATTGTAAAGTAAAATAAAGTAAAAAAAAAAAAATTCTATGGACAGAGGAACCTAGTGGTCTAAAGTCTGTGGGGTTGCAAAGAGTCAGACACAACTTAGAAACTACACAACGACAGCAATCAAAGATTCACCAAGACAACAGTAACAAAAGATGGCAACATATAGCCCACTTGGAGAGAAAACTCAACAGCATAGAGGTGAGCATAGGTCTAATTTTAATTTGTGATCCAAAAAAGAAAAATGTTCAGGAGTAGCACAGTTTCATAGTTGGATGTTGTACCCAAGTGAATAGGGACAGGTCGCCTTATTTACAAAGCAATTAACAAGATAATCAAATCCAAGCCAAGACTAGGCTGTATTGTGGTGTGAAAGATACCATAAACATCGTTTGCATCTGTGTGTAGACAGTTGTTCAGCTATAACAACGGTAGAAGGCTTGAATATGGTCCTTCATTCTTTCAAAGTAATTGCAGCTCGATTATGAATCAGTGAACACAATATATCCAGTCACTCGACAGAGGCAGTAATAGGCTAAATTAATAGAATAAGAGACTTAACTAAAGACCAAGGTTATGTGTATGGCTGTATCAAATCTAATATAAATTTAATCCACAGGGGAAAATGGTCGTTTCACAGATACATGAATACATTTAAGCCATTAGGATTTACAAAAATAAAATGCTACTTCCGTCATTTGAGTTTCACATCTGCATTTTTTCTTAAGTTGCATGTCTATATACATATGTCACAATCAAGATTTACTAATATTTGAATTTTGTACTTCTGCTGCATACTTTTTTATGAAATAAGTTAAATATACAGATGAAGTGGATGTCACTTTTGTCCTGTGTGTCCCAGTTCTGTTATCCAAAACCAAACCCAGCAGAGAGTTCAGTCACTCAGTTGTGTCCAACTCTTTGTGACCCCATGCACTGCAGCATGCCAGGCTTCCTAGTCCATCACCAACTCCCGGAGGTTGCTCAAACTCTTGTTCATCGAGTCGGAGATGCCATCCAACCATCTCATCCTCTGTTGACCTCTTCTCCTCCTGCCTTCCATCTTTCCCAGCATTAGGGGCTTTTCCAATGAGTCAGTTCTTCGCATCAGGTGGCCAAAGTATTGGCGTTTCAGTTTCAGCATCAGTCCTTCCAGTGAATATTCAGGACTGATTTCCTTTAGGACTGACTGGTTTGATCTCCTTGCAGTCCAAGGGACTCTCAAGGGTCTTCTCCAACAATACAGTTCAAAAGCATCAGTTCTTTGGTGCTCAGTTCAGTTCAGTCGCTCAGTTGTGTCTGACTCTTGCAACCCCATGGACTGCAGCATGCCAGGCTTCTCTGTTCAACACCAACTCCCCGAGTTTGCTCAAACTCATGTCCATGGAGTCAGTGATGCTATCAAACCATCTCATTCTCTGTGGTCCCCTTCTCTCATGCCCTCAATCTTTCCCAGCATCAGGGTCTTTTCCAGTGAGTCAGTTCTTCACATCAAGTGGCCAAAGTGTTGGAGTTTCAGCTTCAGCATCAGTCCCTCCAATGAATATTCAGGACTGATTTCCTTTAAGATGGACTGGTTGGGTCTCCTTGCGGTCCAAAGGACTCTCAAGAGTCTTCTCCAATACCACAGTTCAAAAGCATCAATTCTTCGGTGCTCAGCTTTCTTTATAGTCCAACTCTCTCATCCATACATGACTGCTGGAAATATCATAACTTTGACTAGACAGACCTTTGTTGGCAAAGTAATGTCTCTGCTTTTTAATATGCTGCCTAGGTTGATCATAACTTTTCTTTCAAGGAGCCAAGTGTCTTTTAATTTCATGGCTGCAGTCACCATCTGTAGTGATTTTGGAGTCCAAGAATAAAGTCTGTCACTGTTTCCATTGTTTCTCCATCTATTTGCCATGTAGTGATGGGAATGGATGCCTTGATTTTAGTTTTTTGAATGTTGAGTTTTAAGCCAGATTTTTCACACTTCTCTTTCACCTTCATGAAGAGGCTCTTTAGTTCCTCTTCATGTTCTGCCATAAGGGTGATGTAAACTGCATATTTGAGGTTATTGATATTTCTTCTGGCAATCTTGATTTCAGCTTGTGCTTCATCCAGCCCGGCATTTTGCATGATGTACTCTGCATTTAATTTCAATAAGCAGGATGACAACATACAGCCTTGACATACTCCTTTCCTGACTTGGAACCAGTGTGTTATTCCATGTCTAGTTCTATCTGTTGCTTATTGACCTGCATACAGATTTCTCAGGAGGCAGGTAAGGTGGTCTAGTGGTCCCATCTCTTGAAGAACTTTCCACAGTTTGTTGTGATCCACATAGTCAAAGGCTTTGGCATAATCAATAAAGCAACAGTAAATGTTTTTCTGGAACTCTCTTGTTTTTTTTGATGATGCAACAGATGTTGGCAGTTTGATCTCTGGTTCCTCTCTCTTTTCTAAATCCAGCTTGAACATCTGGAAATTCATGGTTCACATACTGTTGAAGCCTGTCTTGGAGAATTTTGAGCATTACTTTTTAGCATGTGAGATGAGTACAATTGTGTGGTAGTTTGAACATTCTTTGGCATTGCCTTTCTTTGGGATTGGAATGAAAACTGATCTTTTCCAGTCCTGTGGCTACTACTGAGTTTTCCAAATTTGCTGGCATATTGAGTGCAGCACTTTATCAGCATCATCTTTTAGGATTTGAAAACCCCATATCACGAATGTAAGACCCTTTAACCTATTCAGATTGATACACACAGACATAGGTATTCATTTTATCCATTCTCTTGTGTGTAGACATGGCTTGTTCTCACTTTTTTATTTCAAAAATTGTTGCCATGAATAGCTCCATAAATGTCTTCTGTTATGCATGGGCAGCTATTCTCGAATATATTAAACACTGACAAGTTGTTCCTAAGTGACTGTACCTGATTACCTCCCAATTGCAATGTACTAGATTCTTTTATTCTCAAAAAACCTTCACAAAAATGTTGAGTTGCTAAAGTTTTAAAAATAGTTGTGTGGTTTTTTTTTTTTTTTTTGCCTGCAAATCTAATTATTAAGCAATGGCATGTCACTATTTCTTAGATTTTTTCCTTTAATTACTAGTGATGTAAACACCTGTTCATATACAATTGGCCATTGGGTTTCCTTTTTTGTTTTCTTTTGGAATTACCTTTTCAAATCCTTTGATTGCTTTTGCATTACCTCTTTTTCCCCCTTGGGTTTAATCAATGCCTGTCTATACTACATGTTATAGATATCTTTTCCCAAAGTATAACTTGCCTTTTTGTTTTGTTAGTTCTTTTTATTTTTGGCAAAAGAAGTGTATATTTTGATTTAGTGGAAATTGCTTGTTTTTCCTCTGTGACTTGTATTTGTGGGTTTTTCTCTAAGGATTCTTTCTCTACTTACTCCAATATTGTAAATGCATCCTTATTTTATTCCAACAGTTTAGTGTTTATTTTCACATTTAGATCTTTGATTCAGTATGATTATTGTTTTGTGTGAAATAAAGTTCTATTTATATTTTTAAAGGAAAATGAATCATCTTAACAATATAGATGTTCCTTTCCCTTTAAAGATTAAAATGTTCTGTCTCTCATTCCTGAAGGCCCTCACATATTGCTTGCTGTTTCTATGATCTCTAATCTTATCCTTTTTTTAATAGAAACTTCATTGATAAAATACAGTATTAATTATTATAGCTATATGCTAATATCCTAGGCTGCCCAGGTGGTGTTAATGATAAAGAATCCACCTGCCAGTGCAGGAAACAAGAGACACAGTTTCAATCCCTAGATCAGGAAGGTCACCTGAAGGAGGGCATGGCAACCCACTCCAGGATTCTTACCTGGAGAATCCCATGGACAGAGGAACCTGGAGGGCTACAGTCCATGGGGTCACAAAGAGTCAGATATGACCGAAATGACCTAGCATGCATACTAATGCATTGGTGGGGTGAGTCTCTATGCTTTACTTTTTCTTCAAATAGACCTTTATGCCTTTAGTCTTTGTTATTTTTCAGAATTAGTTTCTCCAACATGGAAATCTTATATCAAAGGAAGTCTTCTATCAATGTTGATTTGAGAGTTTTGTTAAGTGAAATTGATTATTTTGGTGAGAAGCAACATTATTTTGGTGATATTTTGGATATATCACTGCACTGCCCATCCATAAGTTCATCTAGGTACTGGGAATGGAACACAGTAGTGAAGAAGAAAGACTGCTACTGTCCTGATGAAATTTGGGAGGGAGAAGGGAAGAGACCACCAGCAGACAAATAGACAAGTAAACATATAGAACATCAGATGGCAAATCATGCCTTGGAGAAACTGAAAACAGATTAAAGAGGACACAGAGCAAAAGAGAGCAACCTGTTCTGTAAGAAAGTAATAAAAATGGGACATTTGAACAAATGGCTAAGTAGTCAGGAGTGTTTGAAGGAAGGAGATTTCAAAGAGAGGGAACCATATAAATTTGAGTGGTGAGCTCAAGAGAGAGAAAAAAGACTGGGGCAAAGTGAGAGAGGGTAGCACAGGAGATGAGGTTCAAAGGGCACTGTTGACCAGATCTGAGGCTTGTAGAAATCTGTTGAGACCTTTGCTTTGTTCTAAAGGAAAAGGAAGACATTGGCAAGCTTTGGACGAATCTAGCTTCATTGTAAATGGATCCCTCCAGCTGCTGGAGATAAGAATATTGTAGAAGGAAAGAAATCAGCTGTGAAACGAGTGCAACCATCCAGATAAAAAAGATGGCCTCATTTTATGTCTTTCAGGAATGATTTTTTTTTAAATTTCCAAAGTATTCTTCCATTACCTATGTTAGATATTATGCTCATATTGAGATATTCATTTACTATATATTTTCTGTTTCATTATTGCTGTTATATGGAAATGCCCATTAAATCTTATAAATGTTAACCTTGTCACCTAACTCTTTTATTGGTTCTATTACTTTACAGAATTTTTCTTGGTTTTTTTAGGTAGACCATCACAAGCATGCTATGTGCTAAGTCACTTCAGTCATATCTGACTCTTTGTGACCCCATGGACTGTAGCCCGCCAGGCTTCTCTGTCCATGGGATTCTCTAGGCAAGAATACCAGAGGGGGTTGCCATGCCTTTCTCCAGGGTATCTTCTCGACCCGGGGATCTTCCCGACCCAGGGATCAAACCCACTTCTCTTAAGTCTCCTGTAATGGCAGGCAAGATTTTTACAACTAGCTCTACCTGGGAAGCTTCTTTACTGCTGCTGCTGCTGCTAAGTCGCTTCAGTCGTGTCCGACTCTGTGTGACCCCATAGACGGCAGCCCACCAGGCTCCCCTGTCCCTGGGATTCTCCAGGCAAGAATACTGGAGTGGGTTGCCATTTCCTTCTCCAATGCATGAAAGTGAAAACTGAAAGTGAAGTCTCTCAGTCGTGTCCGACTCTCAGCGACCCCACGGACTGCAGCTCACCAGGCTCCTCCATCCATTGGATTTTCCAGGCAAGAGTACTGGGGTGGGGTGCCATTGCTTTCCCCTGGGAAGCTTCTTTAGGGGAATGTAAATATTCAGTCCATAGCACTTTCTTAATTTGCTTTTATAGTGAATTATATCAATTTCTTTTTCTGATAATAAACCATCCTTATAGTCCTAGAATAAATTACCTGGTTATGATGCATATTTTTAATACATGGTTGCTTTCTTTCTAGAATTTTATTAATATATTTGTATTTATATAAGTTAGATTTGATTATACAATTTTTTGTATTTTCCTTATTCAATTTTCATGTCAAGTTAATTTCATAATACTCCATAAAATAAGCATTCATGCTTCATGCATCATAATGAGTTAGCTTGATTTTTTATATTTTTTAATACTTGAAAGCAATTTCTAAACAGCAGAAAATTTTTGCTCCTTTAAAGCTTGGTAATATTTACCTCTGAAAAGGGACCAAAGGAAAAGATGGTTTTTACTATACTAGAATGAAGAATTTCTTGTCTTCAAAAGCCACAAATGAAGATGGTGAAATAAAAAGCTAAATAGTGAATGAAGATATTTGAAACATACATAACTGATGACAACCTATATTCAGAAAATACATGAAATGTCACTTCAAAATTAATATGGAAAGACAATGTAGTACAAGAGTATATACATTACAAAAGAGAAGACCCAAATAGCCATTATACATACAGACAGTTTTTCAGTTCAGTTCAGTTGCTCAGTCATGTCCAACTCTGCGACCCCATGGATTGAAGCACTCTGGGCCTCCCTGTCCATTGCCAACCCCTGGAGTTTACTCAAACTCATGTCCATTGAGTCAGTGATGCTGTCCAACCATCTCATCCTCTGTTGTCCCCTTCTCCTCCTGCCTTCAATCTTTCCCAGCATCAAGGTCTTTTCCAATGAGTCAGTTCTTTGCATCAGGTGGCCAAAGTATTGGAGTTTCAGCTTCAGCATCAGTCCTTCCAATGAATATTCAGGACTGATTTCCTTTATAACTGACTAGTTGGATCTCCTTGCAGTCCAAGGGACTCTCAAGAGTCTTCTCCAACACCACAGTTCAAAAGCATCAATTCTTAAATGCTCAGCTTTCTTTATAGTCCAACTATCATATCCATACATGACTACTGGAAAATCCATAGCTTTGACTAGACAGACCTTTGTTGGTAAAGTAATGTCTCTGCTTTTTAATATGCTGTCTAGCTTGATCATAACTTTTCTTCCAAGGAGCAAGCATCTTTTAATTTCATGGCTGCAATCACTATCTGCAATTTGGAGCCCAACCCATCAACAGGAAATTGGATTAAAGATTTACTGAACATGGCCCTGCTCATCAGAACAAGACCCAATTTGTCCCTCAGTCAGTCTTTCCCATCAGGAAGCTTCCATAAGCCTCTTACCCTTCTCCATCAGAGGGCAGACAGACTGAAAAACACAATCACAGGAAAGTAACCAATCTGATCACATGGACTACAGTCTTGTCTAATTCAAAGAAACTATGAGCTGTGCCATGTAGGGTCACCCAAGACGGATGGGTCATGGTGGAGAGTTCTGACAAAACATGGTCCACTGGAGAAGGGAATGGCAAACCACTTCAGTATTCTTGCCTTTAGAGCCCCATGAATAGTATGGAAAGGCAAAAAGATAGGACACTGAAAGATGAATTCCCCATGTCAGTAGGTGCCCAATATGCTACTGGAGATCAGTGGAGAAATAACTCCAGAAAGAATGAAGAGACAGATCCAAAGCAAAAACAACACCCAGTTGTGGATGTGACTGGTGATAGAAGTAAAGTCTGATGCTGTAAAGAGCAATATTGCATAGGAACCTGGAATGTTAGGTCCTTGAATAAAGGCAAATTAGAGGTGGTAAAACAGGAGATGGCAAGAGTGAACATCAACATTTTAGGAAACAACAAACTAAAATGGACCAGAATGGATGAATTTAACTCAGATGGCCATTATATCTACTACTGTGGGCAAGAATCCCTTAGAAGAAATGGAGTAGCCATCATGGTCAAAAAAGAGTCCAAAATGCAGTACTTGGGTGCAATCTCAAAAATGACAGAATGATCTCTGTTCATTTCCAAGGCAAACCATTCAATATCATAGTAATCGAAGTCTATGCCCCAACCAGTAATGCTGAAGAAGCTGAAGGAACAGTTCTATGAAGACCTACAAGACCTTCTAGAACTAACACCCAAAAAAGATGTCCTTTTCATTATAGGCAACTGGAATGCAAAAGTAGGAAGTCAAGAAACACCTGGAGTAACAGGCAAATTTTGCCTTGGAGTACAGAATGAAGCAGGGCAAAGACTAATAGAGTTTTTTGCCAAGAGAATGCACTGGTTATATCAAACACCCTCTCCCCAAAACACAAGAGAAGGCTCTACACATGGACATCACCAGATGGTCAATACCGAAATCAGATTGATTATATTCTCTGAAGCCAAAGATGGAGAAGTTTTATACAAGTCAGCAAAAACAAGACTGGGAGCTGACTGTGGCACAGACCATGATCTTCTCATTGCCAAATTCAGACTGAAATTGAAGAAAGTAGGGAAAATCTCTAGACCATTCAGGTATGACAGTTGTTCCGCCAACCTTATTAATAGTCAGGAAATGCAACTTGACATTACAATGACACTCAATTAAGTTGAGAACACTTAAAATCTGGTAATACCAATGTTTGAGGAGAAACAGATTTCCAAGTGTTATTTTTGGAGTATAAATTGCCATAACTACTTTTGGCAAACAAATTGAAACGATGCAGTCCAGTCCTAGGTATTAGTCTGTGGATATTTGCACCAAGAATAATGTATAAGAATGTTCATTTATAAGAAGCAGCTTTATTCTTACTATCCCTTAGTGTGGAAATTTTCCCCAAGTTTTATGAAAAAAAAATTAGTAGCAGTAGTATCTATAGTCCATAGTTCAATAGACTTAGATATATCTTACATATTTGTTTATTATAATCCCTGTCTTCTACCCAGTTCTTTTTCCTTTTTCCTTAATAAATGATGAGTATATTCTTTAAAAATTTTTTCAGTGATGGTAGGGGCCATACTGATTTGAATGTCCTTTCAGGATTTTTTTTCCTTTACATTGATTCAAGTTTTAAGAATTTTACTTAAGTGTATTTATAAAGAAAGCATTATATGGTATTACTCTTTCTTGCCATAGATAGTGACCTTAAAACTAATACAGTTAAAGTTGTTATAAAATTTTAACTGGACTCTACTAATTGATTAATTGATGAAACACAGATCTTTCTGTCTAAAAGGGATATTAGTAAGTGTTTAAACCCCAAAATTATTCTAAAAACACAGCATAGAATTACATATGATATAACACTATTTAGATAAGGAAAATAATATTAATATATATTTGAGTAATCCATAATGGAAAAATTATAAATAAAGTTAGTAATAATATTGATCTCCAATGAAGAAAAATGGACAGTTTAGATTAGCACTTTTTATTGAAGTTTTGATTTATGAACAGTATATAAATATGGCATATTGATAATTACAGAAAGTTAAAAATAAGAGAAAGAAATTAGCATCAAACTAAGACTGTCTATTGAACTAATGAGTAAGGAATGAAAAAGGACTGAACACTTAGTAACTTTCTCACCAGGTGAGTCAATGCTACTCATTGCTGTCTGTGAACCACCTAAAATCATCTTGAAGTTAATGATGGGCATCCCATATTCCAAAAGTAGTGAGAAATCTCTATTTGGAATTAACATCATTTTGGTCAAATATTTAATGTCTCTCTGTAATTCACTCTCTTAGTCACAAGAATATTCTCCAATGTCAGGATTTACCCCATTGAATGCAATTATTTCTGAAGACAGAGATGCAGTCTAAACATTTAGAAACCCTGATGAGACTAATGCAAGAGAAGTATTATGAATCTCCCTTAGCCCTTTTTGCTATAACTTTGCCCATTTTCTCCTAGAACTTATGACATGTAGGATATATAATGAACATCTTCTCAAGAATTTTTTGGGTTGAGTTCTTGTCTACAGATGATTGAACGGTTACAATCTAAGGACTGCTAATAGAATATCCTAATCATCTGCCTAAGATGAAACGCTCTCTTCTCCTTTCTATCAAATGAATATATCCATTCAATAAAAAATTGATTAAAAACATTAGTAGAATATTCCATTTGCATTTAAAAAATAAATCTGTGTAACTCATTCTTACATTGTCTATAATTGCTCATATCTACTTTAGCAACTCTTATTTAAAGTAACCAATTTGTCTTCTCTTTCAGATTGACCTTCAGAGAGATTTTGCTACTGATGAAGACATTGTATGATGAGATGTGGTCTGAAATCAGTTTCTTGACATTTGCTTTAAATAGACAAGTAAATGCTAAAAGCTATGAAAAAAAAAGCATTAGTTGGGTGAGATTCATAAATCAAAGGAAGCCACTTTGTACAAAACACGTCAAAGACCTAGGTAGGTCTATCGGTATATAGTTCATGCCTCAAATTTATGTCTATTCTTGCATTTATTGTAAAATGTCCAAAAACACAAAGAACATTAAACTCTTAGAGATCACCTATTCTTGACCTCTCATTTCACAATGTTGAAGTCCTTTACTCAAAGTTACACTGAGTCAGTGGAAGAAATGAGAAAATTTCACTATTTCCCATTACATTAAACTCCTAGGAAAACAGCCATGCCCTGGAAGAAAACAGGCATCCTTCTGGAATTCTTTCAAATTCAATGTTGTCAAAGCAGTCCTTTCTAACCTTTTTCACAGGAGGAAAATGGTAATATTTGTAGAATACCCTGAAGTCTAGATAAGAGGCTATTTTTATTTATTTTTATTTTTTCTCTTTTTTTAAAAAATTAATTTATTATTTTTTTTAAATTTTTACTTTACAATTCTGTATTGGTTTTGGCATAGATTGACATGAATCCACCACAGGTGTACATGCATTCCCAAACATGAACCCCCCTCCCACCCCCCTCCCCACAACATCTCTCTGGGTCATCCCCGCGTACCAGCCCCAAGCGTGCCATATCCTGCATCGGACATAGACTGGCAATTCGATTCTTACATGATATTATACATGTTTCAATGCCATTCTCCCAAATCATCTCACCCTCTCCCTCTCCCACTGAGTACAAAAGTCTGCTATACACATCTGTGTCTTTTTTGCTGTCCTGCATGCAGGGTCATCATTGCCAACTTTCTAAATTCCATATATATGTGTTAGTATACTGTATTGGTGTTTTTCTTTCTGGCTTACTTCACTCTGTATAATGGGCTCCAGTTTCATCCACCTCATCAGAACTGATTCAAATGTATTCTTTTTAATGGCTGAGTAATACTCCATTGTGTATATGTACCACTGCTTTCTTATCCATTCATCTGCTGATGGACAGCTAGGTTGTTTCCATGTCCTGGCTATTATAAACAGTGCTGTGATGAACATTGGGGTACATGTGTCTCTTTCAATTCTGGTTTCCTCCGTGTGTATGCCCAGCAGTGGGATTGCTGTGTCATAAGGCAGTTCTATTTGCAATTTTTAAAGGAATCTCCACACTGTTCTCCATAGTGGCTGTACTAGTTTGCATTCCCACCAACAGTGTAGGAGGGTTCCCTTCTCTCCACACCCTCTCCAGCATTTATTGCTTGCAGATTTTTGGATCGCAGACATTCTGACTGGTGTGAAGTGGTATCTCATTGTGGTTTTGATTTGCATTTCTCTAATAATGAGTGATGTTGAGCATCTTTTCATGTGTTTGTTAGCCATCCGTATGTCTTCTTTGGAGAAATGTCTATTTAGTTCTTTGGCCCATTTTTTGATTGGGTCGTTTATGTTTCTGGAATTGAGTTTCAGGAGTTGCTTGTATATTTTTGAGATTAGTTGTTTGTCAGTTGCTTCATTTGTTATTATTTTCTCCCATTCGGAAGGCTGTCTTTTCACTTTGCTTATGTTTTCCTTTGTTGTGCAGAAGCTTTTAATTTTAATTAGATCCCATTTGTTTATTTTTGCTTTTATTTCCAGAATTCTGGGAGGTGGATCATAGAGGATCCTGCTGTGGTTTATGTCAGAGAGTGTTTTGCCTATGTTCTCCTCTAAGAGTTTTATAGTTTCTGGTCTTACATTTAGATCTTTAATCCATTTTGAGTTTATCTTTGTGTGCGGTGTTAGAAAGTGATCTAGTTTCATTCTTTTACAAGTGGTTGACCAGTTTTCCCAGCACCACTTGTTAAAGAGATTGTCTTTACTCCATTGTATATTCTTGCCTCCTTTGTCAAAGATAAGGTGTCCATATGTGTGTGGATTTATCTCTGGGCTTTCTATTTTGTTCCATTGATCTATATTTCTGTCTTTGTGCCAATACCATACTGTCTTGATGACTGTGGCTTTGTAGTAGAGCCTGAAGTCAGGCAAATTGATTCCTCCAGTTCCATTCTTCTTTCTCAAGATTGCTTTGGCTATTAGTGGTTTTTTGTATTTCCATACAAATCTTGAAATTATTTGTTCTAGTTCTGTGAAAAATATCGCCGGTATCTTGATAGGGATTGCATTGAATTTGTAAATTGCTTTGGGTAATATACTCATTTTCACTATATTGATTCTGCCAATCCATGAGCATGGTATATTTCTCCATCTATTAGTGTCCTTTTTGATTTCTTTCATCAGTGTTTTATAGTTTTCTGTATATAGGTCTTTAGTTTATTTAGGTAGATATATTCCTAAGTATTTTATTCTTTTTGTTGCAATGGTGAATGGAATTGTTTCCTTAATTTCTTCTTCTACTTTCTCATTATTAGTGTATAGGAATGCAAGGGATTTCTGTGTGTTGATTTTATATCCTGCAACTTTACTATATTCATTAATTAGCTCTAGTAATTTTCTGGTAGAGTCTTTAGTGTTTTCTATGTAGAGGATCATGTCATCTGCAAACAGTGAGAGTTTTACTTCTTCTTTTCCAATTTGGATTCCTTTTACTTCTTTTTCTGCTCTGATTGCTGTGGCTAAAACTTCCAGAACTATGTTGAAAAGTAGTGGTGAAAGTGGGCACCCTTGTCTTGTTCCTGACTTTAGGGGAAATGCTTTCAATTTTTCACCATTGAGGATAATGTTTGCTGTGGGTTTGTCATATATAGCTTTTATTATATTGAGGTATGTTCCTTCTATTCCTGCTTTCTGGAGAGTTTTTATCATAAATGGATGTTGAATTTTGTCAAAGGCCTTCTCTGCATCTATTGAGATAATAATATGGTTTTTATTTTTCAATTTGTTAATGTGGTGAATTACATTGATTGATTTGCGGATATTGAAGAATCCTTGCATCCCTGGGATAAAGCCCACTTGGTCATGGTGTATGATCTTTTTAATGTGTTGTTGGATTCTGATTGCTAGAATTTTGTTGAGGATTTTTGCATCTATGTTCATCAGTGATATTGGCCTGTAGTTTTCTTTTTTTGTAGTATCTTTGTCAGGTTTTGGTATTAGGGTGATGGTGGCCTCATAGAATGAGTTTGGAAGTTTGCCTTCCTCTGCAATTTTCTGGAAGAGTTTGAGTAGGATAGGTGTTAACTCTTCTCTAAATTTTTGGTAGAATTCAGCTGTGAAGCCGTCTGGACCTGGGCTTTTGTTTGCTGGAAGATTTCTGATTACAGTTTCAATTTCCATGCTTGTGATGGGTCTGTTAAGATTATCTATTTCTTCCTGGTTCAGTTTTGGAAAATTGTATTTTTCTAAGAATTTGTCCATTTCTTCCAGGTTGTCCATTTTATTGGCATATAATTGTTGATAGTAGTCTCTTATGATCCTTTGTATTTCTGTGTTGTCTGTTATGATCTCTCCATTTTCATTTCTAATTTTATTGATTTGATTTTTCTCTCTTTGCTATTTTTAGAGGCAAGTAGATAGGGGGACTCAAAGAAGGTGGCCACTGTCCCACACATGCACATGGGTAGGGAGCTCTGCTGTGATTGAGTTGAACATCTCCACAACTGTGTTCCCCCATTCAGCCTTCTGAGCATAAGTACCCTGAGACCAGTGCTCAAGGGGTTTGGAAGGGAGTCTGGTCAAGCAAAGGTTTGCTGCCCAATGCACTTAGAAGCCAATACTGTGGCACCAGCTTTTGAAAAAAAGAAAGAGTTCTATTGAGAAGTCCACTGGCAAAGGAGACAGGAGGCAGGTCTCAAATCTGTCTCCTGGATGCGGGGCTTGTGTCAAGCTTTTATGAGTTAGGAAGGACAGCCTGGTATGAAGAATTTGCTGTCAGGGGAGGTTTATGCTGGAGGGCTTTAAACTTTCTTTTTCTTTTTTTAAAACTCTTGCACTGGAGGGCCATTTATGGTATTGAAGATATGAAAAGATGGATTTCAGCATCAGATCTTCCTGGACAAGATCCCTCCTTTCTGAAAAGTTTCCACCTTTCAGGTTCTGTTAATGTTCTAGCTTTCTTGGCTCTGGAAAGGAAACATAGGTTCCAAATATTATTTGAGGAGGGCTTATCTTCCCTGGTGGAGAAGGCGATGGCACCCCACTCCAGTACTCTTGCCTAGAAAATCCCATGGATGGAGGAGCCTGGTGGGCTGCAGTCCATGGGGTCTCGAAGAGTCAGACACGACTGAGCGACTTCCCTTTCACTTTTCACTTTCATGCATTGCAGAAAGAAATGGCAACCTACTCCAATGTTCTAGCCTGGAGAATCCCAGGGACGGGGGAGCCTGGTGGGCTGCCGTCTATGGGGTCACACAGAGTCGGACACGACTGAAGTGACTTAGCAGCAGCTATCTACCCTGGTGGCTCAGAGGTTAAAGCGTCTGCCTCCAATGCGGGAGACCCAGGTTTGATCCCTGAGTTGGGAAGATCCCCTGGAGAAGGAAATGGTAACCTACTCCAGTATTCTTGCCTGGAGAATCCCATGGACGGAGAAGCCTGGTAGGCTACAGTCCATGGGGTCGCAAAGAGTTGGACACGACTGAGCGACTTCACTTACTTACTTTATCCTCGGTACATGCCCTGGTTACAAGACTTGCAGTTTTGTTTCTCCTGTATCTGCAAGGCAACTAGACATCCTGTTATCAGTAGTCTGAGCTGATCCTGTAGTTTCAGGAGAAGAGGAAAGAAAGAGAGAATAAATATTTAGTTATACATAGGGATTCCTGGGTGGCTCAGACAATAAAGAATCTGCCTGCAATGCAGAGACCCGGGTTCAATCTCTGGGTTGGGAAGATCCTCTGGAGAAGGGAATGGCAACCCACTCCAGTATTCTTGTCTGGAGAATCCCATGGACATAGGAGCCTGGAAGGCTACAGGCCATGGGGTCTCAAAGAGTTGGACACGACTGAGCGACTAACACTTTCACTTAGTTAGACATACCAAGGAATTCTGAGGTTGGTGAATATCAAGTAATAAACACATTTTCTTCTTTTCATCTTTCCTCCTCATTTCCAAAAACTTCATCCAACAAAGAATGGTAGAAATACTTCAGTGGTAATTTCTATGGCTACTGGAGATGGAGTGTGGGCTAGCATGAAAGTGAACCTTCCCTCCCACCCTCTGGAGCTCAGCTTTAGTGGGAGCCCTCTACACTTTCATGAGCTTTCTCTTTATTAATCCTACCAGGTTCTCATAATGAAGTGCTCAGAAAGATACTCACATGTCTCTGGCAGGAAGAGTATTGGGAAACACTCTCAGAGGCTTCTCCATAAAAATGGCTCATACTCCGGAGAAAGGACTTGGCCAGGGCACAGTTCTGAACCTTTATACCAGTTAAGAAAAAGGAATCTCCCCTAATCCACTCTGTTTTAGCCTTTCTATTTCACTTAAGGGGGGGAAAATGACCAACTAACCAAGCATACAGACAAACTCAGTATAGTTAACAGAATTAAAGCTACAAGAAAATAGATAGAAAATTCTGTAGCTGGGGAAAGACACAGGAGTTGGTGGAGAGAAAATCTATACCATGGGAGAGAGGACAGAAAACCGGGCTGCCTTGAAGCAAAGGCTCACTAATAGAGAAGATAAGGAAGGTTACTGAATGCTTTTCCTTCTCACAAATGATTACTGAACATCAGGATGTCTTTCCTAAAAAGCCAGTAAGAGAAACTATTTTTATAATCTTCAAAATAATTCTGATATTAAAAATTACAATTATTTTTGTTTCTAAAAGGATACAGATAAGCCATCCTCTTTATATTGTATTCATAATATGAAAGTGTCTTCTAAGAACCTGTATGCTCAGGGGATAAAAGCTCTTACTGCCACAGGCTCATTAAATTTAAGCCATCCTTTAGGGAGAGAGCTGGCTTGCTTCTTGTGATTTCTTATTTACGAACACAATAGAGATTCTGAAATACTGTTCTGGGCTGGAGCATGGAGACCCATGGTTATGGCTGTGCTGATAAACCCTTTTACTTTAGTGCTGCTCCAGAGACCGAGATTTGAAGCCAGAACTTTTTTCTGCCTCACAGGTTCTCTTACAGGTGAAAGGAGCTATTTTTCTCTGGTATAATCCATTGCTTTCAGACACAAGCCAGATTGAGTTAAATAGGGCAATTAAATGCAGTTGAATCTTGCATCCAATTGCCACTCTTCCCTTTTTCTTTTTTCTTTTAATTTATTTTTTATTTTACTTTACAATTCTGTATTGGTTTTTGCATACATTGACATGAATCCACCACGGGTGTACGTGTGTTCCCAAACATGAATCCCCCTCCCCACAACATCTCTCTGGGTCATCCCCACGTACCAGCCCCAAGCGTGCCATATCCTGCATCGGACATAGACTGGCAATTCGATTCTTACATGATATTATACATGTTTCAATGCCATTCTCCCAAATCATCTCACCCTCTCCCTCTCCCACTGAGTACAAAAGTCTGCTATACACATCTGTGTCTTTTTTTGCTGTCCTGCATACAGGGTCATCATTGCCATCTTTCTAAATTCCATATATATGTGTTAGTATACTGTATTGGTGTTTTTCTTTCTGGCTTACTTCACTCTGTATAATCGGCTCCAGTTTCATCCATCTAACTCTTCCCTTTTTCTTGGTTGAGCATAAAGCAAAAAGAATAATAATGTACATTGACTATTCAGTGCAAAGGAAAGAGATGAACTTTTTAATATCCTAATTTTTACTGCCTTTTTAATTTGTCTTTAGTTACCACGGTTTCTGTGAAAGTGCTGCACTGAATATTTCAGCAAATTTGGAAAATTCAGCAGTGGCCACAGCACTGGAAAAGGTCAGTTTTCATTCCAATCCCAAAGAAAGGCAATGCCAAAGAATGCTCAAACTACTGCACAATTGCCCTCATCTCACACGCTAGTAGAGTAATGCTCAAAATTCTCCAAGCCAGGCTTCAGCAATATGTGAACCATGAACTTCCAGATGTTCAAGCTGGTTTTAGAAAAGGCAGAGCAACCAGAAATCAAATTGCCAACATCCGCTGGATAATGGAAAAAGCAAGAGAGTTCCAGAAAAACATCTATTTCTGCTTTACTGACTATGCCAAAGCCTTTGACTGTGTGGATCACAATAAACTGTGGAAAATTCTGAAAGAGATGGGAATACCAGACCACCTCACCTGCCTCTTGAGAAACCTATATGCAGGTCAGGAAGCAACAGTTCGAACTGGACATGGAACAACAGACTGGTTCCAAATCGGGAAAGGAGTCCGTCAAGGCTGTATATGTCACCCTGCTTATTTAACTTATATGCAGAGTACATCATGAGAAACGCTGGGCTGGAGGAAGCACAAGATGGAATCAAGATTGCCAGGAGAAATATCAATAACCTCAGATATGCAGATGACACCAGCCTTATGGCAGAAAGTGAAGAAGAGCTAAAGAGCCTCTTGATGAAAGTGAAAGAGGAGAGTGAAAAAGTTGGCTTAAAGCTCAACATTCAGAAAATGAAGATCATGGCATCTGGTCCCATCACTTCATGGGAAATAGATGGGGAAACAGTGGAAACAGTGACTGACTTTATTTTTGGGGGGCTCCAAAATCACTGCAGATGGTGATTGCAGCCATGAAATTAAGACACTTGCTCCTTGGAAGGAAAGTTATGATCAACCTAGACAGCATATTCAAAAGCAGAGACATTACTTTGCCAACAACTGTCTGTCTAGTCAAGGCTATGGTTTTTCCAGTGGTCATGTATGGATGTGAGAGTTGGACTATAAAGAAAGTTGAGCGCCGAAGAATTGATGCTTTTGAACTGTTGTGTTGGAGAAGACTCCTGAGAGTCCCTTGGACTGCAAGGAGATCCAACCAGTCCATCCTAAAGGAGATCAGTCCTGGGTGTTCACTGGAGGGACTGATGTTGAAGCTGAAACTCCAGTACTTTGGCTACCTCATGCTGACTCATTTCAAAAGACCCTGATGCTGGGAAAGATTGAGGGCAGGAGGAGAAGGGGACGACAGAGGATGAGATGGTTGATGGTTGGATGGCATCACTGACACAGTGGACATGGGTTTGGGTGAACTCTGGGAGTTGATGATGGACAGGGAGGCCTGGCATGCTGCGGTTCATGGGGTTGCAAAGAGTTGGACACGACTGAGTGACTGAACTGAATTGAACTGAATTTCGCTTTTGATTTTAAATAAAATCTATAGATGTTTCCTGGAGAATTAAATGGCAACCCACTCCAGTATTCGTGTCTGGAAAATTCCTTGGACAGAGGAGCCTGATTGACTATAGCCCATGGGGTCACAAAGAGTCAGACATGACTGAGCAACTAATACTTTCTTTCTTTCTGTGGATGTTTACATTCTATCAGAGTGTTAAGCCTCTTTTGTATAAGATTCTTTTAAAGAAATAATGTCTCATTAAAAAAACCTTTTTTGATGTGTATTATTTTTATTCTTTATTGAATTTTGTTGCAATATTGCTTCTGTTTCATGTTTTTGTTTTTTAGCTACAAGATATATGGGATCTTAGCTCCCCAACCAAGGATCAAATCCAGACCCCCTGCATCAGAAGCAAAGTCTTAGCTACTGGACCACCAGGAGTCTCAGAAATAAAGTATCTTCTAAATAATTCTATATATTATTAATGAAAGGTAACACTTCTTTAACATCTGCACTATGTTGTAGATATACTTTATCTCAGTTCTCATCTCAATCCTCCAATATAATTATTATTCCACATCTTATTCCTCATCAGATCTTGCCATCTTCAGTTTTCAAAATATATAAAAATATCTGACTGCTTCTCATTACTATCTCAGTACTCCAAGCTCTTATCATTTATTTCTAGAGTATTGTACAAACCTGCCTCCATTCTTGTCATCCTACAATAAATACTCCACAGAGTAGCAAGAGTTATCCTTTAAAATGTTTAATTTAATCATGTTGCTGTCCTGTGAATCACATCATATTCTAATGATTTCCCATCCCCTTAATATAAAGTCTGTTCACTTCCTAGGTGGTGACAGTGGTAAAGAACCCACCTGCCAATGCAAGAGACATAAGAGATATGGGTTCGATCCCTCTGTTGGGAAATTACCCTGGAGGAGGGCATGGCAACCCACTCACTTGTGTCTGACTTTTTGCGACCCCATAAATGGTAGCCTACCAGGCTCCTCTGTCCATGGGATTCTCCAGTCAAGAATACTGCAGTGGGTTGCCATGCCCTCCTCCAGGGGATCTACATTTTAAATGGACACAAGTTCAAAATACAGTTTTTACTCAGAGATAGCTTGTTTCAATTCTTGACTCAAGACCACATGGAGCCCAGTTTCTCAGCCCCAACTCCACCCCCAAACATAGAACCGATTCCTTAAAAGAAATCTCTCTCTTTGTATATATCCCCTTGTTTCTCTTTCTCAGGAAAACCCTGGTATATCCCCATCTCTTCTGAAATAGAAATGAAAAGCAGTTCAGGATTACTTCCTTTTCTGCTATTTGTGATTCTGGAAGTTTGGCAATCACCTTTCCGTCCCTTCTGACTGCAGGTGTGGGGCTGTGACCAAGGTATGGCTTTCTTTCTGGAGAATCTGCATCTTGAGCTTCGGGACTGAAGCAGTTGAAACAGTCATCTTCCAACAGTAGCTACTCCCCAAAGACTGAAGATTTTTTCAGCTGGAATTCTAGAGACTGCTTCCTGTCTTGTTCTTCCTGAGGGTGTTTTTGTTTGGTAGCTTGCTTTTTTTTTAACTTTCCTTTTTTTTATAAAAAAAATTGTGTGAGATATTCAGCATTTCATATGAAAAGAAATCTTTTTATTTCTATTTCAGATAGCCGGAAGTCAGTTTCTATAGGTTACAAACAAAACCCCCTCATATATATGGGGTTGATATGAAGACGATTGAAGTCAAGACCATCACAAGCAGACTACCCAGTGTTTCTATCTCACTCACATTATAACAATAGACTTTATATACTGTATTTTTTTTATTGCTACATAACAAATTATCACAAATTTAATCTTAAAAACATGCATAAATCATCTAAACATTACTGAATGTCATTTTCCAGTGTACTGGTCCTCTTCTTAAGGCCTCACAGGGTGAAACCAAGGTGACTTTCAGGTCTAAGTTTCCTTGCTAAAGCTCCAAGCCCTAGTCCAAACTCACTTGTCATGGGCAGGATTCACTCCCTGCAACTGTGTGACTGAGGTCACTGTCACCCTGCCAGCGGGGATCACTCTCATTTCCTAGAGGCATCCCTCAAGTCCTTGTCACATGGCCCCTCCACAGGCTGGCTCACATTTCCAATCTCTCTACCTTCAAGAAGTGGTCAGACACTTTAAAGCATTTCCCTAATTAGATCAAGCACATCCAGATAATATTCCTTTTGATTAACTCAAAATGAATGAATTGGTAACCTCAACACAGAAGTGATTTACCAGCCACATTCACGATTCTGCTTCTTTTTTTTCTGTTGTTGTTGTTTTGGCTGAACTGTGCAGCTTGTAGGGGATTCTCCCTGACCAGGGATGGAATCCTCGCTCCCCTGCCGTGGACACCTGGAGTTTTTGGACTACCAGAGAAATCTTCTACTGATTTTTAAGGGGTAGGGGTTTATGCACACCACAAGAGGCAGGAAGTATGCACACAACACAGTAGGATTCTTATGTCATATTAGAATTCTGCCTACCACAAACCAAGTTCTTTAGGTGTCTGGTTTCCTTTGGGGAATGAGAAAAATAAGCACCTCCTTTACTAATATTGTAAAGATCAAATAAAATAATATATATAATTTCATTAGGAAGAGTTTGGTTCATAGTAACTACCTGGCAAATTATCATTATTCACCAGAAGTGTGCATTGAATTGAATTAGATATTTATATTGTGTATTAAAATCTCCCCATTCCATTGAAATTTCAAGTGAGTTTTGAGAAAATGAATGAACATTTTTGATATATTATGATCTTTAGGGAGAATTCCCTCCTAGTATATTAAAATTGATGTCAATCTGTAAGATGTGTTTCATTTTATGATTATTTCACTAGCATAGCTTTCAAAAAGCAAGTAAATTTCATTTCTTTACTCTCACTCCTTATTGTTTGTTAGATTGTAATATTTTCCAATATAATAAAAGACAGTGAAACGTTTTCTTCTGCAAAACAAATTTTGTTTCTTCAGATTTTTGTTTTGCCACAAGTATCATACTCCATGCTGGATTTGCCCTCCAAATCTTTTAAAATGAAAAGCATTCAGCAGCTTTCATCTATACATATCAATTTCTCTTAGTTACACTGATTCCCCCATTCATTGTCAGCGTCAGACTCATCATATTTCAATCTGCTTTATTCTCCTGTTGCTAAGAAACAAAGTTGCCTCATTATGCAGGGTCCTCATGTTCCAGCTTTACTAATCAGTTAGAAAAACATTTTCCTAGGGGATTACTTTCTGAATGACAGCATTTGCTCCTTATGCTGGTCGATCATTGATGTGATAACAGTATTTTTGTTTTTGCCATTAAACTATGAGACAATGAGCTATAAATTTACCAGATGTTTGCTTTAGCCAAGAGAACCAGTGACTTCACTATCTCCATTAAGACCCAACCATTTGCACAGGATTTATGATTTTTAAAATTTTTACGTAATGACTTTTGATAAATTTTTTAATCCAAGAATTTAAATTGATTCATCACAAAGAAATGAAAGAAGCCCTACCTTTCCATTGGAGATCTGAAAGTGGTCCTAGGGATGTTCACTTTTCTCTAAAAATGTTTACTCTTTTCAGGCTATACAAAGGTAACTTGATAATACAGAATTAACAATAGACAAGAATTTTCCCTGGAGAGAGGTGTTATCCAGTCCACCCACATTAGTGAGGTCCAGTAGAACTGGGATGTGGAATCTGGGGACTATTTCTGATCCCACATGGTATCAGCCAAGTCACTCAAATTCTAGGAAGACTGGTTTTCCTACTCCTAAAATGAAAATAATACCTTTTGGACCTATCTAACTGACTTACAAGAAATAATATAACTTGAAACCTCCCTGCACCTAGATGTCCCATGAAAATATTAATGATATAGACATAGCTATGACAGTATCATTTTGGTTAGAAAGGAAATAATGTCAAGAATCTTCTGAGTTTTCCTTTCTAAGAAAAATACTAAAATGCATATCTTGATGGAATGTGAGCAGGTAAGGATTTACACTGTTGGAAAAATACCTCTGGAGAATGCTGAAACATTAGAAGGACATCTGCTAGGAGTCATCCTGTGAGACTTTGACTTGTGACTTATGTAGTCACCTCTAGAGTTTCTGTAAAGGTTGATTATATGGCATCAGTTCTGTCACCGGGGTTTGAAATTCTCCAGTGTCTAAAGCACCGCCATTTACCAGTGCTTCTGATTTTCCTAAGAATGATAGAACTGAGAACATTGCAGCTTGTGAATCTAGGTATTAGGAATCACAAAGGTATTAGATGACTTCAAGTACTCATTCTTACCAAGTACTGGAGGTTTTGGTATAAAAGATACCTTGAGCTCAATACTTCATTCCTTCTCTATGTCTTGCTGCTGCTTAAGGGCATCACCACACAAATAAACTAAGTGTAGTGACATATTTGTCTCAGGTGCTGATTGTGTTCAATTATTTTATCACCCCGAGCTGTTACATTTTCTTCTCTCAGTTAAATTCTGAACCATAAAGAAGCCTGAGCACCGAAGAATTGATGCTTTCAAATTGTGGTGCAGGAGAAGACTCTTGAGAGTCCCTTGGACTGCAAGGAGATCAAGTCAATCCTAAAGGAAATCAAACACTGAATATTCTTTGGAAGGACTGATGCTGAAGCTGAAGCTCCACTTGGGCCACCTGATGCAAAAAGTAGACTCATTGGAAAAGACCCTGATGCTCTTAAAGACTGAGGGCAAGAGGAGAAGGGGGAGGCAGAAGATGAGATGGTTAGATGGCATCATGGACTCAAAGAACATGAATTTGAGCAAACTCTGGGAGATAAGTTGGAGGACGATGGAACCTGGCCTGCTTTAGTCCTTGAGGTCTCAAAGAGTTGGACATGACTCAGCGGTGAACAACAACAAATGGTTCTTTTATTCAAAAACCATCTAACATCACCTGCCATGTACAATAATTCTTATAGACACTAAGATATTCTTTTAAATGAGCCATGTTCACATAAAGTTCCTATCTTTAATAAGGATTCATGAAATACTTGTTTAAAGCCATTTTTGATTGATTAATTCTTGCTTGTTTTCGGAGCGAGTGTCACTGAAAGCTAGACAAGCCAGATGAACTTGAGAGAATTGCAGTGATCTGTGAGGGTCTGAGACTGTAAAGAATGATCTGGAAGAATTAAATGGGACATCCATGTCCAAGAGGCCCAGGAAGTGACTTTTATTATTGACTGGCTCATTCCACTTACAGAGAAGTCAGAGTGGAGCTGATTTTTTTTTTTTTTTGCTTTGTCTTTATTGTCTTTTTTTTCCTCTCTCTCTTATTTTCCTAAGTGCTATACTCAAAAATGTTAGCAATAATCAAATTTTGGTTCCGATGGGAGACAAATGCCATTTTCTACTGACTTACTCATGCATTGAATAAGCTACCTTCCACCCCACTAGCTGCTGCTGCTGCTAAGTCGCTTCAGTCATGTCTGACTCTGTGCGACCCCATAGACGGCTGCCCACCAGGCTCCCCTGTCCCTGGGATTCTCCAGGCAAGAACACTGGAGTGGGTACCCCACTAGCTAAAGGCTTAGAAAGATAATGTAGTCAACAAACTAATGCTCATTTTTAGATAAAACACTGAAAAAGAATCCACCAATGTCTGGATTAAATGGATTCTAGAGTGTATTTATACTTCTCTGCCTTTTCTCCACACACCCATAAAATGCGATCCCTTCACACTACCCACAAAATACTGGATATTTTTCCTATGTTAAAAACTGTAGTAAAAGGAAATAAAGAGACTGACCTGAAATCTAATGAGTTTTCTTTTTATGAAATAAAATCAAATCTAAATTGATTATTATTTATTAAACTGTTCCCTTATAAAGATTTTTCAAAAATAAAATTCTGCATATATTTCATATATTTTAAAAAATCTGAACTATTTTAAAAAACAGAATAGGTTTTATGTCATCCTGCATTTATTAATTTTTTTTTATGTATCACCATTGAAACATTGTGTTTTCTCATATAGAAATATTTCCTCTGAGCAAACAAATTATACCAAGTTCTTCCTTCCTGAGCAATGGAAAAAATTTTGCCTATTTCCTTGGGAAATTATGACAGAATTTAGAAAAAAATACTAATCACCCATTTCCAATGTTTTAGAAGAGAAAAGATTTTTAAGTATGGAATAAAGTCAATTGTTACTTTAAAAAATTATAACAATTGGATAAACACCTTTCCATAAGTGACATATATTTATATGCATTTAAATTTAATACACCTTATAATATTTAACCTCTTAAATAGCAAGTCAAAGTCAGAAATCATGTAATCTCTTAAGTTTTAAATAAAGAGGTATAGTAAGTTACTTGCTTTTAAATTGAGTATTTTAGTATACTATAAATACTTTAATGCTATAGTGGAATAACCAACATACTGCTATACACAAACTATTCTTTTAAAAATTAGTTTCTATGCAAATAAATTTTAGGATGAAGTTAATGTTAAGAAGAAGGAAGGGAATATATATATTTAGGCCCTTTAAATCTAGAAGTTAGGAAAAGTAGTTTCATAGGTAATAGGTTTCAATAGGTGATACAAAGGAAAGATAAACCGTTTATGATTCTTAGAAAATACTTGACTGTGCCTTTACTTTTCCAGATACAAATTATCTTCCCTTTGCTGGCATTTGTATACAACATTCATTTATTCACTCACTTATGAAAACTTTATTCATTAATTAATTTATGTTACTTTCACTTTAGTAAATATTATGTGTGACTAAAAAGAAATTCTGTTCAAATGGAAACTGAAAATATTTAACCACTTACATACAATTTCAAAGGCTTCCCTGGTGGCTCAAAGGTTAAAGTGTCTGCCTGCAATGTGGGAGACGTGGGTTCGATTCCAGGGTCGGGAAGATCCCCTGGAGAAGGAAATGGCAACCCACTCCAATATTCTTGCCTGGAGAATCACATGGATGGAGGAGCCTGGTGGGCTACAGTCCATGGGGTCGCAAAGAGTGGGACATGACTGACCAAGTGACTTAAATAACTATACAATTTCAAAATTTATTTTTAGTTGTTGTTTAGATTCTTACAAGGCAAATTAGATTATTAAATAAAAATCAGTGTTTCAGTTAGAAAAGTAACAAAATACAAATTAAAAGAAAATGTCAAAATTCTGACCTATTCTTTTGCAGTTTTCCCAAACTGTCCTTTATATCAATGCAAATTTTAGGTAACTAAAATATTCCTGAGATGATCGTCTTGATTGGTAATTAACTAACTATGCAAATCTTAATCTCAAAATTTTAACGTTCATTCATTTCATGGTTTTTGCTGACATATTCAGGAAATATATTTCTGCTACTCCAGGGTAATGTTTTGTGTCTCTCACAAAATCTACCCTCACTTTTGCCCCATCTCCAAATTAGAAGTCACGGTTGAGCTTTGACACCAACATCACACTGCTTTTTTTCTGAAAGAGGATTATAAATTAACCCAGGGCTTCCCTGGTGGCTCAGACGATAAAGAACCTGTCTGCAGTGTGGGAGATCTAGGTTCAATCCGAGTTGGGAAGATCCCCTGGAGGAGGGCATGGCAACCCACTCCAGTATTCTTGCCTGGAGAATCCCATAGACAGAGAAGCCTGGTGGGCTACAGTCCACGGGGTTCAAACAGTCCAACATGACTGAGTGACTAAGCACATAACTTAATCACTGACAATTTCCTTCAATTTTGTTTCATTCATAAAATATCTACCAAATATTTGTTGAAACTGAAAGTAGTTAGAGGACAACTTTTCCAGGTTTTGTGAATAATGCATATTATTTCATTTTGTTTTTTCTCTAGAAATTTTGATTTATCCCTGCTAAGGATTAGAAGTCTCTCAACTAGAAATGTTTATGAACTCCTCATCAAGGAGTTTAAAATGAAGGAGGCATTTGACACTCAGTAATGTTGTTCATTAAACAACCTCATCTTTGTGATTTTTCATTAAGCTAAATTAAACAGACTTTCAATGTTTCATACAATAATAGTAAAAATTGTTATGGGTCAAAAAAAAACATTAAAAAGCATACACAGAGCGTATAAAATCAATGTTCTTACACAAATAACTATGACTAAAAATAATATCCACATTACCACTACATAGCTGTCTCCACTCTGTTGTAGGAAGGGGGGACCCCTACAGGGCCCCAAGAGCAGGCTCTTGTCTAACACTCAGAAAAGTATTGTCGGAGGAGAAACGTGCTGACCAAGCAAGAGATTTTATTGAGAAAGGGCACCTGGGTGGAGAGTAGTAGGTTAAGGGAACCCAGGAGAACTGGCAATGTCGGGTTTTATGGTGATGGGATTAGTTTCCTGGTGGTCTTTGGCCAATCATTCTAATTCAGAGGCTTTCCTGGTGGTACACGCATCGCTCAGCCAAGATGGATGCTAGCGAGAGGGATTCTGGGAAGTGGACGGACAAGAGGTATCTCCTTTAGACATTTCCCAAACTCTTCCGGTTGGTGGTGGCTTATTAGTTCCGTATTCCTTATCAGGATCTCCTGTCATAAAACAACTCATGCAAATTGCTACTATGGTGCCTGACCAGGGTGGGTGGTTTCAGTCAGTGTGCTTCCCCTAACAATTCTATTAATCAGGTAAACTGTTGCTAGCTAGTGCTGCTTTGAAAGCATTAGTGGGTAGACTCTTATTTTTCTTTTTTCAAACTTCAAAATAAATAGCACAAAGAATATATATCATGAGTAACTTAAAAGGAAAAAAAAAAAAAGAAAAGATTTGCTGATGCAAACAGCATGAAGGCTCAGTATGAGAACCTAGTGAACAGCAGCTTGTCAGCAACTGAAGGCAGTGTTTAGTGTTGATTGGGTTATTTATAGATTCTCAAGTCCATTTATATTCTTTGAAAAGTACAGGTGTGGAGAGGAAGAATTCCTAAGGTGCCTTTAAGGACCAAGCAGAAGAAAATTATAAGCTTGTGATTCATCCATGTGGATGTAATTGGTGATGGGAAGGATGAGCTAGATGAGAAAATAAACAGGAGCATCAACTTCGTGCTGAGCACCGATCCTGCAGACCATGAGCCGACAGAGTGGGAGCCAAGCAGTGGTGGCGCTGCTGCTGTTCCAAAGTGTGCAGGGTCAGCCAAGTCCAAAGTGAGAGTGCCTCAGCCATGTCAATTGCGTTAAACTTGAGAACCCCACTTCAAAAGATTTTCTTTGCTTCTTTCTTTGACTTGGGAATAGTAGACTAAAGAAAATCAGAGTTCAGGAATTCCTCTCTCACTGTAAGCCTTAACACCTGGTTTGAAGCAAAGTACTGCTAATATTTACTGATTTCAGAGTCAGCATGCAGTAAAATGTCAGGAGCTGAAGGGTCAAATGTAGATCCACTTGGATAAAGTGGGAATAAACTGGCCTCTTAATGAATTACATACAGGATCCCACCCAAATCGGGTTAGAAATATAAGGAGTTAAAAATTCACTGAGAAATAATCGATACTAGAATGATTCTCTTTTGTGTTTGTGTTGGAATGACTAAGGCAGCCAAACTTTGGGTATGAAATTAGAAATATTTCCCTTTGCACAGGTGTTTAGTTGCTCAGTAGTGTCAGACTCTTTGCAACCCCGTGGACTGAAGCCTGCCAGGCTTCTCTGTCCATGGAATCTTCCAGGCAAGAATACTGGAGTGGGTTGCCATTTCCTTTTCCAATATTTCTCTTTACCAGTTCTGTAATTCACTAAGGTGAAATTCTCCTCAAAAAATCCATCGGATATCGTCTAACTTAAACCTCAGAGACAGTTTTGGGGGAAGTAATAAAGAATAGTTTTATTGTGTTGTCAGGCAAAGGGGAGCAGGAGGAATCATGCCCTCAGTACTGTGTGTCCAGACCTGGAAGGTGTTGTGAGGATGGGTGTCAGTAGCTACAAAACAGCTCCAGTGGACTGCAAGGAGATCCAACCAGTCCGTCCTAAAGGAAATCAGTCCTAAATATTCATTGGAAGGACTGATGCTGAAGCTGAAGCTCCAATACTTTGGCCACCTGATGCAAAGAACTGACTCATTGGGAAAGACCCTGATGCTGGGAAAGACTGAAGAAAGGAGAAGGGGACAACAGATGATGAGATGGTTGGATGGTATCACCAATTCAATGAACAGGAGCTTGAGCAAGCTTCAGGAGTTGGTGATGAACAGGGAAGCCTGGCGTGCTGCAGTCCATGGGGTCACAAAGAGTCAGACACAACCGAGCGACTGAACTGAAAACAGCTCAAAGATATTGTTCTCTATATCCCTTGAGTGTGTGTGTGCGTTTGGGGGCGTGGGGGAGAGGAGGGACCAGGACTTTGCCCCAAGGCGGCATTATTGTTTGCTGACTGCTCCTCCCTTGTCTCCACATTTCCTCCCTCCCTTAATTAGCATCTGTTTGAATCTCCCCATTGGGAATCTAGGAAGGTTCTGGAGGCTAAATGAAGCCTATTTCCTGTAATCTAGAAATGGGGGACATAGAAAGGCTTTTGTACCCAGGAACCTACCAGGAACGTGCTCAGTATCAATATGAGTGGGCGTCATCCAATCTATTGAGGGCCCAAAGTGAACAAAAAGAAGGGTGAATTATCTCTTCTTGAACTGAGACATTTATCCTCTCCCACCCTTAAAGGGCCCTCCGTCTTGAGAACTTAGACTTGCTGTCCTCCGAGTTAACCAGCCTACAGATAGCATTTGTGGCATACCGAGGCCTCCAAAACTGTACAAGTCAATCCCCATAATAAACCTCATTTGCATACTAATTGGCTTCAGTCATGTCTGACTCTGAACCTAAGGACTGTAGCCCACCAGGTTCCTCTGCCTGTGGGATTCTCCAGGCAAGAATACTGGAGTGGGTTGCCATGCCCTTCTCCAAGGGACCTTCCAGACCCAGGGATCAAAACCATATCTGTCTCCTGCATTGACAAGTGGGTTCTTTACCACTGGCGCCACCTGGAGAGCCCAAATCTCCTCTGATCTTTATATACACTATTGATCTGATTCTCTGGAGGACACCCAACATTTTAACTTTCTCACCCTTCTTTGGAATTTAAATATGGATGCTAATGGACACAATAACTTTTTTTTTAATGTTTAGAAAATTAAAAAAAAAAAAAGAAAAATTTTTTGGCAGCATGTTCCCCCTGTGTTGGAAGCCCAGAGTTTGAACCACTGGATTTCCAGGGAACTCTTCAGCCCAGTAACTGTTAACATGACTCTCTGGACTTTTGGATGAGAGAAAAAGCTTTCTTTAGAAATACTTTTTAACTCACCACTAACTGTAGGGAGTATAAAACTGAGTTATAAGTGACTACTGTGATAAAAGTACTTTATATACCAAACCAAGAGACAGAGAAAATCGAAGACAGTAGAAAGAGGAGGAAAAGTATCTAAAAGTATCATTGGCTGAGAAGCAAGCAAATACTTCGGTTTCTAAGAATCCCAAATTCAGGAAAGAGGAAAGACCATATTATCATATGCTCTATTTTACTGATACTTCTCTGAGTTTAATGTTTCTTTGAAGGTTGTCTAAAAATTAAAAGGGAAGTAGATAGATCTAAAAGTTGTAGCCCTTTTGCCATCATATTTTGGGGATATATTTATAGTAGAATAGAACACAAACTTCGGAGAAGGCAATGGCACCCCACTCCAGTACTCTTGCCTGGAAAATCCCATGGATGGAGAAGCCTGGTGGGCTGCAGTCCATGGGGTCGCGAAGAGTCGGACACAACTGAGTGACTTCACTTTCCCTTTTCACTTTCATGCATTGGAGAAGGAAATGGCAACCCACTCCAGTACTCTTGCCTGGAAAATCCCATGGATGGAGAAGCCTGGTGGGCTGCTGTCTATGGGGTCGCATAGAGTTGGACACGACTGAAATGACTTAGCAGCAGCAGCAGCAGAACACAAACTTAGAAGAATAGAATTGTTCAATTTTTCAAGTCCATAAGGAGTGGAATGCTAAGTAAGGGATTGTTAGTGTATAAGAAAACTCCTATTTAAATTTATTCTCAAAGGGTTCATAATATTGGCTTGGCCTGTGAGAAATACAAATAATTATTATTTCAGTGCTTTTGACCATCTATATAACCAAACCTAACAAATGACATAGAAAACAATATTTATTGTCAAGATTGCTAAGAATTAATTGGTCTAAAAGCAGATAACTTTTTCTGAGCTACAAAGCAACAAAATAACCTAGGTAAGAGATAAATAAACTGTATGTGTATTTTAAGGGCTTCCCAGGTGGTGCAATGGTAAAGAATCTACCTGCCAATGCAGGAGACCCAAGAAACACAGGTTTGATCCTTGGGTTGGGAGATCCCCTGGAGAGGGAAATGGAAACTCACTCAGTATTCTTGCCTGGGAAATCCCATGGACAGAGGAGCCTGACGGGCTGCAATCCATGGGGTCACAAAAAAGCTGCACACAGCTTAGCAACTAAACAACAACAAGTGGTCAATATAATCAATAAAAGAGATTTCAGAGTGAATTAAAAACCATAAGCCATGTACATGCTGTCTAAAAGAAAGTAACTTTAACAATATAGGCAGAAAGCAAAGTGCTGAAAAAGGGATATATCTTGCAAACTTTAATCATTTAATCAAAGGAGAGAAGGAATGATTATATTAATATCAATAAAGTCAACTTCAGAGGAGAGAAAATTACCAGAGACAGACATTCAGTTCAGTTCAGTTCAGTCGCTCAGTCATTTCCGACTCTTTGCGACCCCGTGAATCGCAGCACGCCAGGCCTCCCTGTACATCACCAACTCCTGGAGTTCACCCAAACTCACGTCCATCGAGTTGGTGATGCCATCCAGCCATCTCATCCTCTGTCGTCCCCTTCTCCTCCTGCCCCCAAATCCCTCCCAGCATCAGAGTCTTTTCCAATGAGTCAATCCTTTGCATGAGGTAGCCAAAGTACTGGAGTTTCAGCTTTAGCATCATTCCTTCCAAAGAAATCCCAGGGTTGATCTCCTTTAGGATGGACTGGTTGGATCTCCTTGCAGTCCAAGAAACTCTCAGGAGTCTTCTCCAACACCACAGTTCAAAAGCATCAATTCTTCGGCGCTCAGCTTTCTTCACAGTCCAACTCTCACTTCCATACATGACCACTGGAAAAACCATAGCCTTGACTAGACGGACCTTGGTTGGCAAAGTAATGTCTCTGCTTTTCAATATGCTATCTAGGTTGGTCATAACTTTTCTTCCAAGGAGTAAGCGTCTTTTAATTTCATGGCTGCAGTCACCATCTGCAGTGATTTTGGAGCCCCAGAAAATAAAGTCTGACACTGTTTCCACTGTTTCCCCATCTATTTCCCATGAAGTGATGGGACCAGATGCCATGATCTTCATTTTCTGAATATTGAGCTTGAAGCCAACTTTTTCACTCTCCTATTTCACTTTCATCAAGAGGCTTTTTAGTTCCTCTTCACTTTCTGCCATAAGGGTGGTGTCATCTGGATATCTGAGGTTATTGATATTTCTCCTGGCAATCTTGATTCCAGCTTGTGCTTCTTCCAGCCCAGCGTTTCTCATGATGTCCTCTGCATAGAAGTTAAATAAGCAGGGTGACAATATACAGCCTTGATGTTATATAATGATAAAAAGTCAGTCCACCAAATAGATGTGGCAATCCTAAATATATATTACCATACAAGAAATGGCAGAAAATGATAGAATTGAAAGGAGAATTAGACAAATACATAATTATAGGTAGGGACTAAAACACCCCTCTCTCAGTAACTAATAGAACAGCTCTACAGAAAATCTGTAAGGTTATAGAAGAACTCAACAATATCATTAAACCACCAGGGTTTAACTGACATTTTACAAAATACACTATTCGACAGTGCAATATAATTTTTTTTCCCAATGGCCATGGAACGGCCGGCCAACAAGATTAACCATCTCCTGGGCCATAAAATAAATGTCAACAAGTTTAAAATACTTGAAGCTGTGGAATGTGTTTTTAAAATCACAGTGGAACCAAACTAGAAATCAGGAATAGAAAGATACTAGAAAAATACCTAAACATTTGGAAAACAACAACAACAAGAAAAACCACTTCTTCATACTCTTTCGGTCAAAAGTAATTCCCAAGGAAATTTAAAAAAATATGTTAAACTAAATGAGAATACCACATATAAAAATTTGTGGGAAACAGCTGAAGTGTGAAAGTGAAATTTATAGCACGAAGTACTGACAGTGTAAAAGAGGAAAGTCTCACATCAATAAACTAATCTCCCATCTAGACAATCTAGAAAAATAAGAGCAAAATAAAGCCAAAGCAAGCAGGAGGAAGGAAGTAATATGTGAAAGACCAAAATCCAGTGAAATTCAAAACAGTACCGCAATAGTGACAATTCATAAAGTAAAAAGCTGGTTCATTGTAAAGGTCAATACTATTGACAAGCATTTATAAAGACTGACAAAGACAGAGAGAAGACACCAATGTCAGGAATAAAACATGAGATGTAACTGCAAACCGTGCATACACCTAAGAATGATAATGTGTGAAAGTCTTAGTCACTCAGTTGTGTCCAGCTCTTTGCAACTCCATAGACTATAGCCTGGAAATCTCCTCAGTCCATGGAATTCTCCAGGCAAGAATCTTGGAGTGGGTAGCCATTCCCTCTCCAGGAGATCTTCCTGACCCAGGGATTGAACCCAGATCTCCTGCATTGCAGGCAGATTCTTTACCATCTGAGTCACCAGGGAAGCCCAAGAATGATAAGGGAATCCTATAAACAACTCTACACATATGAATTGGATAACTTCCAGAAAATGGATCACTTCCTTGAAAAGCACAAAGTGTTGTAGCTCACCTGATGTAATTATAGCTATGAAGGCAAGTGAATTCATAATTTCAAAATTTGCAAAAAAGAAACCTCCAGGCAGAAATGCTTTCACTAGAAACTTTTATCAAATGTTTGCAGAAGAATAGACACCAATTTACACAATCTCAGAAAGTAGGAGGGGAAGGAATACTTTCTAATTTGTTTTATGAAGCTAGTATTGCTCTGATACGAAAACCAGTACCGAAAAAACAACAACAACAACAACAAACAACAAAAAACCCAAACAAATCTACAGGTCATGAATATAGGCACAAAGTTTCTCAGGAAAATATTAACAAACAGACTTAAGTAAAGTATAAAAGGAATTATATACATCAAGATCAAATGAAGTCTATTCCAGGGATGCTAGGTTGGCTCAATATTAGAAAATCAATCAATGTAATTCACCATATTAACAGGCTAAATAATAAAAGTCATATAATCATATCAATCAATAGAGAAAAAGCATCTGACAAAATTCAACACATTTTCATGCAAAAGATTTCCAGAAGAATAGGAATAGCAGAGAACTTCCTTAACTTGATAAAGAACGCCTACAAAAAGATTGAATGCTTTCCCCCTAAATACTGGGAGTAAGGCAAGGATATCTGATTCAACAGAAATCTCAGGTCTAGCCAAAGGGTTCTTTGGCTCGATTCCAAAAGCATAGCTATAAAAGCCCCATGTGCCCTTTCGTGTGAATAACCATACAATAACAAGCTGTGGTACTTTCATACCATGGAGTTCTATTTGTTGTTGTTTAGTTGCTAAGTTGTGTCTGACCCTTTGCAATCCCATGGAGTGTAACCCACCAGACTCCTCTATCTGAGGGATTTCTGAGGCAAGAATATTAGAATCAGTTGCTATTACCTTCTCCAGGGGATCTTCCCGACCCAGGGATTGAACTCCAGTCTCCTGCTTTACAGGCAGATTCTTTACCACTGACTCACCAGAGAAGCCCCATAACACTAGAATGTCAAGCTATAAAATTCTGAAATGTGTAGAAATGAAATGATACTTGACATTCTTCAAAACTTTCAATTAAAAAATGCAGAAAATAAAATTGTGGTAAAATCTTGGTAGTTATCAAATTAGCATTATGAGTGTAGAGGGATTCATCATACAATTCTTTCTGCTTCTCAGCACTTAAGAGAATTTTCACACAAGAAAAATGGTAAATAGTAAAATGTGGAGGCTTTAGCTCACATTAAAGACCCAGGAATTACGTAACTATGCATCTGGGTATAAGTGATGATGCTGAATGTCAAAGTCATTTTTATGCTACACATCTCAAAGCACATTTGGATGTTGTCTGGGTATGATAATCATAACAGTGATTGTTTATATTTCTGGAATTTAATGGATAAAGGAGACAAATGAAGAGCTCAAGATATATGCTTCTCTTTTATGTGTTCAGCTCCTGAGATTATAAGTAGAATTAAATAGGTATATGTTAAAACTCATGATGCTTTAATTACTATTATGTCTTGATAGTATATTAATAACATTAAATTCACGTCTTAATTACTGGTGCTGCCATGTAAGCAGCAAAGGATGTTTTAGAAATAGCACTGCTTGTTATTTCCACTTCTAAATATTCATTTCATTCCTGCCTTCCTTTGGTTTCCTGCTGATTTACACAGCTGCCAACCCAGGATTTTCAATGCCATATGAATGTTGAAATATGTTAAACTATTCAATCTGTTCTTTAATTTAATTAGATGAAATTCTAACTACAATAGAAGGATGAGTTTAATTTTCTCCCTTCTGGCATCTAAAAGAGAATCTTGTCTTGGGACTCTGCAAACAGAGAACTCACTTGTATTCTGCTTTGTAATTACTGTGTACTTTGGGGACAAGCTGGCCTATATGTGAAAGTGCAAGTCTGATCAGCTGTCTGAATAAAATTTACACCATTTTTTTGAACATCATGAGGCACCAGGGCCTTCTTATTAGCAGCAATTACCTGTTATCTGGGATCTGAGCTCTGGGTAACCATTCCAGCTCGTTGACCTTGCTTCTAAGCGTTTCTTCCTGAAGGTCATCTCAACACCTCAATAATCACATCACATCTGGAGCTATAGTTTCAGCCATCCTTCTCTCAGATGACTAATCTTTGTCTTCCTAATTCGTGGACTGAGTCCCCTTAACCCCACATTTGAACAATTTATCATCAATCAGAATCTTGGATCTACCCTATGTCTTTTCATTGTCTTTCATCCCTTCAGACTGAGGGTTTCTTTGCTGCCTAGGCAGTTCAGACTTCATGAACCATCACTGTAATTATCTCATTTCCCTCTCTCCACCCTGTTTTAATCACTTTGATGCTCCTACCTTAGTTGAACAGAGCTCTTTGTAATTCTGCTCCTCTAATGCTACATCCCAATATGGTTGGAGAAGATAGCCACAATGAATGAACTTGCATTAAATTATGATCACAGGTCTTAAATCTTAGCCTTCTGCAGCAATTTGAAACTTCCCTAATGTATGCTCCAACTTAGAACATTATAAGTTCTCTCTCCTTGAATCTTCAACATTCCTTTCTCCATTTTCTACTCTCAAGTTATAACGTTTTCCCAATCAACAAAATTCCAAATATTTTTTTGATGCTAGGCACTCTTCCAAACTCCCAGAACACATAGGTAAACAGAACAGTCATATTCCTTCTTTGTAGATCTTGTATCTAAGAAAGAAAATGAACAATAGACATGATAAGTTATACAGCGACTTAAAAGTATTGTCAGGGAGGGGAACATTTCCCCTTCTGTCCTTCTTGAGTTCTTGTGGCTGGACTAATAACAAAACTAACACAGGACAGATTAATAGGAGAACAATTTTAATTCATGCACATGGAGGTCTCTTAGAAATAGGACTTAAGAAGTGGTCAAAGCAGGCAGCTTTTATACTCTTAAGGCAAAGAAGCAATACATTTATGAGGAATTGACAGGATAAAAAGAAAAAAAAACTTGGGTTTTGAGTGCTCAATTAGTGAAGAATCTAACCAGAGTTTGGGCTTGGGTTAGTAAATTAATCAAGCATCATAGACTTGTTTATTTAGACTTCTCAGCCAAATTCCCTATCTCTGGAGATAAAAGTGCTCTTCTTTCTCCAGATTCAGAGAAGAATGAGAGATTAGTTTCTGCTTTCAGGGAGACAGAGAGAAGGCTCAGAGCATCCCTCTTCACTGGCCATTTCTTAAGTAACTTTAGCTCAAAATAATGAATATGCCATTGGAGCATATTTTGGGGTGGCCTCCCCTGAACCCAAGAATATAATATATTTATCTAGTCCCATGGTTTTAAGTAGTAACTAATGGCACCTAAATTTATATCTGCAATTCAAATTCTCCCTTAAGCTCCAAATTCATATATATATATATATATATATATATAAAATATCATCCCCAACATTACTGCTTTGATATCCAAAGCGTGTCTTAAAATAAACTTCTTCAAAACAGATTTTTTGCTAATAAGATGTTCATAGCACAATCAGAATATAGTATAACTCTGCATATATTTAGGAAAAACTAATGTGACAAGACTTCCCTGGTGGTGCAATGGTTAAGACTCTGCGCTCTCAATACACAGGGCACAGGTTCAATTCCTGGATGAGGAACTAAGGTCCCACATGTCACACAGCATGGCCAAAAAAAAAAAAAAAAAAAAACATCAATAAACACGTGTGAATTGAAACCTTTGGTGTTGGTACATCACACAAATCTTCTCAGAGTCTCTTGACTTTTGTATTTGCAAGAAACTCAGATTCATACCCACTCCAGCCATTGCCATGGGAGATTCACTGTCTGTGGGCTATGAGATGCTGCTACTCCCAGAGCCCTTGGCCACTCCCATTTATTCTGACTTGGATGTAATGACACGTTACAGAGTCTAGCTTCCTGAGCAGATTGTGAAGGGCTGGATGATACAAACTCAGAGGTACAGAGTAATTATCTTCCTTTGGGGCCAACTTTGATAAAGGGCAGAGAGGGGTTCAAAAAATTTGACTAAGTAGACAAATTCCTCATCCTTTTTCCTTATAATGGTTTGTTTCCAGGCAGTCCTTATGGAGATGCCCCATGTAACTGATCTCTTGTCTGCCTACCTGCTCAGTCACTTAGTCATGTCTGACTCTTTGCAACCCCATGGACTGTAACCCCCAAGGCTTCTCTGTCCATGGGATTTTCCAGGTAACAATACTGGAATGGGTTGTCATTTCTTTCCCCAGGCGATCTTCTTGACCCAGGGATTGAACCTGTGTCTCCTGCATTGGCAGGCAGATTCTCTACCACTGAGCTACCTGTGAAGCCATAATTGAGCTCTTAGCTGAGAGTTAAGAGCAGACGCCTCTGATGGTTGACTGGCTGTGTCTTTATGCTTACTGTGAAGCAGGAACTCGAGCAGGAGCACATCACGTTATGTTGCTTCTAATCCTTTCAAACCCCATTTCTTATTTTCCTCCCTCTATTCCTTGGGGTTGCACCACCTTAATAAAAAAAAAAAACAAAACATTTTTGAGATAGTGAATGCTCTATTTACTTAAGTTAGCATAAGTATCACATGGTCAAAATTTGGAATTGAACAGTGTGTTAAAAATTTAACACCTTATTTTACAAACCAAGACACACACAGAAAAACTACATGATTTACCCAAAGGCAGAGAGTTTAGTTTCTGGCAAATGAGAGCTTTATTTCTTGTTCCAGTAGGAAAAACTAATTTCACTAGAGCATGAACTTGGAGAACTCTTGAGACACATAAACTGTTTGGATAGTATAACTTTGCTATTCTCTACAGAATTATCAGAAAGCCACCATCAGCTAGCAACATGATCATTATATGTTTAGATTTTGTGCATTGAGATGAGCCCCAGATCTTGATTCAAATAAATCAGTTATTTTACATCCAAAGCAAATTTTTCAATACTTGTTCAGGTAACTATGTGTATATAGAATTTAACTCATCTTTATAAAAGATTGCTTTTGAAAATGTTGAATGCTCTGCTACTTCTTTTCTACTAATCTGAAAGTGTTGAGGGGAAAAAATAAGCACCAAAGTCTTCTTTATTCATATTTATTGAGCCAAAGAACATTTATATGCACAATTTTATGTAAATTAATGTCTGGGTTTTTCAAGATCTATTTTGAAATATGTGTGTATAATCAGCAGTCTTGTAATCCAAAGTATTTGGTTTTACTCAGATAATATATATTGTCAAAGGGACAACAAAAGCCAGTATCAACACACAAATGTTTATTTTCTAGTGTCATACACTATAGAAAGAATAAAACATAATCAATAGCATTAATGTCTAAATAAATGGGCTTAGGTATATAAAGCTTTTATTACAAATACAAATACAATACTGAGTTGCTTATCTAGACCCCTTAATGCACCTCTATTGATGCTTTTGAACTGTGGTGTTGGAGAAGACTCTTGAGAGTCCCTTGGACTCCAAGGAGATCCAACCAGTCCATTCTAAAGGAGATCAGCCCTGGGTGTTCTTTGGAAGGACTGATGCTAAAGCTGAAACTCCAGTACTTTGGCCACCTCATGTGATGAGTTGACTCACTGGAAAAGATTCTGATGCTGGGAGGGATTGGGGGCAGGAGGAGAAGGGGACGACAGAGGATGAGATGGCTGGATGGCAACACCAACTCGATGGACATGAGTTTGAGTGAACTCCAGGAGATGGTGATGGACAGGGAGGCTTGGCGTGCTGCGATTCATGGGGTCACAAAGAGTCGGACATGACTGAGCGACTGATCTGATCTCTCTGCTGAGCCATATGCATAGAAATGGAAATATCTTCTAGACAAAATGGTATCAGGGAACATTTTTAACCAGGGGTACCACTTTGAGAGTAGTGACCTTGAGAAGTAGGCTCAAGATTTTAAATTTGAAAATGCAGTTTAGAGAAAAGTTGAGATGCTTAAAATCAAAGAAATGTGATTAATACCAGTATTATACCCAAGTTGTCCAAAGATGGGATGGACAGCTCTATAGATCTGAGAGATGGCTTGACTAGATGTCCATTGGATAATTAATTGATAATGATGTTATGGTGGTGGTGGTTTATTTGCTAAGTTGTGTCTGACTCATGCGACCCCATGGACTGTAGCCCACCAAGCTCCTCCATCCATGGGATTCTCCAGGCAAGAATATTGGAGTGGATTGCCATTTCCTTCTCCAGGGTTCTTCCTGACCCAGGGATTGAATGTGGGTCTCCTGCATTGCAGACAGATTCTTTACCAACTGAGCTACAAGGGAAGTCCAAAGATGTTATAGAGGAAATTTAAACATTGAACAATGGATTAGACTGATATTTTCTTCCAATCTTGATTTTTACTTCCACCAAGAGATTAATTCTTTCACCTGCAGATATATCATTATATATTCAGTCATCATAATCAACAAATAGTAACCAACAGTAATATAATAGGACGTCTAAGTGTTTATAATGCATTTTACCTACACTTCATTTTCATAGTGACTTATGATCAGTTTCAAAGATTTTACACATCTATAATTTTAGAGAAAAACTTGAATTCTAAAATTAAAATGCAGGAGTATGTACTTTTCTGGTGGTCTAGTGGTTAAGATTTCACCTTCTAATGCAGGGGGTGCAGCTTCTACCCCTGGTCTGGGAGCTAAGATCTCACATATTTTGTGGCCAAAAAACCAAAACAAAAAACAGAAACAATATTGTAATAAATTCAATAAAGACTTTAAAAATGAACAAAAAACTGCTGAAAGACATTTCTAAATAATTTTACTTATTTAAATATTTATTTTTATTTTAAACATATTTATATTCTGAATTTGATGCTTTTAGTATATGAAGTATTTAAGAGTCCAGATCTGCTGTCAGTTGATTCTCCTGCTATGACTTATGGTATTTTATTTGAGCATTTGTTTTATAATTTGAAGATATAAATTTTAAGTGTTTATGTTTAACTCACATTGGGTGGGAATCATTGGTGGATGTCCTGTGTGGCTTAAGTTGGGGTAGGAGGTTTCTCTCCTTAAATGTTCTAGTTTCGCTTCTTTCCAGATATCTCAGAGATATTTCCTACCAAAGATAACTTTTAACTTAAAAATTTCTTGGTTTGGAATCTTCTAGGGTAAATCTGAGCCTGAATACCATATGCAGAAACCCCAGGAAATCAAAATCACTTTATTGTGAACATCCCCCCAAACAGTAAAGATAATGGGAATAAATAAAATTTTATCATTGATAAAACTAGAAGATATCTATTTCTCCAAACTACTAATGTGAATATTAACAGGGGAACAGAAAATACTTAGAGAGTATGTCTGCAGAGACAGAGATAAGGCCCAACAAGGAAAACATGTTTATTTAAAGTCAGTAGAAAATAAATAACTACTTACTTGGAATGAAGAGAAAAGAATGCACAAACTGAAAGTCTGTTTCTTAGAACCATTTTTGGAACCAACCAAATAACAAGGAATGCAGTATTGAATAAAGACATTCAGACATGCCATTTGGTAGAAAGCAATTTGTTGGTAGGGCTTCCCTGGTGTCTCAGTGATAAAGAACCCACCTGCCACACCTCAACATAATAAAAGCTATATATGACAAACCCACAGCAAACATTATCCTTAATGGTGACAAACTGAAAGCATTTCCCCGAAAGTCAGGAACAAGACAATGGTGCCTGCTTTCACCGCTACTATTCAACATAGTTCTGGAAGTTTTGGCCACACCAATCAGAGCAGAAAAAGAAATAAAAGGAATCCAAATTGGAAAAGAAGAAGTAAAATTCTCACTGTTTGCAGATGACATGATCCTCTACATAGAAAACCCTAAAGACTCCACCAGAAAATTACTAGAGCTAATCAGTGAATATAGTAAAGTTGCAGGATATAAAATCAGCACACAGAAATCCCTTGCATTCCCATACACTAATAATGAGAAAATAGAAAAAGAAAGTAAGGAAACAATTCCATTCACCATTGCAACAAAAAGAATAAAATACTTAGGAATATATCTACCTAAAGAAACTAAAGACCTATATATATAGAAAACTATAAAACATTGATGAAAGAAATCAAAGAGGACACTAATAGATGGAGAAATATACCATGTTCATGAATTGGAAGAATCAATATAGTGAAGATGAGTATACTACCCAAAGCAATCTACAGATTCAATGCAATCCCTATCAAGTTACCAACGGTATTTTTCACAGAGCTAGAACAAATAATTTCACAATTTGTATGGAAATACAAAAAACCTCGAATAGCCAAAGCAATCTTGAGAAAGAAGAATGGAACTGGAGGAATCTACCTGCCGACTTCAGGCTCTACTACAAAGCCACAGTCATCAAGACAGTATGGTACTGGCACAAAGACAGAAATATAGATCAATGGAACAAAATAGAAAGCTCAGAGATAAATCCAGACACCTATGGACACCTTATCTTCGACAAAGGAGGCAAGAATATACAATGGAGAAAACACAATCTCTTTAACAAGTGGTGCTGGGAAAACTGGTCAACCACTTGTAAAAGAATGAAACTAGATCACTTTCTAACACCATACACAAAAATAAATTCAAAATGGATTAAAGATCTAAACGTAAGACCAGAAACTATAAAACTCCTAAAGGAGAACATAGGCAAAACACTCTCCAACATAAATCACAGCAGGATGCTCTATGATCCACCTCCCAGAATACTGGAAATAAAAGCAAAAGAAACCAAATGGGGTCTAATTAAAATTAAAAGCTTGTGCACAACAAAGGAAACTATAAACAAGGTGAAAAGACAGCCTTCCGAATGGGAGAAAATAATAGCAAATGAAGCAATTGACAAACAACTAATCTCAAAAATATACAAGCAACTTATGCAGCTCAATTCCAGAAAAATAAACGACCCAATCAAAAAATGGGCCAAAGAAATAAATAGACATTTCTCCAAAGAAGACATATGGATGGCTAACAAACACATGAAAAGATGCTCAACATCACTCATTATCAGAGAAATGCAAATCAAGACCACAATGAGGTACCATTTCACTCCAGTCAGAATGGCTGCGATCCAAAAGTCTACAAGCAATAAATGCTGGAGAGGGTGTGGAGAAAAGGGAACCCTCTTACACTGTTGGTGGGAATGAAAACTAGTCCAGCCACTATGGAGAACAGTGTGGAGATTCCTTAAAAAATTGCAAATAGAATTGCCTTATGACGCACAATCCCACTGCTGGGCATACACACCGAGGAAACCAGAATTGAAAGAGACATGTGTATCCCACTGTTCATCGCAGCACTGTTTATAATAGCCAGGACATGGAAACAACCTAGATGTCCATCAGCAGATGAATGGATAAGAAAGCAGTGGTACATATACACAATGGAGTATTACTCAGCCATTAAAAAGAATACATTTGAATCAGTTCTAATGAGGTGGATGAAACTGGAGTCTATTATACAGAGTGAAGTAAGCCAGAAAGAAAAACACCAATACAGTATACTAACACATATATATGGAATTTAGAAAGATGGTAATGATAACCCTGTATGCGAGACAGCAAAAGAGACGCAAATGTATAGAATGGACTTTAGAGTCTGAGGGAGAGGGAGAGGGTGGGATGATATGGGAGAATGGCACTGAAACATGTATACTATCATATAAGAAACGAATCGCCAGTCTATGTTCAATACAGGATACAGGATGCTTGGGGCTGGTGCACCGGGATGATCCAGAGAGATGATATGGGGTGGGAGGTGGGAGGGGGGGTTCAGGACTGGGAACTCATGTACACCCGTGACAGATTCATGTCAATGTATGGCAAAACCAAAGTAAAATAAAGTAAAAATAAAAATTAAAAAAAAAATAAAGCTACAAGAGAAAATAAAATAAAACAAAAATAAAATAAAATAAAATAAAACATAACAAACAAAAAAAAATCTACCTGCCAATACAGGAGATGCACATTTGATCACTGGGTTGGGAAGATCCCCTGGAGGAAGGAAATGGCCACTTGCTCTAGAATTCTTGCCTGGGAAATCCCATGGACAGAAGAAGTCTGGCATGCATGGGGTTGCAGAGTCAAGACACAACTTAGTGACTAAACAACAGCAATTGGTTGATAAAGCAGAGCAGAAAAGCAGAACTCTGAATGTGAACAACTAAATTGCCAATTTCACTTGCCTGGGAAGAGTCAGAGGTTAAAAGAACTAACACATAAACAATTCTGCATTCAAATGATTTTAATTCTGGAGAGAGAGTCTTATCATACGAAGCTCCTATAAATGCCAGGAATGAGTAGCATCCTTTAAAATTACCTTATTATCATAAAAATACGATATGTAGAATAATACCCTGCAAAAAGGAGGAAAGGAAGCAAAGACCATAACACAAATGACAGAAATAGAACACTCACCAGAAGCAAGTTTTTAACTGTGCAGATAAAAGTAATCATCGTGGGGGAGGGGGGGTCCCAAGATGGCAGAGGAATAGGATGGGGAGACCACTTTCTCCCCCACAAATTCATCAAAAGATCATCTGAGTGCTGAGCAACTTCCAAAAAACCCCTTCTGAATGCTGGTGGAAGACACCAGGCACCCAGAAAGGCAGCCCATTCTCTTCAAAAGGAGGTAGGACAAAATATAAAAGACAAAAGGAGAGACAAAAGAGTTAGGGACGGAGACCTGTCCTGGGCAGAGAGTTGTGAAGAAGTTTCCAAACAGTAGGAAACCCTCTCACGGGTGGGTCTGTGGGGAGTTTTCGAATCTCAGAGGGCAACATGACCAGGAGGGGAAAAAAAAAAAAAACCCACAGATTTCTACATGCCTAACCGCAACTGCCAGCAAAGTAGCCCAGGTGCTCATGCCTGCCACGAGGGCCTGGACAAGGAGGCGTGGGCAGCATCATTGGTGCTTAGGGTAAAGACAGGGCCTGAATGCCCCGAGGACAATATGAGGGAGCTAACCTGAGATAGCAACCAAACTGTGGGTTTGCCACAGAGAAAAAAAAAGAGAGAGACAGAGAGAAAAATTTCCCACAAAAGGCTCTAACACGCAGCCTGGTCTGCTCACAGAACAAAGGAATAAGTGAACACCAGAGGAGAGCAAGCTGGCTGCAGACCAGCCTATCCTCCTGCTGGAGGCAGAGAGGCAGGTGGGTGACAGCTAGAGCTGGAAGGCAAGGGGCTGCTCCAATCTCGGCTCCAAAGACTGGCATCCTCCACCAAACTGTGAGCAAGCTCCCAGTTGCTAACCACGTTTTCCTGGGATCCTGGATGGTTGACATCTGCCAGGAGGGTCGCAGCCTGAGATCAGCTCCCCAGAAGAGACACACGGCACTCGCAGGGTCCCCGGAAAACCGAGCTGCTGGAACCGGGGAGGTGATTAAGATGTACAGCCTACCTGCGACAGTGCGCTCACCAAACACCTGGTTGTCTGAACTGCTCGGACCTGGGAAGGACACAAAACACATGCCAACCGAGTCTGTATCCTTGCGGAGTACCTGAGAACCTGAGCGGGTTAGACCTGGGAAGTGCATGAAACACAGGGCCCACTTTAGACAGTTCTCCTGCAGAGCGCCCTGGAGCCTGAGCAGTGGAGACCCAGGATGCACACTCGCCTTGAGCTGGGGCAAACCCAGTGTGGTCCATACACTGGGAGCACACCCCACACACCCCAGTGATATTTGTTTGCAGTGTCGCCCTCTCTCCACAACACAACTGAACAAGTGAGTCTAAATAAGTGACCACCTTTGCCCCCTCATGTCAGGGTGGGAATTAGACACCAAAGAGACTTGCAAACAGAGGAAGCTGAAATAAACAAGAGGGGACCGCTCTGGAAGTGACAGGTGCAACAGATTAAAATCCTGTAGTTAACATTGACTAAGCATTGGAGGGAGCCTGTATACCTCGAGAACAAGTACAAGCTGGAACAAGGAAGTATCTGAAACTGAACTGACCCCACACTGCCCACAACATCTTCAGAGAAATTCCTAGGTATATTTTTATTACTATCACTTTGTAATTTTTTTAAAAAATTTAAGTTCTTCATTATTCCTTTAATTTTCATTTGTATAACCTACTAGTACCTTGCCAAGAAAAAAGACCCCATTTTTAAGGCAAGTTTCATATATTTTTTATAATTCTTGTGATTGATTTTGTTTTGTATTTTAATATTTTTTTTGAGAGTCTAACCTGTACTATAATCTCTGCTTTTTGGTGTTATCAATTTTGTACATTTAAGAATCTAATATTCAGTATCCACTTTCACTTAGGGGTGTGATTACTGGCTTGATTGCTCTCTCCCCTTTTGACTCTCCCATTTCTTCCTCAGGTCACCTCTATCTCCTCCCTCCCCCTTCTCTTTTCTACTTAACTCTGTGAATCTCTCTGGGTGTTCCAGACTGTGGAGAGCACTTAGGGAACTGATTACTGGCTAGATTGTTCTCTCCCCTTTTGACTCCCCCTCTTATCCTACTGGTCACCTCTATCTCCCTCCTCCCTCTTCTCTTCTCCATGTAACTCTGTGAACCTCTCTGGGTGTCCCTCGCTGTGGAGAATTGTTTCACCATTAACCTAGATGTTTTATCATCTCTGCTGTATGGATGGAGAAGTCTTGAGGCTACTGAAAGAATAAGACTGAAAGCCAGAGGCAGGAGGCTTAACTCCAAAACTTGAGAACATCAGAGAATTCCTGATTCCAGGGAACCTTAATAGGCAAGAGCTCACCCCAAAGCCTCCATACCTACACTGAAACCAAGCTCTACCCAAGAGCCGACAAGTTCCAGAGAAAGACACACCAAGCTAATTCTCCAGCAAAGCAGGAACACAGCCCTGAGCATTAAAAGACAGGCTGCCCAAAGCCATGCCAAATCCATAGACACCCCATAGACTGACACTCACTACTGGACACATTGCACTCCAGAGAGAAGAGATCCAGCTCCACCCACCAGAACACAGATGTAAGCTCCCTAACCAAGAAACCTTGACAAGCCACTCATTCAACCCCAACCACAGGGAGCAGGCTCCACAAGAAAGAGGAACCATGAACTTCCAGCCTACAGAAAGGGCACTCCAACCACAGCAATCTAAACAAAATGAAAAGGCAGAAAAATATTCAGCAGGTAAAGGAACATGATAAATGCCCACCAAACCAAACAAAAGAGGAGGAGATAGGGAGTCTCCCTGAAAAAAGTTCAGAATAATGATAGTACAGATGATCCAAAATCTTGGAAACAAAATGGAGTTACACATAAATAGACTAGAGACAAGGATTGAGAAGATGCAAGAAATGTTTAACAAGGACCTAGAAGAAATTAAAAAGAGTCAGTCAATAATGTATAATGCAATAAATGAGATCAAAGCACTCTGGAGGGAGCCAACAGTAGAATAATTGAGGCAGAAGACAGGATAAGTGAGATGGAAGATAGAATGGAAGAAATAAATGAAGCAGAGAGGAAAATAGAAAAAAAGAATTAAAAGAAATGAGGACAACCTCAGAGACCTCTGGGACAATATTAAACACCCCAACATTCGAATCATAGGAGTCCCAGAAGAAGAAGACAAAAAGAAAGGCCATGAGAAAACACTCGAGGAGATAATAGTTGAAAACTTCCCTAAAATGAGGAAGGAAATAGACACCTAAGTCCAAGAAACCCAGAGTCCCAAATGGGATAAACCCAAGGTGAAACATCCCAAGACACCTATTAATCAAACTAATGAGATTAAACACAAATAGCAAATATTAAAAGCACCAAGGGAAAGGCAACAAATAACACACAAAGGGATTCCCATAAGGATAACAGCTGATCTTTCAATAGAAACTCTTCAGGCCAGAAGGAATGGCAGGACATACTTAAAGTGATGAAAGAGAAAAACCTACAACCCAGATTACTGTACCCAGCAAGGATCTCATTCAAATATGAAGGAGAAATCAAAAGCTTTACAGACAAGCAAAACCTGAGAGAATTCAGCATCACCAAACCAACTCTTCAACAAATGCTAAAGGATCTTCTCTAGCCAGGAAACACAGAAAAGGTTTATAAACTCAAACCCAAAACAACAAAGTAAATAGCAACAGGATCATACTTATCAATAATTACCTTAAATGTAAATGGGTTGAATGCTCCAACCAAAAGACAAAGACTGGCTGAAAGGATACAAAAACAAGACCCCTATATATGCTGCCTACAAGAGACCCACCTCAAAACAAGGGACACATACAGACTGAAAGTGAAGGGCTGGAAAAAGATATTTCACACAAATGGAGACCAAAAGAAAGCAGGAGCAGCAATACTCATATAGGATAAAATAGACTTTGAAATAAAGTCTGTGTAAAGAGACAAAGAAGGACACTTCATAATGATCAAAGGATCAATCTAAGAAGAAGATATAACAATTATAAATATATATCCACCCAACATAGGAACATCTCAATACATAAGGTGAATGCTAACAAGAATGAAAGGGGAAATTAATAGTAACACAATAATAGTGGGAGACTTTAATACCCCACCCACACCTATGGATAGATTAACCAAACAGAAAATAAGCAAGGAAACACAAACTTTAAATGATAAAATGGACTAGTTAGGCCTAATTGATATCTATAGGACATTTCACACCAAAACAATGAATTTCACCTTTTTTACAAGTGCACACAGAACACTCTCCAGGATAGATCACATCCTGGACCATAAATCTACCCTTGGTAAATTAAAAAAACCCTGAAACTATTTCAACCATTTTTTCTGATCACAATGCAGTAAGATTAGATGTCAACTACAGGAAGAAAGTTGGGCTTCCCTGGTGACCCATGGTGACTCAGATGGTAAAGCGTCTGTCTGCAATGTGGGAGACCCGGGTTTGACCCTTGAGTTGGGAAGATGCCCTGGAGAAGGATGTGGCAGCCCACTCCAGTACTCTTGCCTGGAAAATCCCATGGACAGAGGAGCCTGGTAGGTTACAGTCCATGGGGTTGCAAAGAGTCAGACACGACTGAGCAACTTCACTTTCTTTCTTTCACAGGAAGAAAATGATTAAAAGCACAAACATATGGAGCTAAACAACATGCTTCTGAATAACAAATCACATAAGAAATCAAAATTTAATTTTGATTAAAATATGCACAGAAACAAATGAAAATGAAAACACAACAACCCCAAACCTATGGGATTCAGTAAAAGCAGTGCTAAGGGAAAGTTTCATAGCAACGAAACAAGAAAAATATCAAATAAATAACTTAACTTTACACCTAAAGAACTAGAAAAGGAAGAAATGAAGAACCTCAGGGTTAGTAGAAGGAAAGAAATGATAAAAATTAGGGCAGAAATAAATGAAAAAGAAACAAAGGAGACTATAGCAAAAATCAACAAAACTAAAAGCTTGTTCTTTGAGAAGATAAATGAAATAGACAAACCATTAGCCAGACTCATCAAGAAAAAAAGGGAGAAGAATCAATTCAACAAAATTAAAAATGAAAATGGAGAAATCATAACAGACCACACAGAAATAAGAAACTACTATCAGCAACCATATGCCAATAAAATGGACAACTTAGAAGAAATTGATGAATTCTTAGAAAAGTATAAGCTTCCAAAACTGAACCAGGAAGAAATAGAAAACCTTAACAGACCCATCACAAACATAGAAAATGAAACTGGAATAAAAAATCTTCCAACAAACAAAAACCCAGGACCAGATGACTTCACAGGTGAATTCTAACAAAAATTTAGAAAAGAGCTAAACTCTCAAACTCTAAACTCTAAACTCTACTCAAACTCTTGCAGAAAATTGCAGAGGAAGGTAAATACCCAAACTCATTCTATGAGGCCACCATCACCCTAATACCTAAACCTGACAAAGATGCCACACAAAAAGAAAACTACAGGCCAATATCACTGATGAACATAGATGCAAAAATCCTCAACAAAATTCTAGCAAACAGAATCCAACAGCATATTAAAAAGATCAAACATCATGACCAAGTGGGCTTTATCTCAGGGATGTGAGGATTCTTCAATATTTGCAAATCAATCAATGTGATACACCACATTAAAAAATTGAAAGATAAAAACTGTATGATTATCTCAATAGATGAAGAGAAAGCCTTTGACAAAATTCAATTCCCATGTATGATAAAAATTTTCCAGAAAACAGGAGAAGAAGGAACATACCTCAACATAATAAAAGCCATATGTGATAAACCCACAGCAAACATTATCCTCAATGGCAAAAAATTGAAAGCATTTCTACTAAAATTAGGAACAAGACAAGGGTACCCACTCTCACTACTACTATTCAACATAGTTTTGGAAGTTTAGCCACAGAGAAGAAAAAGAAATAAAAGGAATCCAGATTGGAAAAGAAGAAGTAAAACTCTCACTGTTTGCAGATGACATGATTCTCTACATAGAAAGCCCTAAAGACACCACAGAAAATTTCTAGAGCTAATCAATGAATATAGTAAAGTTGCAGGATATAAAATTAATACACAGAAATCCCTTGCATTCCTATACACTAACAATGAGAAGACAGAAAGAGAAATTAAAGAAACAATCACATTCACCATTGTGACAAAAAGAATAAAATACTTAGGAATAAATCTACCTAAAAAAAAAGACCTATATATATATATAACTATAAAACACTGATGAAAGAAATCAAAGATGACACAAATAGATGGAGAAATATATCATGTTCATGGATCGGAAGAATCAATATAGTGAAAACGAGTATTCTACCCAAAGCAATCTACAAATTTATGCAATCCTTATCAAGCTACCAACAGTATTTTTCATAGAACTAGAATTTGTATGGAAATACAAAAAACCTCGAATAACCAAAGTATTCTTGAGAAAGAAGAATGGAACTGGAGGAATCAACCTGCCTGACTTCAGACTATACTACAAATCTACAGTCATCAAGACAGTATGGTACTAGCATAAAGACAGAAATATAGATCAATGGATCAAAATAGAAAGCCCAGAGATAAGTCCATGCACCTATGGATACCCTATCTTTGACAAAGGAGGCAAAAATATACAATGGAGAAAACACAATTTCTTTAATAAGTGGTTCTGGGAAAATGGGTCAACCACCTGTAAAAGAATGAAACTAGAACACTTTCTAACACCATACGCAAAAATAAACTCAAAATGGATTAAAGATCTAAATGTAAGATCAGAAACTATAAAACTCCTAGAGGAAAACATAGGCAAAACACTCTCCGACATAAATCACAAGAACTTCTAAGACTCACCTCCCAAAGTAATGGAAATAAAAGCAAAAATAAACAAATGGGACCTAATTAAACTTAAAAGCTTTTGCACAACAAAGGAAACTATAAGCAAGGTGAAACCCTTCAGAATTGGAGAAAATAACAGCAAATGAAGCAACTGACAAAGAATTAATCTCAAAATTTATATAAGCAGCTCATGCAACTCAATACCAGAAAAATAAACAACCCAATCAAAAAATGGGCCAAATAACTAAACAAACATTTCTCCAAAGAAGACATTCAGATGGCTAACAAACACATGAAAAGATGCTCAACATCACTCATTATCAGAGAAATGCAAATCAAAATCACAGTGAGGTCCCGTCTCATGCCAGTCAGAATGGCTGCCATCAAAAAGTCTACAAACAATAAATGCTGGAGAGGGTGTGGAGTAAAGGGAACCCTCTTACACTGTTGGTGGGAATGCAAAGTAGTACAGCCACTGTGGAGAACAGTGTGGAGATTCCTTAAAAAACTGGAAATAGAACTGCCATATGACCCAGAAATCCCACTGCTGGGCATACACACCGATGAAACCAGAATTGAAAGAGACACGTGCACTCCAAAGTTCATTTCAGCACTGTTTCCAATAGCTAAGTCATGGAAGCAAACTAGATGTCCATAATAAATCAAATCATTCAACTAATAAATGAGTGAAGGATATGAATACACACTTCTCCAAAGAAGATATATAGCTGACCAATAAACATGTAAAAAGATGATCAACATTGTTAATCATTAAGCATATACAGATCAAAATAAAAGATACTACTTCACACAGACTGCTGCTGCTGCTGCTGCGGCTAAGTCGCTTCAGTCGTGTCCGACTCTGTGCGACCCCATAGACGGCAGCCCACCAGGCTCCCCCATCCCTGGGATTCTCCAGGCAAGAACGCTGGAGTGGGTTTCCATTTCCTTCTCCAATGCATGAAAGTGAAAAGTGAAAGTGAAGTCACTCAGTCGTGTCCGACTCTTAGCGACCCCATGGACTGCAGCCCACAAGGCTCCTCTGTCCATGGGATTTTCCAGGCCAGAGTGTTGGAGTGAGGTGCCATTGCCTTCTCCATCACACAGACTAGGATGGTTATAAACAAAAAAGCAGCCAATAACAAGTATTGATAAGGAGGTAGATTAATTGGAACTCTGATACATTGCTGGTGGGAATACAAAATAGTGTAGCCACTTTGGAAAACAGTATGACAGTTTCTTAGATGGTTAAATTTAGAGTTATGATATAGCTCCGCCATCCCCCTCTTGGATAACACACTGAAGAAAACAGAAGTAAAACACACAAAAATTTTTACAGGAATGTTTCAGTTCAGTTCAGTTCAGTTCAGTTCAGTCTCTCAGTCGTGTCCGACTCTTTGTGACTCCATGAATCACAGCACGCCAGGCCTCCCTGTCCATGACCAGCTCCCGGAGTTCACTCAGACTCACGTCCATCGAGTCAGTGATGCCATCCAGCCATCTCATCCTCTGTCGTCCCCTTCTTCTCCTGCCCCCAATCCCTCTCAGCATCAGAGTCTTTTACAATGAGTCAACTTTTCGCATGAGGTGGCGAAAGTACTGGAGTTTCAGCTTTAGCATCATTCCTTCCAAAGAAATCCCAGGGCTGATTTCCTTCAGAATGGACTGGTTGGATCTCCTTGCAGTCCAAGGGACTCTCAAGAGTCTTCTCCAACACCACAGTTCAAAAGCATCAATTCTTCAGCGCTCAGCCTTCTTCACAGTCCAACTCTCACATCCATACATGACTACTGGAATAAACCATAGCCTTGACTAGACGGACCTTAGTCGGCAAAATAATATACTATCTAGGTTGGTCATAACTTCTTCCAAGGAGTAAGCGTCTTTTAATTTCATGGCTGCAATCACCATCTGCAGTGATTTTGGAGCCCCCCAAAATAAAGTCTGACACTGTTTCCCCATCTATTTCCCATGAAGTGATGGGGCCGGATCTTTGTTTTCTGAATGTTGAGATTTAAGCCAACTTTTTCACTCTCCTCTTTCATCAAGAGGCTTTTTAGTTCCTCTTCACTCTCTGCCATAACAGTGGTGTCATCTGCATATATGAGGTCAGGAGTGTTTACAGCAGCATTTTTCATAATAGCCAGACTGCAAATACAACCTAAATGTTCATCACTTGATGACAAAATGTAGAGTATCCATAAAAATATATGTTATTCAACAATAAAAATGTGTGAATAGTAATACATGTAAGGACGTAGATGAATCCTGAAAATATTATGCTTAGTAAAAGAAGCCAGTCATAAAAGAGCACATACTATATAACCTACTTATGTGAAATGTTCAGATAGGCAAATATAAAGAGAGAGAATAGATTAATCATTGTCTGGGACTGTGGGCATTGAGGGCTAATGGGGAATGACTGCTAATATGTTCCAGGATTTCTGTTGAGGGTACCTAAAGCATTTTAAAACTGATGTGTATTCTGGGAACCCTACTTAATTCACTGTGGTCATCCAAATGGTAAGGAAGTCCAAAAGGAGGTGGGGGGCGGGGCGGTGGACACACATGTATATATATGGCTGATTCACTTTGCTGTCCAGTAGAAACTAATATAACATTGTAAAGGTCCAAAATCACTGTTGACTGTGATTGTAGCCATGAATTTAAAAAACACTTGCTCCCTGAAAGCTATGACAAATCTAGACAGCATATTAAAAAGAAGAGATATTATTTTGTGGACAGAGGTCCAAATAGCCAAAGCTATGGTTTTTCTAGTAGTCATGTACTACTACTAGATGTAGAGATGTGAGAGCTAGACCATAAAGAAGGGTGAGAGCCAAAGAAGAGAGAATAGAGAAGAATAGAGCCTTTCAAACTGTGGTGTTGGGGAAGACTCTTGAGAGTTCCTTGGATAGAAAGGAGATCAAAACAGTCAGTCCTAAAGGAAATCAACCCTGAATGTTCATTGGAAAGACTGATGATGAAGCTGAAGCTCCAGTATTTTGGCCACCTGATGTGAAGAGCTGACTCCTTAGAAAAGATGCTGATGCTGGGAAAGATTAAAGGCAGGAGGAGAAGGGGATGATAGAGGATGAGTTGGTTGGATGCCATCACTGACTCAATAGGCATGAGTTTGAGCAAGCTCCGGGAGATGATGAAGGACTGGGAAGCCTGGCATTCTGCAGTCCATAGGGCTGCAAAGAGTCAGACACATATGAGCAATCAAACAACAATAACAAAAACAATTATATTTCAATTAAAATTAATTAAAAAGTAAAAAGTAAAACTCATGTGAATATACTAAAACTCAATAAATTGTACATTTTAAATGGGTAAATTGTATGGTATGTGAATGACAGCACATTAAAACTATTAAAAATATCTTGGGAAGCTAATATTAAATCTTTTAGGCTTGTTTTATATAAAATTTAAGAAAAAAATTTTTTTAAGAGAAAGGAGAAAATAGTATGAGTTTCTAAACTTAAAACTGCCAAGAATTTAAAATATATGCTACAAATGTAAAATATGATCAGTACAGTCACTCTGACAGTATCTTCACCTGGAATAATTTAATTTTCAAATATTTACACATTTTTTTTAAATGCAAGAGAGTGGAATCAGTATGTGGAAACACTTTAAACTCTTTAGAGAATTTCTATCACATAAATCTTCCACAATATTCAGTCTCAAGTAACTCTTTCAGAAAAAAACCTTTGAAAGTGTTTCTGTTATGATAATTTCTAGTAGAATGTTGAGTTCTATTCCATCAAGTTTATAGTGTTTATATAATTAAAATATAGATGATTGCTCTGAGAGACTAGCACATTTCTGAGGTTTGAGAAACAATAAGAAATGTGACATTATAATACATCTGTGTTTTAAAATGTGTACTAAGTGAAAATACATTAATATTTTTAACTGGAAATGTATTAATTACTCTCTGACATTGTAGTGGCAAAAACAATTTGACTCTTAACTAAAAGGAATTTGAAAGGTAATTTTAGCTGAAATTGAAATATTAAATAGAAATAAATATACTGTGAAGTCAAATAAATGCCCTGCAAAGTGGGAAGCTGCCCTATAGCATAGGGAGCTCAATTCGATGCTGTGTGATGACCTAGAGGGGCGGGATGGGCAGGTGGGAGGGAGGCTCAGGAAGGAGGGGATATAGGTATACTTATAACTAATTCACCATGTTGTTCAGCAGAAACTAACAAAACACTGTGAAGCAATTAGATTCTAATTTTTAAAATGTATCTTGAATTACCCATGTGGACCTAATGTAGTCACAAGTGTCTTTAAAAGATGGAAGAAAGAAGCAGAAGAATGAGTAATGAAATGTGCTGTCTTTCTAGACCCTTGGAAGGAATGCAGCCTGCTTACACCTTGATTTTAGCTCAATGAGACCCATTTTGGACTTCTCCAGAACTGCAATGGTACCCCACTCCAGTACTCTTGCCTGGAAAATCCCATGGATGGAGGAGCCTGGTGGGCTGCAGTCCATAGGGTCACTAAGAGTAGGACACGATCGAGTGACTTCACTTTCACTTTTCATTTTCATGCATTGGAGAAGGAAATGGCAACCCACTCCAGTGTTCTTGCTTGGAGAATCCCAGGGACAGGGGAGCCTGGTGGGCTTCTGTCTATGGGGTCGCACAGAGTCGGACACAACTGATGCGACTTAGCAGCAGCAGCAGCAGCAGCAGCAGAACTGTTAGAGAATAAACTTGCATTGTTTTAAGCTACAGGATTATAGGAACTTGTTGAGCAACGATAGGAAATTAATACAGATAGCAAGTGAAACTGACTGTGTATACTCCAACTTCCACTCCCTTCCTTTCACCTTGAATGCATAGTAATTTCTGATCAAAACTTATCCAATCCAGCTTGGTATCTCCAGGATCTAGCATGGTGCCCAGAATATAGTAGACACTTGGAAGATACTTGTTGAATCAAATAAATGAATGAAAGGCTACTTTTAGTTGTCCAGGTTTATTTTTTCCTATTACATAATTTTTTTATGATCTCACACTTGGAATTGACAGTGATTTTTTTGGACAGACAAAATAGAACGGCTAATTGGGAGGCTTCATGTTAGTAATCAGATATTTAAGTGGATATCCATTAGCAGTTCACTTCCCTGCTGTTTTTCTTACATTTGAGGACAAAATTTATGTCTTGTAAATCACTCCAGTTGCCATTTTAAAAGACTCTAATAGAATGAGTGCATCCTAGAACATAAGCCTTAAAAATATAGTCTGAAACCAAAGCCTGTGAAAACCTGCAGAAAGACTGAGCAGAAAACCCAAGGGGCTCTCATTTGGAGTTAGAAATCTCAACATTTTCTTTTTTCTTTCTCCACCAAGCTGTTCAGTTCTAACTTAGTGGTTTTCAGTTAGTACTACTTATAATCATATATCTGCAGGGACCCCTCCTTCCGACAACCACAATGAAACACCTTGTTTCAAAGATAGTGGGGCTGTGAAAATTGGTATTGCATTCATCTGAAATGCTTTATACAGTGAAAAAACTCTGTTTACTAATCATTGCCATGGAATTATTGATAATAAAAATAATTCTGAGTACTCTGAACATTTAACACCTTATTCACAGCATTTCACACACTTCAGAAAAATAGTTTTCATTAGAAAATAGAGAAAAGCCTCAGAAAAAAGCATTTCATTATCCCGTCACATTATTTTAAGTTATGTAAGCAACCATTTTTTAAAACTTTTGGTGCTCATCCTTTCCTATTTTCTATCCATTTCAAGATTTTAGCCAATTATCTTCAAAGTGTACTTTGAGGTTGGCATGTAATTTGAAATTATTGCATTGAACACATTTTAAGGATGAAAGTCACAGCTGAAAGAGTAAATACTAGGTTAATGTTAAGAAAAACCTAAGTGGCCTTAGGCAGCCAGAGACTTGCCAAATACTATCAGCCAGGCCTTGGTATTGTGAGGGGCTGCCTGGTACCCTTAGCTGGTCCATGGTGTTTTCCTGTTAAATATCAACGGTTTTAAGAGCACCAGTGTCAGCAGAGGCCACTCTATGAATATGTTGGATCAAGACAAAAATAAGACCACTCTGTAATTATGCATGAACACTTAGAAAAAAAAAAATTTCTGAGCCTCCCTCCACTCCTCTATCTTATCTGATATGGTGGCTTCTTCTGAAACATGTCTTCTTTACTAACTATGGATTGAGTTTCTTCATTCTAATTTACCCTCATCCAAGATAAGATTTATTGAGATACGCAAAAGAATTATCCATGCTTCCTGACAATGCTTTATCCAGAGTGAAGCTCTGCTCCCTTAAATCCTCCATAAAGCCACCTAACCAAAGCCCAGATCCTCCATGGAATAATTCCTTCTTAATACCTTAATACCTGATGTCTTGCATTTTGCCCATGCTGTGTATTTCCTCTCATTGCTGTTAACAGTCAACCTAATTCACTTAACTACTTGTGTGTTTCTGGAGGCCTTTGGTCAGAGGGTAGAGACATTTCAGCGAATGTCAAAAAAATCATAAAACCTGTTTGTTCAATTTTTGTATGCTATTTATATACTCTGAAATGTTTCGAGTGCTTACAGTCTAGCTTAATTCTAGGTGGTGAGGATTCTGCTGAGAAAATGAAAAAGTTCTAGTACTATGGTCTTTGGGGCTTCCTTACTGGCTTGGGGTAAAGAACCCAGCTGCCAATTCAGGAGATGCAGATTCAATCCCTGAGGTGGAAAGATCCCCTAGAGAAGGAAATGGCAACCCACTCCAGTATTCTTGCCTGGGAAGTCCCATGGACAGAGGAGCCTGGAGGGTTACAGTTCATGGCGTCACAAAAGAGTCGGACATGACTTAGTGACTAAACAACAACAACTTATGGTATTTACACTATGCAATATTGGGTTTGATGGTCATGATTGAAAGAGATTAAATGTTTCCTCAAAATATTGGAGGAAATCCATTTGTATGTAACAAGTTTTTCTTCTGGATGCTTGTGTATAATTTTCTCTGTGTGGCTCCGTTTTAGGGGTTTCTAGCTGGGAGGGATTGGGGGCAGGAGGAGAAGGGGACAACAGAGGATGAGATGGCTGGATGGCATCACCAACTCAATGGACATGAGTCTGAGTGAACTCCGGGAGTTGGTGATGGACAGGGAGGAATGGCGTGCTGCAATTCATGGGGTCGCAAAGAGTTGGACACGACTGAGTGACTGAACTGAACTGGAGTAAAGAAATGTACTTTAGAAAAAATTGTCCTACAACACACACAGTTGTATAGGGGAAGTTATAAGCTAGATGTGCTTTAAAGAAAGTACTCTATGCATAAGGTGTATGATGATATATCAATGTGCTTATTTTTATCTGTAGAACTGTATCAGTGCTTTTGCTGTTCAGAAAGAGATTCTCTTGTAAATTCTCTAAGGTTTTTATCATCTAAATAATTCATTCATCTTCAGTGTCCCTTTTAGATATGAATTTTTAAAAAATGTTTACTGTTCTCCAATGTGGTAATTTTTACTGTAGGCCCTTCAACTTATATATCAATAAGAGACTTCTCAGGATTATAAACTAGGCCTTTTGCTTTACAGAGTGAATAGGTTTTAGCAGACTATCTCTTCCTGAATGTTCTGTGTTAGACAAGCCATCTCCTTTGTGGCTCAGTGGTAAAGAGTCTGCCTGCAATGCAGAAGAGCTGGATTCAGTACCTGGGTTGGGAAGATCTCCTGGAGGAGGGTATGGCAGCCCACTCCAGTATTCTTGCCTGGAGAATCCTATGGACAGAGGAGTCTGGCAGGCTACAGTTCAAGGGGCCTCAAAGAGTTAAACTTGACTAACTATTTCAGTGGGGGGGCTTCCCAGGTGAGCTAGTGGTAAGGAACCCACTTGCCAGTGCAGGAAATGTAAGAGACACAGGTTCGATCCCTGGGTCAGGAAGATCCCCTGGAGGAAGGCATGGCAACTCACTCCAGTACTCTTGCCTGGAGAATCCCATTGACAGAGGAGCCTGGCAGGCTGCACTCCATAGGGTTGCAAAAAGTCAGACACGACTGAAGCAACTTAGCATGCATGTACACACTCCTTTATCAGAGTTACTTTTCAATAGTATGGTGACTGTGCCATATTTCTCTATACAATTTTATCTAAAGATGTACAGATGTCAGAGTTGGACCATAAAGAAGGCTGAATGCTGAAGAATTGATGCTTTCAAATTGTGGTGGTATTAAAGACTCTCGAGAGTCACTTGGACTGCAAGGGGGTCAAACCAGTCAATCCTAAAGGAAATCAACTCTAAATATTCATTGGAAGGACTGATGCTGAAGCTCCATACTTTGGCCACCTGATGCGAACAGCTGACTCATTGGAAAAGACTCTGATTCTGGGAAAGATTGAGGGCAGGAGAAAGGGGCAACAGAGGATGAGATGGTTGGATGGCATCACTGACTCCATGGACATGAGTTTGAGCAAACTCCAGGAGATGGTGAAAGACAGGAAAATCTGACATGTGGCAGTCCATGGGGTGACTGGAATATGACAACAAGGATAAATATCATGTTATGAAATGTGGATTGATACTGTTATCCAACATTTCAAAAGAGTACTCTTTAGCCAAGATAGATTAGTGGGAAAAAATGTAATTAATACCCCAAAGATCCTCTCTCCCTGCCCCAACTTTTTACTTTATTTCCAAATCATACCATCAGGTGGTATATTTGGTTTTGTTGCTATTTATTTCTTAAATGTTATTATTGGGGTATAATTGCTTTACAGTGTTGTGTTAGTTTCTGCTGTACAAGGAAGTGAATCTGCTGTTTGTATACATATATTCCCACCCTCTTGAACCTCCCTCCCACTTTCCTCCTCCCACCCCTCTAGGTCATCACAGGGCACCAAACTGCACTCCCTGTATTGCACAGCAGGTTCCCTGTTACACTAGCTATCTGTTTTACACATGGTAGTGTAAAAGCTAGCATCAGCGATACTGTCTCAATCTGTCCCACACCCTCCTTTTCCCGCTGTGTTTCCAAGTTCATTCCCTATATCTGTGTCTCTTCCTGCCCTGCAGATAGGTTTATCTGTACTATTTTTCTAGATTCCATATATATACACTGCTATGGAGTTGGTGGTGGACAGGGAGGCCTGGCGTGCTGCAATTCATGGGGTCGCAAAGAGTTGGACACGACTGTGTGACTGAACTGAACTGAATGCAGTTTTTATTTTTCTCTTTCTGACTTACTTCACTCTGTATGACACACTGTCACCGGATGATTTTTGGGTCATTGGAGGCTCACCGGAATACAGTGGTCCTGAATTTACAGAGAGGAGCTGATAAAATGGATGCTCTGTTGAATACCTTTTATCACGTCATCCCCTAATTTTGTCCATCTGTCAACATTTTACCTTATGATTATACCGAATGTAAGAAACACCCCTTGGTTAGGAAGGTGGAGTCTGTCAAACAGAAAACAAGCAGCCGGTGTGCAGGACATCATGATCTTTCCCAAAATTGCTTTGGTCTGACTCAGAATAGGATAGAATTTTCAAACCATTTTCCTTTAAACATTCTATTCAGAGTTTGGTGCACTTTTTAGGTAATCTGTTCTTCATTTATCAATGATAAAAAACAGTGAACAAATTAATTGCTAGCATGAAAGTGCTATAATCTCTCATAATTATACAGATTTTAAGAGTCCATGTGGGTGGACTGTTATTAAGTATTGGCACAATTTGTTCCTGAGTAGGTGGCAGTGCTGTGCCCAATGTGTCGGGAAATAAGATTGGATCCAAAGGAATGCAAGAAGCATTTTCTTTATCAAAGTGTATTTAAACATAGAGGAAAATGAGCTGTATTGTCAGACTTGCTCTTAGAGTAAAAGTCAAAATACCTCAGCCCATGCAGGAATAAAACCTTTTATGATTTTGTATTTCTCTGCCTCCACTGCTTCTCAATTTTCATGATGCTCTGGCTGTGTTTCCTGACTACTTCTGCAGTTTCAGGATTTTTTAGTATTTTTCTTCTTAGACAGGACAACTTTCTCCCCATTTCTGCCAATCTCAAAAGAGGTTATCCTGCTATGTTTTCAAATTCTTTCAGAGTCATCTCTCCTGGGGCTTCCCAGGTGGCTCAGTGGTAAAGAATCAGCCTGCCAGTGCAGGAGATGCAGTCAGGAAACATGGATTCAATCTCTTGGTCGGCAAGATCCCCTGGAGAAGGGACCGGCAACTCACCCCAGTATTCTTGCCTGGAGAATCCCATGGACAGAGGAGCCTAGTGGGCTACAGTCCATGGGGTCGCAGAGTCAGACACGACAGTGCGTACGTGCCCCCCCCCCCCACACACATCATCTCTCCTAGAAAGCCTTCCTGAATCTCTCAGGTGCCCTGTCTTGTATTCCTGTACCACACCTTGATACTACCATTTATTAAAAGATTTTTTTAAATATTGCTTGGAATTTGTTACAATATGGTTTCTGCTTTATGTTTTCTTTCTTTCTTTTTTGCCACGAGGCCTGTGGGATCTTTATTCTTCTACCAGGGATCAAACTCATGTCTCCTGCGTTGGAAGGCAAAGTCTTAACCATTTGATTGCCAGGGAAGCCCTGTATATTCCTATTTAAAAAATTAACAAATTGTTTTGAGCACTTGCCTCCTTGCCTTTCTCTCCAGTTGGATTGTAAAAATCTTCAGTGCAAGAACATGATCTCATTCATATTTATATTCTTACCTTCTCAGTAATTTGAATGAATGATTTAATTAGTAAATCTCAGTGCATGAATATGTCTCTATTAATAAACAATTTAATTCATTAATCTAAATAACCCAATTAGAAACCTTTTTTAAATGAAATAACTGAATAGCACCCTCCTAATTTTAATGGATCTAAATATGTCTATTCATATACTGTATTTTTTGGTTGTTTTTGTTTACTTGTTTTCTGTTGAAACTAGGATAGGAGCAGATTTCTGCATCAATGCTCCTGACACCTTTATTCCCAGCAGACAAGAGGTAGAAACAATTCCAGTCTCTATTGACTGATGATTGGACAAACTAAATATGGTCTATACATACAATAGGATCTAACAAACACATAAAAAGATGCTCAACATCACTCATTATCAGACAAATGCAAATCAAAACCACAATGAGGTATCATCTCATGCCGGTCAGAATGGCTGCTATCAAAATGTCTACAAACAATAAGCGCTGGAGAGGGTGTGGAGAAAAGGAAACCTTCTTACATTGTTGGTGAGAATGTAAACTATTACAGCCACAATGGAAAACAGTGTGGAGATTCCTTAAAAACCAGGAAATTGAACTGCCTTATGACCCAGCAATCCCACTGCTGGGCATACATATTTAGGAAACCAGAATTGAAAGAGACACGTGTACCCCAATGTTCATTGTAGCACTGCTTCCAATAGCTAGGACGTGCAAGCAACCTAGATGTCCATCGGCAGGCGAATAGATAAGAAAGCTGTGGTACATATATACAGTGGAATATTATGCAGCTGTTAAAAAGAATGCATTTGAATCAGTTCTAATGAGGTGGATGGAATTGGAGTCTATTATACAGAGTGAAGTAAGTCAGAAAGAAAAACACCAATACAGTATATTCCATGCATATATATGAAATTTAGAAAGATGGTAACGATGATTCTATACACAAGACAACAAAAGAGGCAGATGTAGAGAACAGACTTTTGGACTCTGTGGGAGAAGGTAAGGGTGGGATGATTTGAGAGAACATCCATTGAAATATGTATATTACCATAGGTGAAATAGATGACCAGTCCAAGTTTGATGCATAAAATAGGGCATTCAAAGCCAGTACACTGGGATAACCCAGAGGGATGGGATGGGGAGGGAGGTGGGAGAGGTGTTTGGGACAGGGAGACATATGGACACCTGTGGCTGATTCATGTTGATATATGGCAAAAACTACCAAAATATTGTAAAGTAATTAACCTCCAATTAAAATAAATTAGTTAATTTTAAAATGAAGTTCTGATATATGCTATATAATAGGGATAAATCTTGAAAATGTTAAATAAGTTAAATAAGCCAGACACAAAAGGACAAACATTATACGACCCTGTTTGTATCTGGAGTGGTCAAATTCATAGAGACAGAAGGTAGAATGGCAGTTCCCAGGTCTTGGGGAGAGGGATGAGCAAGGAGTTAGTATTTAATGGGGACAGAGTATCAGTCCAGAATGATGAAAAATTTCTAATGATGGATAGCAATGGTGGTTGCACAACAATATGAATGTACTTAATGCCACTGAACTACATTTCTAAAAATGGTAAACTTTATACTTATGTATCAGTTCAGTCACTCAGTTGTGTCTGACTCTTTGTGGTCCTATGGACTGCAGCACACCAGGCCTCCCTGTCCATCACCAACTCCTGGAGCTTGCTCAAACTCATGTCCATTGAGTCGGTGATGCCATCCAACCATCTCATCCTCTGTCATCCCCTTCTCCTGCCTTCAATCTTTCCCAGCATCAGGGTCTCTTCCAATGAGTCAGTTCTTTGCATCAGGTGGCCAAAGTATTGGAGCTTCTGCATACTTTACCACAATTAAAAAACTTGTATTACAACATGTTACACAGACGATCTCTAGATGATAGAGATAACCATACATTAGAACATTTTTAGCTGGGTGAAGTTAGAATGGAGACTAGAAATATTACCACATGAGACTGAGACAAAAGGCTTGGGACACTCCTTAATTTATATGGAGCTCAAGGATCTCACAGAAAAACAACAACAACAAAAAAGAACTTGGTCATATCCTATAACTGGGATACAGAATTTCTTAATAGGAATAAGATGCAGAAGAACAATGGTGTTCTTGGCCATAAAGAAGTCTCATAGGACATGTCAGACAGAAAATAGGAATTATTATTGGCAGGAGTAATGCCTGCAGGTTTAATGGAATACATCCTATACCTGGTCATCTCCTTTCCCTCCCCTGCTTTGTGGCCTAAGGAACAGAGGGCTGTGGTATAAAGGGAAAACAGAAAATGTCACAAGAGGGTCAACTACTCTCTGAAAAGCAACCTATATGAACTGGTCAGGAGAAGAAAGAGGAGCTTGCCTACCAAAAGGATAAGGAGATGAGCTGCAGAGTCAGTGGCAATGGTACAAAGCAGCTGCATGTTTGTGGCACTGGTCAGAGACATTAGGGATGAAAACCAGCCCAGCTAGCAATACGTAGGTCCCAAGGGAAGCCCACTACGGTGATCAAGAATGTAAAGAGCAATGGATCCCGTGATGTCAGAATTGGAAAGTTGCTGGCTACAGCCCAGGTTACAAAAAAAATCTTGGTCATCTCTTAGTTAAGTGTGGGGACTTAGGGCATTGAGGTATGAGGTATTGCTATAAATATGAGCTACTTGAACTCATCAGTGTGTAAAATCAGACCACATAAGGGTTTTACATAATATGGATATATTTGAAATATTAAGGCTAGAGGTTTAGTTTCTATAAAGTGTGATTTCATATAAATACTAATAGCCTTTTCTTCTATTCTCTGATTAAAACTTAAAACATTAATTATTTCAATTCCACCCACCCCTAACCTTAAGACCTAAGAGTCCCAGAGTTAAGACTATCCAACAATTATAGAAACTCCTTGCTTTCAATCATAGAAACTGAAAGTCTATTTGAACTACCAGCCTCATCTATTTTGAAACAAATGTTACTTTGAATTAAATGGGTATGTCACTATAAATCCAGTAAAGAGAAGAAATGAGGAAAAAGGCTTTCTTCCACATAACAGGCTTTAGGTATATCTCCCTAGAGGATGTATTCTGTTCTACCCCACAAAATTGAAAACAAGTAGAAATCAAGAGATTCCGGCAATAAACAGTCCTTTAAATATCATCTCCAGGGACTTCCCTGGTGGTCCGGTGGTTAAGACTCAGCCTTCCAACACAGGGGGTGTGGGTTCGATCCCTGGTCAGGGAGATAAGATTCCCACATATCTCACAACTGAAAAACCAAAATATAAACAACAGAAGAAATGTGGTAACAAATTCAATAAAGACTACAAGCGGTCCATATTAAAAACAAATCTTAAAAAAAATCATCTCCAAATATATCCCACTGGAACACTGCACAGGAGAGAAAACAATTAACTCTTTCTATCCAAAAGAAGAAACTGTAATCTGTTTTTGCTCAGGCTAAAGATATTTTACTTGGCAAGGTGATGCCTGGGTTGCTCACAGGCGAGAAGAGAGGACAAAAGAGACAAAACATATATTTGCAGCAGAAAAAGAAAGAATTTAGAGTTGCAAATAGGAAGAGTAGATACTTCTCAGGGTGGCTATTCAACAAATCCTTATTTTCTTGGAATTGTGCTTTATGATTGATGAGTCTGAAAATAGACACCCAGTCCAAAGTGGATCAAACAAATACTTTCTTCCCAGACTGAAATATGGACCCAGAAAATGGAGACAATTAGTCATCGAAACCAAGTCTAGCGAATGATCATGTTCAAGGACAAAACAGTCTGCCATGCCTGTGATTTAGTCCCTACAGCAGTACCGATTCTTTCCCTACCCACCTCTTTGTTACTCAGCTTTTTCTGTTTCTTTGAGATACTTCAGTATCTTTCAGATGAATTCATTTTCTCTTCCTCTTCCTCCCTGTCCTCACTTAAGATCGCTTGAATGGATTTCTGTAGTTTGCATCAAAAAGAACCCTAATAAATACAGAAGTTATGGCATAAAACCTTTGAAATGTGGATCAAATCACTAAAACTTTTCAAGAAGCACTAACAAGGACAGGATTTCTTCAGAAGGTATTTTTAGTCCAAGAGTCAAGAAAGGGATGCTATACCAAGATAAAAGAATGTATCAAGAAGCAAAGCAGAAATAGAGACACAGACTTAGAGATCAAACATATGGATATCAAGGGGGAAAGGGGCGGGGGACAAACCGGGAGATTGGGATTGATATATATACACTATTGATACTGCAGATAAAAGAGATAACTAGTGAGAACCTACTGTATGGTTCAGGGAACCCTATTCAGTGCTCTGTGGTGAACTAAATGGGAAGGAAATCCAAAAAAGACGGGATATATATGTACATATAGCTGATTCACTTCATTGTACAGCAGGAACTAATACAACATTGTAAAGTGTCAACTACAAATTGGCACCTGCCTGTCCACTACAAACTGGCACTTGCCAAGAGCATTTGCCAGAGACCAAACTGCAACAGAATGTGGTCCACTGGAGAAGGGAATGGCAAGCCACTTCAGTATTCTTGCCTTGAGAACCCCATGAACAGTATGAAAAGGCAAAATGATAGGATACTGAAATAGGAACTCCCCAGGTCAGTAGGTGCCCAATATGCTACTGGAGATCAGTGGAGAAATAACTCCAGAAAGAATGAAGGGATGGAGCCAAAGCAAAAACAATACCCAGCTGTGGATGTGACTGGTGATAGAAGCAAGGTCCGATGCTGTAAACAGCAATATTGCATAGGAACCTGGAATGTCAGGTCCATGAATCAAGGTAAATTGGAAGTGGTCAAACAAGAGATGGCAAGAGTGAACGTCGACATTCTAGGAATCAGCGAACAAAAATGGACTGGAATGGGTGAATTTAAATCAGATGACCATTATATCTACTACTGCAGGCAGGAATCCCTCAGAAGAAATGGAGTAGCCATCATGGTCAACAATAGAGTCTGAAATGCAGTCCTTGGATGTAATCTCAAAAATGACAGAATGATCTCTGTTTGTTTCCAAGGCAAACCATTCAATATCACAGTAATCCCAGTCTATGCCCCAACCAGTAATGCTGAAGAAGCTGAAGTAGAATGGTTCTATGAAGACCTACAAGACCTTTTAGAACTAACACCCAAAAAAGATGTCCTTATCATTATAGGGGACAGGAATGCAAAAGTAGGAAGTCAAGAAACACCTGGAGTAACAGGCAAATTTGGCCTTGGAATATGGAATGAAGCAGGGCAGAGACTAACAGAGTTTTGCCAAGAAAATGCACTGGTCATAGCAAACACCCTCTTCCAATAACACAAGAGAAGACTCTACACATGGACATCACCAGATGGTCAACACTGAAATCAGATTGATTATATTCTTTGCAGCCAAAGATGGAGAAGCTCTATACAGTCAACAAAAACAAGACCAGGAGCTGACTGTGGCTCAGATCATGGACTCCTTATTACCAAATTCAGACTCAAATTGAAGAAAGTAGGGAAAACTGCTAGACCATTCAGGTATGACCTAAATCAAATCCCTTATGATTATACAGTGGAAGTGAGAAATAGGTTTAAGGGTCTAGATCTGATAGATAGAGTGCCTGATGAACTATGGAATGAGGTTTGTGACATTGTACAGGAGACAGGGATCAAGACCATCCCCATGGAAAAGAAATGCAAAAAAGCAAAATGGCTGTCTGGGGAGGCCTTACAAAGAGCTGTGAAAAGAAAAGAGGTGAAAAGCAAAGGAGAAAAGGAATAATATATGCATCTGAATGCAGAGTTCCAAAGAATAGCAAGAAAAGGTAAGAAAGCCTTCTTCAGCGATCAATGCAGAAATAGAGGAAATAGAAATAGAGGAAAACAACAGAAAGGGAAAGACTAGAGATCTCTTCAAGAACATTAGGGATACCAAGGGAACATTTCATGCGAAGATGGGCTTGATTAAGGACAGAAATGGTATGGACCTAACAGAAGCAGAAGACATTAAGAAGAAGTGGCAAGAATACACAGAAGAGCTGTACAAAAAAGATCTTCATGACCCAGATAACCACAATGGTGTGATCACTCATCTAGAGCCAGACATCCTGGAATGTGAAGTCAAGCGGGCCTTGGAAAGCATCACTATGAACAAAGCTAGTGGAGGTGATGGAATCCCAGTTGAGCTATTTCAGATCCTGAAAGATGATGCTGTGAAAGTGCTGCACTCAATATGCCAGCAAAGTTGGAAAACTCAGCAGTGGCCACAGGACTGGAAAAGGTCAGTTTTCATTCCAATCCCAAAGAAAGGCAATGCCAAAGAATGCTCAAACTACTGCACAATTGCACTCATCTCACACGCTAGTAAAGTAATGCTCAAAATTCTCCAAGCCAGGCTTCAGCAATATATGAACCGTGAACTTCCAGATATTCAAGCTGGTTTTAGAAAAGGCAGAGGAACCAGAGATCAAATTGCAAACATCTGTTGAATCATGGAAAAAGCAAGAGAGTTCCAGAAAAACATCTATTTCTGCTTTATTGACTATGCCAAAGCCTTTGACTATGTAGATCACAATAAACTGTGGAAAATCCTGAAAGAGATGGAAATACAGACCACCTGACCTGCCTCTTGAGAAACTTATATGCAGGTCAGGAAGCAACAGTTAGAACTGGACATGGAACAACAGACGGGTTCCAAATAGGAAAGGGAGTCCATCAAGGCTGTATATTATCACCCTGCTTATTTAACTTCTATGCAGAGTACATCATGAGAAATGCTGGACTGGAAGAAACACAAGCTGGAATCAAGATTGCCGGGAGAAATATCAATAACCTCAGGTATGCAGATGACACCACCCTTATGCAGAAAGTGAAGAGGAACTAAAAAGCCTCTTGATGAAAGTGAAAGTGGAGAGTGAAACAGTTGGCTTAAAGCTCAACATTCAGAAAACAAAGATCATGGCATCCGGTCCCATCACTTCATGGGAAATAGATGGGGAAACAGTGGAAACAGTGTCAGACTTTATTTTTGGGGGCTCCAAAATCATTGTTGATGGTGACTTCAGCCATGAAATTAAAAGACGCTTACTCCTTGGAAGAAAAGTTGTGACCAAGCTAGATAGCATGTTCAAAAGCAGAGACATTACTGTGTCGACTAAGGTCCGTCTAGTCAAGACGGTTTTTCCTGTGGTCATGTATGGATGTGAGAGTTGGACTGTGAAGAAGGCTGAGCGCCGAAGAATTGATGCTTTTGAACTGTGGTGTTGAAGAAGTCTTTTGAGAGTCCCTTGGACTGCAAGGAGATCCAACCAGTCCATTCTGAAGGAGATCAGCCCTGGGATTTCTTTGGAAGGAATGATGCTAAAGCTGAAACTCCAGTACTTTGGCCACCTCATGGGAAGAGTTGACTCATTGGAAAAGACTCTGATGCTGGGAGGGATTGGGGGCAGGAGGAGAAGGGGACGACAGAGGATGAGGTGGCTGGATGGCATCACGGACTTGATGGACACGAGTCTGAGTGAACTCCGGGAGTTGTTGATGGACAGGGAGGCCTGGCGTGCTGCGATTCATGGGGTTGCACAGAGTCGGACACGACTGAGCGACTGAACTGAACTGAAACAGCAACAACAATGGCATTTGCCATCCACCTCTGCGGAGATTGAACCCTGTGAGCTACTGTTGACTTTCAACACCCCCTGAGGGAGTTCAGGGTGGAGTGAGGCAATCTTGCTCCGGGGAATCTGGTAGGACAAGTCTTTAGATAGTTAGGTGTTTTCAGGAACTGATTTCATGATCCCAATCCTTGAATCTAGAAAAGCACTTCCTTCCTATCTAGAAAAGCACTAAATCCCTTCATGGTGACATCAGCTCCTTGTGACTAGGAGAAAACCTTTTGTAAAATAAGCACTTAATTGCACTGAACTCCGCCTTCAACAAAATCCTATGTATTGACCTTCCCCCACTGCCTCTTTGGAGCAGTCTCTCAGAACTATCTGAGGTGCTGTCTCCGGGGCTGCAGTCCTCATTTTGCCCCAAAGTAAACAACTAGCAACTCTCACAATGTGCATCTTTTTAGTCGACAAAAGCAACTATATTCCAATAAAAATTAATTTTAAAAAATTAAAATAAAAAACAGGATCCAGGCTAAAGTTCAGATTAGCAGGGTCTGAAAGCTGTGGAAATCTCTCCCTTGCTCTGTCTCTTTGTGCCTAATTCAACTATTTAAACTTTATTATACCCAAGTTCAAAACAGCATTCAGATATGGCAAAACTAGTCATCTCTGAAACTGAATGGTCTCAATAACTATCATAATTGTCGGATATTTTTTCCAGTTCCTTTAAAAAACGTTGGGAGGAGATGATTTACTAGTGAGAGACATTTCTGATTAAATCACTTGCCATTCAAATTGGTTACAAACAGAAGTAGAATCAGAGAGAAATCATTCCTACTCTAATACTACTTACAAAAAATTAGGAAAGTGAGCAATAAAACTTTAAGCATTGAGGAGAGTCAAGAGCAATTCCTGCTGAAATAAATTTGGGCCACCAGTGTTAGTAGCTATTGTACAATTACTATTTATTGTATCAAAAATCATAGGAGCTACAAGACAAAATAGATTGTGCCCCTGGAATGGGGAAACTGTGTCTAGAAATATCATCCACTGAAAATGAAACCAGAAATGAAGACATTTCAAATTTGCTGAACATTCAAATATGGTATTCATGTGAATTCCATAAAAAAGATTTTTTCTACCCCCATTTTATTGGGGATTTGTACTGGGGATCCCCAGTACAAATGAAGAAACCCTCAGAGAAGTTAATTAACTTACCTATGGATACAAGTCTAGTAAGTGCTGGAGTTGGGATTTGACCAGATCTGTTCCAATCTAAATCCCATGCTATTCACACGGGTTGCAAGAGTTTAGTCATCATCAGCATAGTAACCGAAGCTAAATGTTGATTCGTACATATTTAGAGGATGAGACCAAAATACTTCCCATGTGTCTATTTTGGAAATAAGTCACATCCTCAGAAATATGGGACTGGAATGTAAATGAGATTTTTTAAAAGCTATAATATAAATATATCATGAGTTTTTTGGATACAGTACAACAAAAAAGTACTTTTAAAGAAAGACTGGGAGAAAAATCAGTATTTAGGATATGTCAACATTTCTGATTCCAGTGGTTAGAATTGCATATAAAATTACTTAATGCTAATATTGCCTCAAGTATTCCATGGACTGTAAAGGGAAAATGATAATTTCCAAGTAAAAACTAACTGGAATGAAGGGGATAGGAAGACTATATATGGATGAATGTTAAGGATCAGTGGTGTTTAGATTTGCTGTGGGTAAAACTGAAAAAGAAGGAGGAGGTTATGTTCCTATTTGAACCTTCTCTACATCATTGAATAAAGACTTCCAAATGGCTGGCAGTCAGCAATAAAATTGTGTTAAGTGAATAGAAGTGGACTTCTAATCATTATTTTACTTGCATTTTCAACAAAAGATGTCTTCAAGAAGTAGCAATAACATCTATCTTGGGACAAACTCAGGTTTTATGTTGAGCTATTGCATATTCTACAACATGGGTCTCTTTTTAGAAGCTCCATGCAGTCATTATGGGTTCTCAAATTGGCAATTTTTTTCTAAGATCAGGGACATGAAGTTAAAATGTTCTTGACTGGAAGGTGCTTTATTTGATTTTCCAGATTTTTCCAATGACTGACTTATACTGAGAGCATTTTGATTGACTATGCAAAAAAAGCAATAGGATGGATGAAGATTATTTTCAAGTCAGTTCAGGGTTCTTATAAAAGTCAGTACTGTGGTAACAAAGTCATTTTCATTTCAGTATTTAAAGCTACATTTCCAATTTGTTGTGAACTGCAGAAAAATCTTATGTTTCATAATTTAAATGTCATTAAATATAAACAACAGAATGTATGTTCATACATTTATTTTAAGTAATACATAAGACTGTACACTAGTGTAGAGTTGAAAGTGCAATATTTTGATAAAATATAGCTATACACATGTCTGTGTAAAGTTAAAAAAAAACAAAACAAAACTGTCTACACTAAATTAATCCTTCATCCCAGTGCCAGGTCACAGATGTAGAAACAAAGGTATGGATACTGAGGGAAGGGCTTCCCTGGTGCCTCAGATGGTAAAGAATCTGCCTGCAATACAGGACATCCAGGTCGGATCCCCAGGTGGGGAAGATCCCTGGAGAAGGGAATGGCTACCCACTCCAGTATTCTTGCCTGGAGCTATATTTCATGGACAGAGGAGACTGGCGGGCTACAGTCCACGGGGTCACAAAGAATCAGACAACTGAGTGACTAACAGTTTTTTTTTTTTTTCCACCAAGGGGATAAAGGGGTTGGGTTGGGATGAACTGGGAGATTGGGACTGACATATATACAATATTGATACTATGTGAAAAATAGATAACAAACGAGAACCTGCTATAGAGCACAAGGAACTCTACTCAATGCTGTGTGGTGATCTAAGTGGGAAGGAAATCCAAAAAAAGAGGGGATACACGTATATGTATAGCTGATTCACTTTGCTATATAGTCAAAACTAACACAACATTGTAAAGCAACTATATTCTAATAAAAATGTTTATACTTCAGTTCAGTTCAGTCGCTTAGTCATGTCCGACTCTTTGCAACCCCATGAATCACAGCACCCCAGCCTCCCTGTCCATCACCAGCTCCCGGAGTTCACTCAAACTCATGTCCATCGAGTCGGTTAAGCCATCCAGCCATCTTATCCTTTGTCGTCCGCTTCTCCTTCTGCCCCCAATCCCTCCCAGCATCAGAGTCTTTTCCAATGAGTCAACTCTTCTCATGAGGTGGCCAAAGTACTGGAGTTTCAGCTTTAGCATCATTCCTTCCAAAGAAATCCCAGGGCTGATCTCCTTCAGAATGAACTGGTTGGAGCTCCTTGCAGTCCAAGGGACTCTCAAGAGTCCCTTGAGTCTCAAGAGTCTCGTCTTCTCCAACACCACAGTTCAAAACATCAATTCTTCGGCACTCAGCTTTCTTCACAATCCAGCTCTCACATCCATACATGACCACTGGAAAAACCATAGCCTTGACTAGATGGACATTTGTTGGCAAAGTAATGTCTCTACTTTTGAATATGCTATCTAGGTTGGTCATAAGTTTCTTTCCAAAGAGTAAGCATTAGAAACGTGTTAAAAAAAAAGAGCTTCCTCGGTGCTATACATCGGTCCTGCAACAAACACAGAAATCATTCAAATTACCGATAGCCTTGAACAAATAATTGAGTAGTCACAGGAGTTTGAGCAAACTCTGGGAGATAGTGAAGAACAGGGAAACCTGGTGTGCTGCAATCCAAGGGCTCGCAAAGAGTCAGACTTGACCGAGCAATTGAACAAAAACAGCAAATTAATTAAGCTAAAAAAAAAACAAACCACTTTTCTTTTGTGATCATCTTTGGGACTCTGTGGGGAGAAAAAAAAAAAAAAGTCTCCTTATGCCCAGTCATGTAATATATTAAGTTCTCATGGTTTTCTATACAGCGATTTAACCAGACTCCTTCCATCTTGGGCACGGTCTTCAGTTGGAGCCTCAGACTTTCAGCCAAGAGACAGGGGTAAAACTGGGTATAGAAAGTAAAACCATAGTAAACACTTTGGACTGGAATTGAAAGACGTTATTTCTCACAATGCATTGGAAAGAACTAAAAATTTGAGCCCACCTAGATGCATAGGAGGCTGATAAATATAATCCCTGCATGGGCAGCTACTTCCCTGTGACCATTCTGTACCAAAGCAGTGGGACAGACGTCTCTCATGGATAGGTGTCTCTGTCCTAATTGTTAATCTCTAATCTTATATCTTGGAGAAGGCAATGGCACCCCACTCCAGTACTCTTGCCTGGAAAATCTATGGACGGAGGAGCCCGGAAGGCTGCAGTCCATGGGGCCGCTGAGGGTCGGACACGACTGAGTGACTTCACTTTCACTTTTCACTTTCATGTATTGGAGAAGGAAATGGCAACCCACTCCAGTGTTCTTGCCTGGAGAATCCCAGGGACAGGGGAGCCTGGTGGGCTTCCGTCTATGGGGTCGCACAGAGTCGGACACGACTGAAGCAACTTAGCAGCAGCAATCTTATATCTAGTTAAATTAACTTAAAGAATGAGAGTAAAATAAATATTTTTTTCAGGCAGACAAAAACTGAGATAATCCTTAAATGAAACTGGAGGGATTTCTGTAAATTGTACCTTAGTAGGAAAGAAAATGATTTCAGATGGAAGATCTAAGATGCAGGAAAGAATGAAGAAGGATAAAATTAATATGTTTTTGGGAAAGTCTAAGCATATACTGACTGTATAGGTATAACACTAATAATATCTACTTTTCAATGCAAAAAACAGAAGTGAAATAAAATATTGCTTCTCATCTATAAAAAAAAAACAGACAAGGATGGATTTCTAAAATATTGTGTTTCATGAAGGAAACATAGGCACAAAAGATTATTAGAATCAATTTATAGTAAATTCTAAAAAAGCCAAACTTATGGTGGCAGATCAGTGGTCCAGTGGCCACGATTGGCAGCAGAAAACTGACTAACAAGAGACACAAGGAGGAACTTCCTGGCAGTCCAGTGGTTAAGACTTGGCCTTCCAGTGCCAGGGGTGTAGGTTCTATCCTTGGTCAGGGAGCAAATATCCCACATGCCTCATAGACAAAAAAAAAAAAAAAAGAGAGAGTGAGAGAGAGAGAAGAAATATTGTAACAAATTCAATAAAGACTTTAAAAATGGTCCACATCAGAAAACCTTTAAAAAAAGATACATAAGGAAAACTGAGGTGAGGGAAATAGTCTGTATCTTGACAGGAGTATGAGTTACATGACTGCAATGTGAAATATTGTTTATTCTCATTATACCATATAGTCTTACTTCTTAACATTACACTTTTTTTTTTTTTTTACTAAGTAGACTGTTCCTGGTGTGATAGAAATGTGTCATACTCACTGTTAGCAATTATCATAACTATAGATAACTTGTATTGGTTGACACTATGCAAAAAATTTATATGCATTCTTTTACATAACTTTCACAATACTTTGGTGTTTGCATCCATATTTTGAATAAGGGAAGTAGAACTGAAGATCAGTTCCTTGTAATTTCTACCAATGGAGGTTTGAAGCCATTCTCTAGGACCTGCAAACATTCAGATGATTGATAACACAAGCAATATTTTCAACACAAGCAAACCTGGAACCAGGTGATGATACATATGATGACTCTCTAATTTTAGGTAGCAAAGCACAGCTGATACTGTGTTGCTTTTCATTTCAAGTTTGCAATTTTCCAAGGCCATAGAAAGATAGCATGGCTATAGATTTTTATGAAATAAATGTTTAAATATCCTAATAGAGAATACTGGTCATAGTATACTCCAGGAAGACTCAAATAATAATAGGATTTAAATGAATGAGATTTTAATGACAGTTTATTTTTATGTGAGTGTCCAAAGAATAAATCATTCAAGTTCCCTCATGCCCTTTCTTAGTAAATACTGTCCTCCCTCAAAGACAGCCATTGTTCTGATTTCTCTCACCATAAAATAGTTTTGCCTTTTTGAGGGTCATATTAAGGGGATCATACTGCTTGTAGTCTTCTGTATGCTGTTTCTTTCATTCATCATATTTCTGAGATTTAGCTCTTTAAGTGCATGCAGTTAATTTCAGTAGTTAATTTCTTATTGCTCTCTAGCATTACATTGTATAAATATACTACCAATTGCTATTCATTTTCCTGTTGATGAACATTAACATTGTTTTCATTGTGTATATATTGTGTATATACTTGCTATAAAAATTCATATACAAAAAAGGATAAATTATCCAAGCCATAGTAAACTAGTTGACAATGATTGCTTGATTTTACTGCCCAAAAATAACATGTAGTGCCAATAACCTCTGAAAAAGTATTATGTTTATATTTTGCAACATCCAGAAATACCAGTTCAGGATCTATTAGGTACTACTTCAGTAGAATGATTAATAAAAAAAATAATCTCTACACAGGTTCTCTCAGTGTTTTTACCAAAGAACTTCTCGTATCCAGGGTGACTGATGCTGTTTCTAACAGGAAATTGCTAGTGTGATAACAATAGAACATGATGAAGTGGGTCTCTTAGTCACCACTAAAAGAGTGATTTGACTGCTCTGAAGTCAGAGAAAAGAAAGGTAGCTTCTAGATCAGAGAAAATGAATGACTTAGAAAATTGAGTATAGTGCTATACTATGAAATATTGCCAGTGAACAACAACAACAACAACAAAATTATATGGCCTAAGCAATTTTGGAGGATTCCTGTTAAGGTGATGGGTTTCTGCAATAAGAAAAGATAGCCAAAAGAAAACATTACTTTCTTCAAATGTTTTTTCTTTTTTTTGATCTTTTACTTTTTTTTAAGTATTCATTTACTTTTTTTTTTGAGACATAGTTGATTTACAATATTACATTAGTTTCAAGTGTAGAAACATAGTGATTCAAAATTTTTATAGATTATACTCCATTTAAAGTGATTATAAAATATTGGCTCAATTCCCTGTGCTGTATAATATATTATTGTAGCTTACTTACTGTATGCATAGCTTATACCTCTTCTTTCTCAAATAATTTGTATTCTGACACAAAACATGTTTGATGAAAAAGAGTAATGCTCACACCTTATCAAATATTTGTTCTGTCAATTATGTTTATTTTCCACCTCTCTGTGTTATAAGACAGAGAAAATGCTGCCCAGGCTGAGTTTAGGGGAAGGGAATTTAACCAAATATAAACAAAGTTTTCAGTGTTGTTTTAGTATAAAGCCTCGAAGCTTTTAAAATTTTACTTTGGTTCAAGTCAAAGTGCTCAGTCCTCTGTCATGTCTGACTATTTGCAACCCCATGGGCTGCAGCCCACCAGGCTCTTCTCTTCACGGGATTTCTCAGGCAAGAATACTGGAGTGAGTTGCTATTTCTTCCTCCAGGGGGTCTTGCCAATGCAGGGATCGAACTCGGACTCTCTTGCATCTCCTGCGTTGACAGATGGACTGTTTACCACTGAGCCACCTGGGAAGCCCATTTTGGTTTACTGAACAGCTATTAAAGAGTAGAAAGATAATTTATGATGCTGAATTAAACCAGGTTACAGAGCCCATGATATTACTATATATCTATCTAGCTGACTCATGCTGTGTTTGCCATGCTGTTTGCTCATCTCCCCTACTTGATGCACTTCATTTGCTGTCCCTTCTCCCACCAATGAGGAAGAAATTTTTTAAAAGTGTCACTTAACTGCTAAGAACCTTCTTAGGTGAAAAAAATGATAACTTCCGGAAAGGAAGTACTAAATAAAAATTGTCATATATGTTCACAATTTAAATCATTCACATGAAATTATTGGACAACATTAACTTAGGGAGCGATGGCATGGATCTATGCTGATCACCCTACATAAAGTTCTAGTTTATGTTCATTGCATAGTTCAAACATGCTGGTCCATGTGTTAAGCACCTTGCAGGCATTATCTCACTTAATTCTCATAGTAATCCACTTTTATTCATAGGACAGTTCTCTAGAATTATAATTTAATGTGATAGAAGCAAAGCCATCTAATAAGTCAGGTACATGCAAAGCACATGCATAAGCTAAAAATTGGGGCAGAGAGAAGATTAAATGATGGAACAGAGTAAAATTAGAGGGACTGTATTATGTTTAGGAGATGAGAATCCAACAGTTTTTTACATACCCAGTAAGTCCCCTACATACGAATCTTCAATTGTGAAATTTCAAAGATGTGAACAAGCATCTGGTTCCAGCAAGGGACCAGAACCTGTGCCATCCACGTCAGGCAAGAGTGAAACTGCAGCTTGCCCTCTGTCTCCTACTGCTGACGATCCTTCATCTCTACTATTTCCCACCTCCACTCTCTCTTCCAGTCAGTAACTCTTCTTGCCTGTTCACTAGATGCCAGCCAATGTGTGCTAGCTGTTGTACTTCTGTGGTGTACTTTTCAAGGTACTGCAAGATTAAGCATTTTTATTTTTGTGTTTGTTTTCTATTTATTGTTTGCATGCCAAGTATTATAAACCTATTACAGTACAGTACTATATAGCCCATTGTGTTAGTTGGATACTGAGGCTAACTTTGTTGGACCTACAAACAAATAGTACTTACGAACATGTTCTCAGAAAGGATCTTGTTCATATGTAGGGGACTTACTGTAGAAGGAAGAGCATACTACTTCTCAGAGTCAGGAATTACAGACTATTAATTATTCCTAGGTATCAGACACAAGAATTACAAAATGTCAGCCTCGTTGGCAAAGGCAGAATTTCATTCCAGAGGTGTTTTGACCTACTAATCAGGAATACCAAAACTCTCAACTCATCAGTTGGTGAATTGTTGGACTAGTTTCACTTCATAATATAAAATGAACTCAATGAGTACAAGGTAATTGGCAGTTTTATGATAAGATAAAACTCTCATTTCAGTTGGGATAAACCGAAGAACTTTATCTCTTTGTGAAAAAAAGGTAGATGGCTAAGGTCAGTCTCAATTAAAACAAATTTCCTAGAACCAGGGAGATAACTCTTGACTTACGGAGACCAGTAAATTTTTTCTGCATTTTCTTTAGTCAAACATGACAAGCACTCTTTATCCAGCGCTGACACTGCTCCTGGGCAGAACTAGAGAAACTTAGAGAAAAAGCCTAAATGAAAATCCCTTTTCTCCCCAATGGCATATTGTTTTGGTTAATTCTTACTTGAAATTCTAACTTTAAACAAATTCTATCTTTTGCAATTTGTGTGTCAGAGTACCTATTTTCCCCTGAATAATAAAAAAAGGTAAACAGAAAATTTCCATAGCCTCTATCTAATGATATTTCATACAACATGGTTTTAAATAAAAGATTATAGAATTATTTTTATTAACTTGGATCACAAAGTGAATACTTAATGATGGATTCAGACCTTTTAGTGAGCTGTAGCCTTAACCAGGCAAAACTGGTAGCCTGGGGAAATTCATTTAAGATCTAAAAGAGAAAACAGATTTTTTTATTTTTAAAATTAAAGTCAATTAGTAGAATGGAGGCCCCAGAATGTGCCCCTAAGTTCCCCAGTCGAGGTAGATTGAAGCACGTCCTCTGATTCTCCAGTGATTATCATGGTTTGTGCAGGTTCCCCTGAGGTGAAGCACAACTGTAATGGCCAGTGTAATGAAGCCCAGCATAACGGCCTTGTCCAAGGTCCCTATGGGGATGACAACAGACTGTGTATAGGGCTGAAGATGAAAGAAAGAAAGAAAGAAAGCGAAGTTGCTTAGTCGTGTCCGACTCTTGGCGACCCCACAGACTGTAGCCTGCCAGGCTTCTCTGTCCATGGGATTTTCCAGGCAAGAATACTGGAGTGGGTTGCCATTTCCTTCTCCAGGGGATCTTCCCAAACCAGGGATCAAACCCGGGTCTTCCTCACTGCAGGCAGACGCTTTAGCATCTGAACCCCCAGAGAAGCCCACTACACTGATGGGATGAGGATCCATGCATATTCAAGTCTCACAGTTGGTGGAATGCACTGCTGCTGCTGCTGCTAAGTCACTTCAGTCGTGTCCGACTCTGTGTGACCCCATGGACGGCAGCCCAACAGGCTCCCCCGTCCCTGGGATTCTCCAGGCAAGAACACTGGAGTGGGTTGCCATTTCCTTCTCCAGTGCATGAAAGTGAAAAGTGAGAGTGAAATCGCTCAGTCGTGTCAGACTCTTAGTGACCCCATGGACTGTAGCCCACCAGGCTCCTCCATCCATGGGATTTTCCAGGCCAGAGTACTGGAGTGGGGTGCCATTGCCTTCTCCGGATTGCACTGAGGACACCTCTAAATCTCAGGTCAAAGTTCACACTTCTATGTGTTACATCAGTGTAGTGGGCTTCCCTGGTGGCTCAGATGGTAGAGTCTGCCTGTAGTGCGGGAGACCTGGGTTTGATCCCAGGGTTGGGAAGGTCCCCTGGAGGAGGGGACCAACTGGGAGTATATGGCAACTCACTCCAGTATTCTTGCCTGGAAAATTCCATGGACAGAGGAGCCTGACAGACAGACAGTCCATGGGGTTGCAAAGAGTCGGACACAATTGAGTGACTTCACTTTCTTTCTTTTCAGGGCAGTGGTGCCTGTACAGGCAGTTTTGCAGGCATTTGCTAAGAATGATGTTAGCTTGGGAGGTGTTGTTGCTTTAATAGATGCAGTTTATCAGATCAAGAGAGATCTCTTCTAGTTTTTGTTACTGAGAGTTTAAATGGACCTTGCATTTTTTCCAAATGTCGTTCTTGCATCCATTGTGGTGGTAATACGAATTTCTGCTAATCTAGCTTCAACTTCACTGACTCTTCTGTCAACTTCGTTTTTCTATTGAACCCATCCAATGAATTATTTATTTCAAGTATTGTACTTTCAGTTCTGAAATTTCCAATTGAAAAAATTGTTTCTATGTCTCTGCTGAGGATTTTTATCTTTTATTCATTTCATGTATGCTCCATTTGACCTCATGTAACACAGTTATATTAGCTGTTTTACACTCTTTGATTGAAAAATTCTGACATTTGGCACTTTTCCCAGATTGTTGCTTCTCTTGAAAATTGGTCATTGTTAGGTAAAAGACGACCAGGTACACCAAAAAATCTCTAACGGGCTTTAATGGCGAAGCACTCCCGGGCGGGGCAGGTCGAGGGAATCCGCACGGAACCGCGTTGGGAGTTTGTTTATATATGCATGTTTCGAGGGGTGGCTGGGCTAGCGGATGGGAGTTTGGATAGGCTGCTGGTTCGCGGCGTTGCGAGCTGATAGGTTTCTCTATGCGGCTGAGGTGGGGCGGCTTACGCAGCTGAGGTGGCACGGTTCATGCAGCTGGGGGCGGGGTGGCTTTAGCTGGCAGAGTGTGCTGTCCTTGGTCCCTGGCATCTGGGAAGCTCCCTCCGTTAGGGACTTTCCCCGCCGGCGGGGGACAGGAGGGGTGGCCCATCATGGCCCCCGGGGTCCGACCTTACAGTCATGTTTTTCTAGGTCTTTTTATGTCAAGCAAATTTGATATACATTCTGTATATTTTGAATGGCAACTCTGTTTGTAAACTGTAGGTTCTGTTAAGATCTTCAGAGAATCCTGTCATTGTTGTTTTAGTAGGTAATCAACCTATTATTAAGGGCTTCCCTCTTTTCCCTCCTGGCTCAATGGTAAAGAATCTGCCTACAAAGCAGGAGAGGCAGGTTCGATCCCCGGGTTGAGAAGACCCCTGGAGGAGAAAATAGGAACTCACTCCAGTATTCTTGCCTGGAGAATCCCATGGACAGAGGAGCCTGACAGGCTACAGTCAATGGGATGACAAACAGTTGACACAACTCAGCAACCGAACAGCAACAGTGGCAACCTACCATATGGGTTCAGATCACAAGTTCTGTCTTGCCTCCTGTCGGTGGTGGTTCTCATGTCAGTTCAGTTCTCAAAGTTTTTGTTATGCTGCTTTGGGTCTGTCATACACATGTAACAGTCAGGGGTTAGTCTGGGTCTGGGGCCAATGTTACAATCAGTTCAGTTCTCAGCATCTTTGTTACCATGTTTTGAGTCTGTCTCCTTCATACACCACTAAGGGGTGAGCCTGAGATGTGTGCAGGTTCTTAAACAGAGAGTCTCCCTCACTGAGTCTCCCTCTTCAATTCTCCTGTCTGGAAACCCCATTCCTACCTCCTCCTGCACTCTGAGGCAATCTGCTCTTTTTTCAGATTCCTATAGACAGATATACAGGATTCTATAGAAGTTTCGGCTTCCCATGCCACTGTTCTACTACCCAGCTGTGTAAAAAATCACAGAACACACACACACACACACCTCATATTCTATCTGGGTTGTTTTTCCAAATTTTGGCTTCCCTTCATAAGCCATCTATTTTTGTTCACATTTCGGAATCCTCAGGTGGTTGATGTTGTGTTTTATCTACTGCTTTTATTTTTATTTATTTTTTATTTTTAGTCATGAGGCATGCGAGATCTTAGTTCCCCAACCAAGGATTGAACCCTTGCCTCCTGCAGTGAAAGTGTGGAATCCTAACCACTAGACCACCAGGAAGTACCAGTCTAGTGCTTTTAATTGTAACCCACTTCTCTGCCTTCTACCTTTATTTCCCCCAACTGGGATCCGTGGAGGATCACCCAAGAAATCACATTCAGAGATCCAGACCAAAATTTATTAAGTGTTATGTATATATTTGAAGGCAGTTCCTTCTCACTGGATTCCTTTTTTTTTTTCTTTTAAACTATTAGATATCTGGACAGTCCCAATTTCCATCATCTGACTTGATTTCTGCTGAAGTTCTAACATCCAAATGCATCAGGTTTGCAGAATTTCCTCTGGAAAATCCACATAAATGAAATCTTATATATCAAGATAAATGGCTCAATGTGTCAGTTCTTTTTATTTTGTGGTCAATTATTGACCAGTCTGATTTGTACGGATATGTGGGTGTGCATGCTAAATTTTGTGAATATAGTAAATTAGACTTTAATTTTATGCTAAATGAAATATACAATTTAAAATTGTATGGTATTTTTAGATTGCTGATACAGAGAGACAGTATCAACTAGAAAAAAACTACATTGATTATATATTTAGGTATTGCAGAAAGAATTGATGCTTTTGAACTGTGGTGTTGGAGAAGACTCTTGAGAGTCCCTTGGACTGCAAGGAGACCCAGCCAGTCCATCCTAAAGGAAATCAGTACTGAATATTCATTGCAAGGACTGATGCTGAAGCTGAAACTCCAGTACTTTGGCCACCTGATGCGAAGAACTGACTCACTGGGAAAGACCCTGATGCTGGGAAAGACTGAAGGCAGAAGGAGAAGAAGGGGACGACAGAGGATGAGATGGTTGGATGGCATCGCCAACTCAATGGACATGAGTTTGAGTAAACTCCAGGAGTTGGTGATGGACAGGGGGTCTCAAAGAGTTGGACATGACTGAGCAACTAAACTGAACTTTTGCAGAAAGAGCATAAAGTTTAGAGGCAATAAACTGTATTCTACTTTGGGATTTTTCAAAATTAGCTGTATGATTTTTGGCAAATCACTTAATCAATCCATTTTTAAAATAAGTACACCCTCTTGTACTCTAAAAGATTATAACTTCTTTTCTGCTCTAGCATGCTTGCTTGAATAGAAATAATTCAATTACTCATTCAAAAATATTTTGTGAATGCCCACTATATATGCCACACATTGTGTCAGCACCAGAAATAAAACAATGCTGATATTTCATTTATCATGGAAATAATTTTAACTTTTAACCTTAAATTCTTTATTGGTCAGTCAGTCAGTTCAGTCGCTCAGTCATGTCTGACTCTTGGCGACCCCGTGGACTGCAGCACGCCAGGCATCCCTGTCCATCACCAACTCCCGGAGTTTACTCCAACTCATGTCCACTGAGTTGGTGTGGGAGAACATAGATGGAGACATATTTTAGAAAAGAATCACACAGGAAGTATCAAGACCCTTTTAAAAAGTATATTTTTGACAGAATAATGCTATTTTGAGAGGCTAAGAAACTGATTAAAATGCATTTAAAAATGTATTAATAATAGTAACGACAAGTATATTTCCATAATAGAGTTTTGATTAGTAGAGAATGTTATGACTATATGACAATAAAATGCAGTCACTAAAAAGATTGTTTACAAGGGATGTTTAATGATATGGGGAAATGCTTATGATATGATAATGGTTAGAAAAAAGACGGTTTACACACTCTGATCTCAGAGATGCATAACAGTGGGTACAGAAGATAAAATATCTACTGAAGTGTTCATAGGCCTTGTATTTCCTAATATTTCCTCCATCTCTTTTTCCTATTCCTTTATTTAAAGAGTACTGGTGGTGATTAATATTAGAATGAAATCTTCAGGGTATAAAATACCAAGGCAGTTGAAAGAACTAAAAAAGGAAGTATTACTTAGATAAAAATGTGGTGACTGGAAGGACTTGGATCATCCCTTTCTGGGAAGAATGTGGTTTTCTCTAATCTCATCAAGACTAGTTGAGTCATGGTGTCATTGCTATTTTTGCCATTTGGCAGTGAAATACAGATAACGGTTTGTGAATGCTGAGAAGACAAAAGGAAACAGTTTGTGAATGCTGAGAAGACAAAAGGGTACACTGTTCCCACATATGGTCCCTGGCTACTCAGCTCCTGTTTCCTTTGTATTCCAAGGATCTGAAAGACTGTAGACCACAATTCCAAGGCTCGCTAGGCAGCTGGATTTTGAGTAGGTTCTATCAGTGGGGATCACAGTTAAGGGATTAAAATATGAAGGGAAGTAACATGTTATCCTGTTCCATAGGGAGAAGTAGCAGACAAATATGTGACCGAGGGCATCAGAAACTCATTCAGTTTCAGTAGGTACAATCGCCCCTGCTCCGAGGCAGGGATGATGTCAGCAACGGGTATCAGGAGTTACAGTTTCAGTAACTTCAGTCAGTTCAGTTCAGTCGCTCAGTCGTGTCCGATGCTTTGCGAATGAATCGCAGCACGCCAGGCCTCCCTGTCCACCACCAACTCCTGGAATTCACTCAGACTCACATCCATCGAGTCCATGATGCCATCCAGCCATCTCATCCTATTTCATCCCGTTCTCCTCTTGCCCCCAATCCCTCCCAGCATCAGAGTCTTTTCCAATGAGTCAACTCTTTGCATGAGGTGGCCAAAGTACTGGACTTTCAGCTTTAGCATCATTCCTTCCAAAGAAATCCCAGGGCTGATCTCCTTCAGAATGGACTGGTTGGATCTCCTTGCAGTCCAAGGGACTCTCAAGAGTCTTCTCTAACACCACAGTTCAAAAGCATCAATTCTTCGATGCTCAGCCTTCTTCACAGTCCAACTCTCACACCCATACATGACCACTGGAAAAACCATAGCCTTGACTAGACAGACCTTAGTCAGCAAAGTAATGTCTCTGCTTTTGAATATGCTATCTAGGTTAGTCATAACTTTTCTTCCAAGGAGTAAGTATTTTTTAATTTCATGGGTGCAATCACCATCTGCAGTGATTTTGGAGCCCCCAAAAATAAAGTCTGACTCTCTTTCCACTGTTTCCCCATCTATTTCCCATGAAGTGATGGGACTGGGTACCATGATCTTCGTTTTCTGAATGTTGAGCTTTAAGCCAACTTTTTCACTCTCCACTTTCACTTTCATCAAGAGGCTTTTTAGTTCCTGTTCACTTTTTGCCATAAGGGTGGTGTCATCTGCATATCTGAGGTTATTGGTATTTCTCCCGGCAATCTTGATTCCAGCTTGTGTTTCTTCCAGTCCAGCGTTTCTCATGATGTACTCTGCATAGAAGTTAAATAAGCAGGGTGACAATATACAGCCTTAACGTACTCCTTTTCCTATTTGGAACCAGTCTGTTATTCCATGTCCAGTTCCAACTGTTGCTTCCTGACCTGCATACAGATTTCTCAAGAGGCAGGTCAGGTGGTCTGATATTCCCATCTCTCTCAGAATTTTCCACAGTTTATTGTGATCCACACAGTCAAAGGCTTTGGCATAGTCAATATAGCAGAAATAGATGTTTTTTCTGGAACTCTCTTGCTTTTTCGATGACCCAACGGATGTTGGCAATTTGATCTCTGATTCCTTTGATTTCTAAATCCAGCTTGAACATCAGGAAGTTCATGGTTCATCTACTGCTGAAGCCTGGTTGGAGAATTTTGAGCATTACCTTACTAGCGTGTGAGATGAGTACAATTGTGCGGTAGTTTGAGCATTCTTTTAGCATTGCCTTTTTGGGGGATTGGAATGAAAACTGACCTTTTCTAGTCCTGTGGCCACTGCTGAGTTTTCCAAATTTGCTGGCATATTGAGTGTAGCACTTTCACAGCATCATCTTTCAGGATTTGAAACAGGTCAACTGGAATTCCATCACCTCCACTAGCTTTGTTTGTAGTGATGCTTTCTAAGGCCCATTTAACTTCACATTCCAGCATGTCCGGCTCTAGGTGAGTGATCACACCATCGTGATTATCTGGGTAGTGAAGATCTTTTTTGTACAGTTCTTCTGTATATTCTTGCCACCTCTTCTTAATATCTTCTGCTTCTGTTAGGTCCATACCATTTCTGTCCTTTATCGAGCCCATCTTTGCATGAAATTGTTCCCTTGGTATCTCTAATTTTCTTGAAGAGATCTCTAGTCTTTCCCATTCTATTGTTTTCCTCTATCTCTTTGCATTGATCATTGAAGAAGGCTTTCTTATCTCTCCTTGCTATTCTTTGGAACTCTGCATTCAGATGCTTATATCTTTCCTTTTCTCCTTTGCTTTTCGTCTCTCTTCTTTTCACAGCTATTTGTAAGGCCTCCCCAGACAGCCATTTTGCTTTTTTGCATTTCTTTTCCATGGGGATGGTCTTGATCCCTGTCTCCTGTATAATGTCACGAACCTCATTCCATAGTTCATCAGGCACTCTATCTATCAGATCTAGGCCCTTAAATCTATTTCTCACTGCCACTGTATAATCATAAGGGATTTGATTTAGGTCATACCTGAATGGTCTAGCAGTTTTCCTTACTTTCTTCAATTTGAGTCTGAATTTGGTAATAAGGAGTTCATGATCTGAGCCACAGTCAGCTCCTGGTCTTGTTTTTGTTGACTGTATAGAGCTTCTCCATCTTTGGCTGCAAAGAATATAATCAATCTGATTTCGGTGTTGACCATCTGGTGATGTCCATGTGTAGAGTCTTCTCTTGTGTTGTTGGAAGAGGGTATTTGTATGACCAATGTGTTCTCTTGGCAAAACTCTGTTAGTCTTTGCCCTGCTTTATTCCGCATTCCAAGGCCAAATTTGCCTGTTACTCCAGGTGTTTCTTGACTTCCTACTTTAGCATTCCAGTCCCCTATAATGAAAAAGACATCTTTTTTGGGTGTTAGTTCTGAAAGGTCTTGTAGGTCTTCATAGAACCGTTCTACTTCAGTTTCTTCAGCATTACTGGTTGGGGCATAGACTTGGATTACTGTGATATGGAATGGTTTGCCTTGGAAACAAACAGAGATCATTCTGTCGTTTTTAAGACTGCATCCAAGTACTGCATTTCAGACTCTTTTGTTGACCATGATGGCTACTCCATTTCTTCTAAGGGATTCCTGCCCTCAGTAGTAGATATAATGGTCATCTGAGTTAAATTCACCCATTCCAGTCCATTTTAGTTCACTGATTCCTAGAATGTCATCATTCACTCTTGCCATCTCTTGTTTGACCACTTCCAACTGGCCTTGATTCATGGACCTGACATTCCAGGTTCACCAATAGCAGTCTTGCTCTGCCTCAGTGGTAGAACCTGCAGCCAATCAATGGGAAGTACGGACTCCTGAGCTTCAGTGTAGTCTTGAGAGCAACTTCCTGATCTCTGCATAACACTTTTTCCCTTTTGGACTCTGAGTCCTTCCAACCTTTCCATGTGTGCTAAGTTGCCTCAGTCCTTCTGACTCTTTGCGACCCCATGGATTGTAGCCCGCCAGCCTACTCTGTCCATGGGATTCTCCCAGGCAAGAATACTGGCGTGGCCTGCCATATCCTCCTCCAGGGGATCTTCTCCACCCAGGGATGTAACTTGCTTCCCTTATGTCTCCTCCATTGGAGGTGGGTTCTTTACCACTAGCTGCACGTGGAAAGCCCCCTTCCAATATATCACTTTCTAATTCCTGTGTTCCATCTTTACTTCTTTTACTCGTCTTCGATCACCTTTATTGCCAGTTCCCAGGACTGATCCCTGAAGTGAATTCTGGTGTGAGTGTACCCGTCACGTGTTGTGTCAGCCGCACTGGCCAGCTGGCTTTTCCTCAATCTACAGACAAACTTGGTTCGCAAGTCCTGGCCGAGTTGTGGACTTAGATTTGTACTTACTACATGGATCTCATATGTAATTAGTTATCCTGGGCATTTCTGGAAATCACTGGACTTCCTGTTCATCACTAGAGTTTCAGTGCTTCGAGATTTGTGGTCTTACTGTTCATAGTTAATGTGACCATGGTTCTACTTCCAATCCAGTGGCTCCTTGGATATTGAACTTCCATCTTTTCAGGACCACAGCATACCTTAGTCATCTCCAGTCCTGCACTTCATGTAGTCAATCACAGATTCTCATAATTCAGTGATTATTTCACTATATGATGGAACAGCTTGATATCTGGCACAGAAAAACTTGCCTATTTTCTCCCTTTTCTCTGAAGGAGTGTTCTTTTACATGAACTAAACTAGACTTTAGGGGTCAGTTCTTAACCTTATTGCCTTTGAAGTTTTCATTTTCATTAGCATTCATGCATTATACAGCATAAGGCTTTTATCTCATAGATGCTTTTAAAACTAATAGTTCCTACCCATTTGTGGCATTACCTAAGAAACTTTCTTTGAAGCACCATGTTATCAGCCATCTAACTGGAAATAATTAGAGGCTTTAAAATTAAATTATTTAATCCCCAAAGTACAATGCAAAAAATGTTGTACATCAGTAAGAAAATAAATTAATGTGGAAACTTTCTTTGTGCATGTGCACATACCATTCGCCCAAACTAGAATTTTTGTATTTTCTTTCAGGTAAACCACTAGATAGAGACTACATAGAAGCACACACATACATAGACACACACACACACACACACACACACACATAGTACAGATATGTTTTATATTAACTAATCAGACTATGTACACACACAACATTTAAAACATTTCTTCTATTTTATTTTTATTGAAACAGCTTGAGTAGTGAAAGTGCTGTCTCAAATGTGATTGTTTAGATACATGTGTAAATTAGATATAGTGGATATTCTGAGGTTTTGTCCGAAAGAAAGTGTGATCACCTAGTATTGTACATAGTCATGAAGTCCCTTCTTTGAAAGCATTGTAACCATGATGGAATCATTAAAGGGAAAAGTTTTTCTTAAGTGGCTTCATGGGTTTCTCACTGCAAAAATTTAAACAACTAAAGCACAGTGAGATGACAAATGAAATAATGACTTGTAGATGACCAGTCTCAAAGACACAGAAGTGCGTCTGGGATCAATGTGATATAGATGCTATATGCTGGAAAAAACAGTGGTGGACTTCCTGGTGGTCCAGTGGCTAACACTCCAAGCTCCCACTGCAGGGGCCTGGGTTCGATCACTAATCAAGGAACTAGATCACACATGTTGCAACTAAAAATCCTGAATTTAAAAAGCCCAAAACTAAGGCACAGACAAATAATTAAATAGAAACAAATATTTTTAAAAAACAGCAGTGGATAGACACATGCGAGGGGGGTGACTGACAATCTGATAATTGCTTTAAGGACAAGATTGAGTCTACATTATCTAAAATTATTAGATTAGAATGTAAAAAACTCAGTCAAATATCCAGATGGTTAATTTACTTGAAATCACCGTTTCTGAATGTTTGGCCATATGGCAAGTTACAGACTAAACATCTGGATAAATTGTGTGCTGTCTTTTCCCACATGTAATTTGGTGTTGTGCCAGAGATGTGCAGTTGCCATAAACATCCACTTTCTCCCAGATGGTGAACAATCTTAACATATCTCTGTTTCTCCTTCAAATAAGCTAGAGTCTGCACTATCTGGTCACAGAGTTGTAGTGAATCTTTCTCGAATGGTCATATTTCAGAAAATCGCATTTATTGGTAATGAAAACATCTACCAACTTTGTCAATAAAGGCCAGTTCATTTTCTTTAGAACTGAAAACACTATATAGAATTTTATTCTATCTGTTCCTACATGCGATTTCAATTGTTTTCCCCCAACAGTTATTCCATATTGCAGTGGTCTGAAAATGCAATCCTTGGACCAGTAGCATTTACATCACCTGGGACCTTGGAAGAAATTCAGATTTCAAGCCTTACTGCAGATCTCAGTTCAGTTCAGTTGCTCAGTAGTGTCTGACTCTTTTTGACCCCATGAACCATAGCATGCCAGGCCTCCCTGTCCATTGCCAACTGCCGGAGTCTACCCAAACCCATGTCCATTGAGTCGGTGATGCCTTCCAACCATCTCATCCTCTGGCATCCTCTTCTCCTGCCCTCAATCTTTCCCAGCATCAGGGTACTTTCAGATGAGTCAGCTCTTCGCGTGAGGTGGCCAAAGTATTGGAGTTTCAGCTTCAACATCAGTCCTTCCAATGAACACCCAGGACTGATCTCCCTTAGGATGGACTGGTTGGATCTCCTTGCAGTCCAAGAGACTCTCAAGAGTCTTCTCCAACACCACAGTTCAAAAGCATCAACTCTTCGGCGCTCAGCTTTCTTTATAGTCCAACTCTCATATCCATGCATGACTACTGGAAAAACCATAGCCTTGACTAGACGGACCTTTGTTGACAAAGTAATGTCTCTGCTTTTTAATATGCTGTCTAGGTTGGTCATAACTTTTCTTCCAAGGAGCAAGCGTCTTTTAACTTCATGGCTGCAATCACCATCTGCAGTGATTTTGGAGCCCCAAAATATAAAGTCAGCCACTGTTTCCCCATCTATTTGCCATGAAGTGATGGGACTGGATGCCATGATCTTAGTTTTCTGAATGTTGAGTTTTAAGCCAACTTTTTCACTCTCCTTTTTCACTTTCATCAAGAGGCTCTTTAGTTTCTCTTCACTTTCTGCCATAAGAGTAGTGTCATCTGCATATCTGAGGTTACTGTTATTTCTCCTGGCAATCTTGATTTCAGCTTGTGCTTCCTCCAGCCCAGCATTTCTCATGATGTACTCTGCATAGAAGTTAAATAAGCAGGGTGACAATAAACAGCCTTGACGTACTCCTTTTCCTATTTGGAACCAGTTTGTTCCATGTCCAGTTCTAACTGTTGTTTCCTGACCTGCATATAGGTTTCTCAAGTGGCAGGTCAGGTGGTCTATTCCCATCTCTTTCAGAATTTTCCACTGCATTAGAAACTGTGGGACTGAGAACCAGTCATTTGTGTTTTAATAAACCCCCTGGGTGATTCTGGTGTACCCTACAATATGAAGATCACTGCTGTAATTAAAAAAGTCTAAACTTCCAGAACTGTTTCTCAGTTAGGAATGAATTGCATTTGTAACTCTTTGAACCAAGAGAAATAATTTACTTCTTTATTGTTTCTTTTATGTCTCCAAACACAAATGCTCAGGCTTTTTGTGTGTCCTTAGTCATTCAGTCATGTCCGACTCTTTGAGACCACATGGACTGTAGCCCCACCAGGCTCCTCTGTGCGTGGGATTCTCCAGGCAAGAATAGTGGAGTGGCTTGCTATTCCCTTCTCCAGGGCACCTTCCGGACTCAGGGATTGAACTCTGGTCTCTTGCATTGTAGGCAGATTGTTTTACCATCTGAGCCACCAGGGAAGCCCCTCAGGCTTTTTACCTATTTTAAACCTCTCTACTCAGCTAACAGCAACAAAATAAGGCATTCTCTTCCCCTCTTTTCATTTATTAAATGTTTTACTTCCTTCAGTAATTTCTGTTTTGTTTTCTCACATCTTCAGGACATTTATGGAATCTGGGCCTGAAGGTATAATGCCAAGTGTAGGCCATTTCTCTATGTAAGTGCTGAAATTCTGTTGAATATACTTCTATTTTCAGCCCATCACTGAGCAAACTTTTAAACCTATTTTAACATCAATATTTTATATAAACATAAAAATACTCAAGAAATCATATAGCCTTTCTCAGAGAAGTTGAGAGTTCTGATTCTGAATTATGAGCCCCAATTTTGGCAAAATTATTCATAATTTCTATGATTCGTCTCAAAGGAGGACCATACCAACTACAAGATGTAAATTATTCTGTCGCTCTAGAATTGTAGACTTATTCATCCTTGGTAAACCCTCTAAATGGTGTTCATTCAGTCACTGAAACTAAATGAATCTTGACCTAAAATCTTGCATGGAATAGATGATAACATGCGTTTTACAAGTGTTTGCTGGTGGCTCAGTGGTAAAGAATCTGTCTGCGAATGCAGTAGATGTGGGTTTGATCTCTGGGTTGGGAAGATCTTGAGAAGGGAATGGCAACCCACTCAAGTATTCGTGCCTGAGAAACTTCATGGACAGAGGAGCCTAGTGGGCTACAGAGCATGAGATCCTAGAGAGTCGGACATGATTGAGTGATTAAACAACAACAACGATGAGCTAAGGTCTTTCCTAACAAGAAAACAATTAAAACTGTAAGACTTTTCAGAAAACTCAGAAAAATAATTTTTGGGTTTTAATTCTATAGACAGACTCTGAACAGACTAATCTTTTACAATAGCAGAACTGTTAGGATTGTTTCTTCAAAGATTATTTCTAAACAATTCTGGCAAAATGATGGCAAGCAGAAATGGTCTCATAATAGATACCATCACAGCTCTAAATGGTGAAAAGCAAGGCTATGTCTCATCCTCTTTTGTTCTTATGTGTATGACCACGTGCAGTTTGACTATAAGGTAAGAAACAAGAAAGCCTGAATTCCAATCCCAGTTTAGTTACTTACTAGCTGTGAAGTGCGAACTATAGCAGAGGCTGAAAGCTGATTCTCCATAGGGGTTCGTTCTTGTTTTCATATTAATGGAATCCCCTATTTTCAACTAAACACATGGAGCCCAGAATAAGATTTTCTAGGCCCCTTTTCAGCCAGGTGTGGTCACGTGTGATCCTGTCACCAGAAGGGGTGTATGATTTCCAAAAATTAACCTTCCCTTACATCGTTTTTCCTTCTCACTAGAATGTGATTATAGTTCCCAGACTTTCAGCAGCCTTCTTTGACCATGAAGTGACCTTGGGTCTGAAAGCTTTATATTGTAGAGTAATAAGATAAAAGGATCTTGGGTCCTGCTCTGTGGATCAGGATTGCAGCCCTGGACCTGAGAGAAAAACATAAACGTAAAGGTTTAACAAAGAAAGAAATTTTATCTTATTTAGGCCAACACATTTTGGGTTTCTCTTTCAGTCAATCTTAATCTCAACTAATAAACTAGATATGATATTTAATTACATTGAGCCCTAACAGTCTTATTTGTGATATGCAAATAACTTATTCATAGAGTGCTTTCTGGGATTTATCAAGATAATATATATAAAAGCATTCCAAAATAATATACAAATGTAAGTTCTTATGAATTACATAGCATTTCACAGTAGCAATTTGATTGTAGTAGAAATCAGAAGCACTGATGCTTTTTTTTAAATGGTGATAATCTTTTTTCCTAAGTAGAAATATATACAAGAAGATTCTTGTCAACAATTGTTAGAGTTAATAACTATTAACACAAAATATAATAGAACCACAGTCTTTGCATTTAATTAATATTTTCCAAAATTTCATGGACAGTTTGCATTAATCATTATCTAAAGGTAGGTTTTGAACATTTTTATGAGCTTTATTTTTCAGATAACTGATTCAGGTATATCACAGATGTAATTCAGATATTCTTTTGTGGTGCTGTTGATTTTCTTTTTTATCAAAGCTGTTAACTCACAACAAATACCCTTGAACATTTTGGGGCAAGAATGTTTTATGCCACAATAACAGAACTCTGGGGTTTAGATTACACATTTCTCTGAGTGCTTCAGAAGAATCAAAGTCAATCTGGGAAGAAAATTCTGGAATTAATTAGAGCTACTCCTCTGGTCTTATCCCTACCAAAGCAGTGCATCTGTGGTTGGACTCCATTTTTCATGAAACAGAGTTTCATGGCCTGCAAGCTGCTTATGAAATAAAAGAAGCTCTTCGTAATCAACAAAATAGCAAATAGGCACTGATGGCATTCATCAGAGAAATCATCTTTGATTTGACTGCAAAAAATTTGTCCCACTCATTGAATATATAAAATGTCCAGATTCATATACTGTGATTTGAATTGCTGCATTCATGAGATCATGGGGCCATGTAGGAAGAGGAGGAAGAATTTTGTTGAGTTATGATGCAAGATTAACACTCTCTTTTCTATAAGGGGAAGTTATTTGATTTGTGGGTTTTTTTCTTTTTTATGGCTATGCCATTTTTAAAGATATTGCTTGTGCTTGCTTGGTTTCTTTGTAATGGCTACAGTTTTGTTGGACTCTTTGTGATACTTTGTACTGTAGCCTGCTAGGCGCCTCTGTCCATGGGATTCTCCAGGAAAGAATACTGGAGTGGGTTGCGATTTCTTTCTCCAGGGGAGCTTCCGGACCCATGTCTCCTGCACTGCAGGAGGATTCTTTACCCACTGAGCCATGAGGGAAGCCCAAAGATATTACTTATTTTTTTAAATCAAAGATCATAAGAGAAATTTTTCACTAAAATAATTGCTATAAAAGTTTTTTTTCTCAAGATAGGGATATATACATGTACCAGTTTTATATTAAACATTGATTAAACATTTACTTTTATGAGGAAAAGGGAATTTAGCTATTCAATACTTTTTCTCTATTCTTACATGCCAGGAAATTCAGAATTTAAATTTAATACTAAACTGACAACTCATTTCAGGCTTCAAATAACATCTAATTCATGGTTTCTTCAAATTAAATTGACTATCTTTTATCATTTTTTATACCTTAATTAATTTATGTACTATTTAAATGCCTTCTATAGACAGAATGCTAAATAAAATTATGCAAGTACTGAAGTAGATTGAACAAGGCTGTCATATGCAGATTATTGACTTTGAAAAAACATTAATAAGAAAAAGGCAGAGATCTTTGGGATTTAATTTTTTTTGAAACTGAAAATAAGCCTTAAAACAACAGAATTAAGTTCCTAATATAGAAACATAATCTTGTTCTGGTTTTACAAACAAAGATAAAAATTTAAATAAAATATAAGATTCTTATGTAGGAGGAGAAAAAAAGGAACTGACAAATTCTGACATATTTTCAACTCAGTTGTGTGACCCTGGTTTTGCCAGCTATCCTACTGAGAGGCAGGGCTCTCAGCTCCAAAATGAAGGGTTTGGCCTAGATGATTTCTCTACTCCCCCAATTCTCTAACTCCATGACATTACAAATTTCTATAACTCTACAATACTACAAACTTCTATAATTCCATGACATAATAAAACTCTGCAACTCAATGATGTAACGGAAGTCTATAACTCATGATACAACAAACTAAAACTTCATCACTGACTGAATAGACATGAGTTCGAGCAAATTTCTGGACATAGGGAGGGACAAGGAAGCCTGCCGTGCTGCAGTTCATGGGGTCACAGAGAGCAGGCCATGACTTAGCGACTGAACGGCAACAGCAGAACTTCATGATCCAATACACTTTTATTACTCCTTAATCAACAAACCCCTGTAGCCCTAAAACACAAAAAATTCTAAAATCCACACAATAACAGAACTCTTTCATATAGACCCAACCAGAGCAAAGTTTAATGGTTCATTCCAGGATGGATCTACTTTTCTCCTAACAAACTGTGTAAAGTAAGTTGCTTCCCTCCTCACCAGTATTTGGGATAATTCCTGTTCGTTGCTATTGCTCATGTAATGATGAAAAAGAATTTTTCACAGAGGGAAAATAAGATATGGCTACTTGCTAGTTTCATCATTATTTGGAAATATAGTTAATTAAACAGACTGTCCAAGATAAAACACTAGGAACAATGATTATCCTGGGTTAATTTAGTTTTTTTGCTTTTATTTCTGAAAGGTTGTACATGTCATCTTTCTACGACAGTGGTGTAACGATTCTCTCTTTGGATACTGAAAAATGTATTCTTATTTATAATTCAAGTACATAACTTTTTACAGAGCAGAAAGATGAAAAAGGGCAAAATAAACCAAAAAAAAAGATACAGAATCTAGTAGAATTCATTTCAAATATATAAGCTGAACTTTTAAATGGAGGTTTAAAGATATGTTTAGGTTTACCTCTTCATTATATTTTCTTCAATTGCTCTTACTCATCAGTTTTTCTCATTTGTTTAAGCTTGTTTACCTTAAGATATAATCTACAGTGTTCAGCCTCTAGTTACTCTGCAGATGTATCACAGGGGTAGTTCTGGTGCCCCTGTTTTACACATTCATTTATGCACTAGTTAATAGATATTTACTGAGTACTTGCTAGAAATTCAGAATATATATGATAACAATACACATTTTTCATACTCATAAGTTCATAATTGTGTAGGCTTGGCATCTTAGAGAATATTTAGTTAATATAAATAGCTTTATATTACTTTCAATTACTTTCAGTTTAAAACAGGAATATATATATAGCAGTGTCACAAAATGATTTAACAAATAAAGTGTTGTTTATTAGTAGGGATTAGTAAACTAGCTAGTAGAAGAATGAATGAATTATATAATAATTAAAAAAATTCTTAATCAATGGCTTTGTGACAGAATAATCAATTAAAAGCAAAATATGGTATCATATTATATATATATGTGTATGTATTTATCTAGAAATTTAGTTGCCAAATTTCCCATCCAGGAGTCCTATATATATATAATGTAATAAGAAATGATGTTGTAGCTTTGCTTCTTAGAGGTCTTTCTTGTTCCCCTACCCCTCCTATTAATGAAGAAAAACAAGCTTCATTGTGGCAAACAAACCTATTTTGTGGATAAATATATTTCTACCATAACTGGTAATATGTATTTTTCTTAGATCCTGAGAACAGAGCCAACATTTTAAAAAAATCAAATAGGAGAAAGAAGAAGGAATAAAGTAATCATTTACTTAACCAGGGAAAGAAAAAATAGCATCGCAGAAAATCTAATGTGTGATTCAGAGGATTTATGGGAGTACAGATGGTAAAGGAATGAAAGACATTTACATGTTTTTAAATGAGAATATAAATGTCTGATTTTTTCGATTGGTTTTACAAGACAATAAAAATACAATTCTCGTTCACCTTGTTGCGAAGAGGATGGGGCAAGGAGAGGTAATGCAGGAGAAAGGAGTAAGCTAACTTTTACTGAGTACCCTTCCAGCTACTTCCACAAGTGCTGCTTCATGCTTGGTGTCATCATTTAAAAATTTTATTTTACTTAGGAAGAAACAAAGTAACCTATGATTTGACTCCAAACCTGTCTTTCAATTATGCAACATTCCTTCTCCATATAAGGATCTAGGATGACATCTCCAGACTAACAAGTGACACTGACCTGGTAGCAAGGATTGTTTTCCAAGTTTTAAAGGCAGCTGCGTCATAATTGGCCAAAAATAAAACATATAATCAAAATAGAGACAATCAAAATAGAGATAACTTGGCTCAACTGGACTCAGTAAAATTGTAAAGGAGAAATCAATATTTAGAATGAAGACTATTCTTTACAAAAGAAAATTGATTTTTATTTATCTATAAAATGCATGTGCAAATAATGTAAAATCAAGATAAAGCAATTCATCATATGCACAAAGCTGATAAACATTATGACAATGCCCCTTTAGTAAAAAGATAAAGCCATCATAATCTGTCAATAAAATCTGTAAGAAAAGATTCACAGTCATGCCAATTTTTAACTGCTTTTATCAAGCACACCTGAATAAAAATGTGCCTTACTACAAAAGCTCAGACAATCAGATGTTCTCTCCTTTCATTGTGAATCACTATAGAGATTAACTTTCCACTTTTCTAACTGTTTGCTGATTAGTTCCAGGATATGGACTTTGATGTGAAGGGTTTATTTGAAAATTCAATATACAAAGAGACTACATAGCTAAAACTATTCAAAGACTTCTAATGTCTTGATAGGCAGACATATATTTCCATGATTTATAGGTATGGGAAGAAACACAAGCTGGAATCAGGATTACCAGGAGAAATATCAATAACCTCAGATATGCAGATGACACCGCCCTTATGGCAGAAAGTGAAGAGGAACTAAAAAGCTTCTTGATGAAAGTGAAAGAGGAGAGTGAAAAAGTTGGCTTAAAGCTCAACATTCAGAAAACGAAGATCATGGCATCTGGTCCCATCACTTCATGGGAAATAGATGGGGAAACAGTGGAAACAGTGTCAGACTTTATTTTTTGGGGCTCCAAAATCACTGCAGATGGTGATTGCAGCCTTGAAATTAAAAGATGTTTGTTCTTTGGAAGGAAAGTTATGACCAACCTAGGTAGCATATTCAAAAGCAGAGACATTACTTTGCCGACTAAGGTCCATCTAGTCAAGGCTATGGTTTTTCCTGTGGTAACGTATGGATGTGAGAGTTGGACTGTGAAGAAGGCTGAGCACCAAAGAATTGATGCTTTTGAACTGTGGTGTTGGAGAAGACTCTTGAGAGTCCCTTGGACTGCAAGGAGATCCAACCAGTCCATTCTGAAGGAGATCAGCCCTGGGATTTCTTTGGAAGGAATGATGCTGAAGCTGAAACTCCAGTACTTTGGCCACCTCATGCAAAGAGTTGACTCATTGGAAAAGACTCTGATGCTGGGAGGGATTGGGGGCAGGAGGAAAAGAGGACGACAGAGGATAAGATGGCTGGATGGCATCACCAACTCGATGGATGTGAGTCTGAGTGAACTCCAGGAGTTGGTGATGGACAGGGAGGCCTGGCGTGCTGCGATTCATGGGGTCGCAAAGAGTCGGACACGACTGAGCGACTGAACTGAACTGAACTGAACTGATACATATAGGCTTCCCTGGTAGCTCAGCTGGAAAGAATCTGCCCGCAACGCAGGAGACCCCAGTTTGATCCCTGGGTTGGGAAGATCCCCTGGAGAAGGGAACAGCAGTAGAACTGTGGAATTGCCTGGAGAATTCCATAGACAGAGGAACCTGGCAGGCTACAGTCCATGGGGTCGCAAAGAGTCAAACAGGACTGAGCGGCTTTCTCTATACTTACATATGGGGCTTCCCAGGTGGCTCAGTGGTAAAGAATCTACCTGCCCATGCAGAAGATGCAGGTATCATCCCTGGGTAGGAAGATCGCCTGGAAGAGGAAATGGCAACCCACTTCAGTCTTCTTGCCTGGAGAATCCTGTGGACAGAGGAATCTGGTGGGCTACAGTCTATGGGATTACAAAGAGATGGGACATGACTAACTGACTGAGTATGCACGCATACATCCACAAGTATAAATATCTGATAAAATTTCCTGATCATGGACTTACTGGTACTCAAAGCTGTCTCCTGTCTGCAACCTAATAACATTCTTGGCAGCATGAGCCCATTTCAAAGGTCAAGATACAGAGCTTGACTCTTCACTTAAGCTAAGAAAAATGTTTATAGACAGAGTCTTTTTTAACACCATACATGCTCAACCAATTTTCTTGAAGTTTGGTCCAGATCAAAATGAAGATTTTACTTCTGATTGTCATTCTGTGAACAACTAGCATAAGAAATATTTTCCTTAGACATTACAGAGAAGAGTCACATCTGTAGGACCATAGCTAGAGATACATAAGAATTAAAAAAGATTTTAAAAAATGCATCTAGAAGTAGGTTCTGACATAGTAAAAAAAAAAAATTTACTAGCTGATGTGGTACTCAGCAAGCAACTGAAGCATTAGAAACTGTGCAAGAAAGTAGAAGAAAAGAGATTGCCTCTGGCACTTTCCTCCTGAAATTTAAAGATAATACACTAAATATTTAGGATCTCCAAAATCTTAACATAGTCTCAATAACTTATATTCCTTTGGTATTGAATAAGAGATAACAATAACTGTTAAAACTTAAAGTTTAGACAATATTAAAAAATTAAAATCACCTAACCATTGTTAGAATATAAGCATGTCTATAATATTCAGTGTATATATGTATACACACACACACAATCTTATACCCTATTTTTACTTAGTTTAGTATAATATTTAATTTAATATACAAACTATATTTATTAAATATTACACAGAAATATCACTAATTTTCCCAATGGCATTACTATATTTTTACATAATATACTTTATACATAAATCTCTATTATTTAACATTGAGGTTATTTCTTTTTTGTTTTTTGCTTTTATAAATAATGCTATGATGAATATTCTTGTGCAGAAACCTTTGTTCACATCTCTGATTACTTGCATTGAATAATTCCCTAGTAATGGAGATCACCAGGTAAAATGATCTATTTAAGACTTTTGAGAATATTAGGAGTGGTCCTCCAGAAAGATCAAATGACTTTACATTTATACCCCCTCTGTATAAGAAGGTCTATGTCTTGCATCTTTTGTCAACTCAGATATCGTCTATTAATTTTAATCCATGATATTTTGATGGATGAAATAACATCTTATACTACTCTCTCTCTCTCTCTCTCTCTATATATATATATATATATATATATAGTATACTTATATTATTTGGCTCTTTGATTTCTACTGAGTTTGAAAATGTTTAAAAACACATAAGCCATTTGAATTCCTGTTTTATGAATTTTTATTCCTCAATGAGTACTTTTTCTCTCACTGAATTGCAAAGACTCATACATATTGACACTAAACTTGCCATACTCATTAAAAGCAACTTTTTCCCCCTGCTTGACAGAAATTTCTGGGGCTCATACTAAGATGAGAAGCAACTGCTCCAAGTTAATTACCAAAATTTGGGTTGATTTGATCACAAGCAATTCAACAAAATTTTCTCTCTTTCAATGTGCCAAGAACCACACTGGGTATAGAGTGCAAACACAAGGACCCCGTGCCCTTGTCATATCCTAGACAAAGGGAGATGCAGGTCTGTAAACAGCTAACTAAGAAATGTTGTTAAGGCCTAAGATATTTACATACTGTGAGGCTTCTCAGGAGAACTGAGGGCAACTGGTGTTGTAACTGGCGTTGTAACACCATCATTAAACCTTATTTTGCTCAGAAGATAGACTCCTATACATATTACACAGACATCACACAGATAGACATACCATACAAACATAGAGCACACACACACACACAACCTCCCTTCATATATATTTTTTTATGGATGTTGCAGAAAAGGCAGCATGGTCAGTGACGATGGAAACAGGACGAGACTGGTCTGTTAGAGTCAATATTTCCTTCCTGCGGCCCCTTTGGAATTCATGTTCCAGAGACACGGTTCATGCAGATACAGCTCTTTGCTTCCAAAGTTCTCTCTGGCCTCCTGCCATGCTAATCACAGAGGAACACAGGCCAGGCTCAGCTGTAAGATAATCATTCCATGTCCCACTGACTTCAGCAGAATTTCCAAAGAAGTGAACCAAGGGCACAGCATGGCTCATTGGCAGATTAAAAAATAATAACAATGAAACTTGTTTGTCACAAAATGATAAAATGGAGGTGTCTGTGTCAAAATAAGAAACACAAATATTTTCTAGGATTATAATAAAATAACAATTCAGTGTTCAGAGGATAAGTAACATTTGTCCCTGGCAAAAGGATAAGACACTTCCTTTTCTAACACTTTCTGGCCTTTTCAAGGGTATCCTCATTTACCCAGGAAAAGAGAATATACTCATAGAGGTTAAGTGACACAGGTGGTCAAAAGCAACACTGGAGCTGAATCCGAATATTATGAACCTTGGCTTAGTGCTCATCTTCATGCACCATGTTGCTTCCCATTGAAGTACATGAAGTGTAGGCTTGATTTGCAATCCATCTACCCATGAAAAGGTATATGGGCCATATGGGGATATACTAGGATGATGCTGGTGAGTGAAAGAAGGGGAATTCACTGTAGCCTGGGGGGGATAGTCCACAATAGGACATGTAACGTAGAGATAGTGGAGGACAGGGAAGTCTTGTGTACTGCAGTCCATTTGGTCGTGGAGTCGGACATGACTTGGCAACTGAACAACAACAACAAGGTAGAGATATCCATGTTCAGCCAGACTTCTGTCACCACCATCACCACCGTAGCACCATCATCATCACCATCATCACCACCACCATCATCATCACCATCATCACCAAGACCATCATCATCATTGCCATCATCAGCATCACCACCATCACCGCCACCATCACCACCATCACCACCACCATCATCACCACCATCACCACCACCA